>NW_027413971.1:1833750-2138125 GCF_048773025.1 Camelus bactrianus | reverse complement strand
AGGTAGCATCTAGTGCCTCCCCATGGACAGGGGAGGTAATTAGCGGACTTCCCCCTGCAAGGGAACACGTGTGACACCAGGAAGCTGCGTGGTGGGCGGCCCCGAACCTCCCCCACACAGTCAGGCGAGTTCAGGAATTCTGAGTGTGGGGAGGTTCCGTCTTCTGTCTGCAGCACCCGAGATCTCCGAGGAGCCCTTCGAGAGTCTTCCCCGAGTCCCTCCCAGTACGGGCTGCCGGGGAAATGCGGGGGTTGGGCTGGAAACGCAGGTAGCATCTAGTGCCTCCCCATGGACAGGGGAGGTAATAGCGGAATTCCCCTTGCGAGGGAACACGTGTGACACCAGGAAGCTGCGTGGAGGGCGGCCCTAAACCTCACCCAAACAGTCACACTTGTTCCGGAATTCTGAGAGTTGGGAGGTTCCGTCTTCTGTCTGCAGGACCCGAGATCTCCGAGGAGCCCTTCGAGAGTCTTCCCCGAGTCCCTCCCAGTACGGGCTGCCGGGGAAATGCGGGGGTTGGGCTGGATACGCAGGTAGCATCTAGTGCCTCCCCATGGACAGGGGAGGTAATTAGCGGACTTCCCCTTTCGAGGGAACACCTGAGACACCAGGAAGCTGCGTGGAGGGCGGCCCTAAACCTCCCACACACAGTCACCCGTGTTCTGGAATTCTGAGTGTGGGGAGGTTCCGTCTTCTGTCTGCAGCACCCGAGATCTCCGAGGAGCCCTTCGAGAGTCTTCCCCGAGTCCCTCCCAGTACGGGTTGCCGGGGAAATGCGGGGGTTGGGCTGGAAACGCAGGTAGCATCTAGTGCCTCCCCCTGGACAGGGGAGGTAATTAGCGGACTTCCCCCTGCCAGGGAACACGTGTGACACCAGGAAGCTGCGTCGAGGGCGGCCCCGAACCTCCCCCACACAGTCAGCCGTGTTCCGGAATTCTGAGTGTGGGGAGGTTCCGTCTTCTGTCTGCAGCACCCGAGATCTCCTAGGAGCCCTTCGAGAGTCTTCCCCGAGTCCCTCTCACTGCGGGCAGCCGGGGAAAAGCGGGGGTTGGGCTGGAAACGCAGGTAGCATCTAGTGCCTCCCCATGGACAGGGGAGGTAATTAGCGGACTTCCCCCTGCAAGGGAACACGTGTGACACCAGGAAGCTGCGTGGTGGGCGGCCCCGAACCTCCCCCACACAGTCAGCCGAGTTCAGGAATTCTGAGTGTGGGGAGGTTCCGTCTTCTGTCTGCAGCACCCGAGATCTCCGAGGAGCCGTTCGAGAGTCTTCCCCGAGTCCCTCCCAGTACGGGTTGCCGGGGAAATGCGGGGGTTGGGCTGGATACGCAGGTAGCATCTAGTGCCTCCCCATGGACAGGGGAGGTAATTAGCGGACTTCCCTTGGCGAGGGAACACCTGTGACACCAGGAAGCTGCGTGGAGGGCGGCCCTAAACCTCCCCCACACAGTCAGCCGTGTTCCGGAATTCTGAATGTGAGGAGTTTCCGTCTTCTGTCTGCAGCACCCGAGATCTCCTAGGAGCCCTTCGAGAGTCTTCCCCGAGTCCCTCCCAGTACGGGCTGCCGGGGAAATGCGGGGGTTGGGCTGGAAACGCAGGTAGCATCTAGTGCCTCCCCATGGAAAGGGGAGGTAATAGCGGAATTCCCCTTGCGAGGGAACACCTGTGACACCAGGAAGCTGCGTGGAGGGCGGCCCTAAACCTCACCCAAACAGTCACACTTGTTCCGGAATTCTGAGAGTTGGGAGGTTCCGTCTTCTGTCTGCAGGACCCGAGATCTCCGAGGAGCCCTTCGAGAGTCTTCCCCGAGTCCCTCCCAGTACGGGCTGCCGGGGAAATGCGGGGGTTGGGCTGGATACGCAGGTAGCATCTAGTGCCTCCCCATGGACAGGGGAGGTAATTAGCGGACTTCCCCTTTCGAGGGAACACCTGAGACACCAGGAAGCTGCGTGGAGGGCGGCCCTAAACCTCCCCCACACAGTCAGCCGTGTTCCGGAATTCTGAATGTGAGGAGTTTCCGTCTTCTGTCTGCAGCACCCGAGATCTCCTAGGAGCCCTTCGAGAGTCTTCCCCGAGTCCCTCCCAGTACGGGCTGCCGGGGAAATGCGGGGGTTGGGCTGGAAACGCAGGTAGCATCTAGTGCCTCCCCATGGACAGGGGAGGTAATAGCGGAATTCCCCTTGCGAGGGAACACCTGTGACACCATGAAGCTGCGTGGAGGGCGGCCCCGAACCTCCCCCACACAGTCAGCCGTGTTCCGGAATTCTGAGTGTGGGGAGGTTCCGTCTTCTGTCTGCAGCACCCGAGATCTCCTAGGAGCCCTTCGAGAGTCTTCCCCGAGTCCCTCCCAGTACGGGTTGCCGGGGAAATGCGGGGGTTGGGCTGGAAACGCAGGTAGCATCTAGTGCCTCCCCCTGGACAGGGGAGGTAATTAGCGGACTTCCCCCTGCCAGGGAACACGTGTGACACCAGGAAGCTGCGTCGAGGGCGGCCCCGAACCTCCCCCACACAGTCAGCCGTGTTCCGGAATTCTGAGTGTGGGGAGGTTCCGTCTTCTGTCTGCAGCACCCGGGATCTCCTAGGAGCCCTTCGAGGGTCTTACCGGAGTCCCTCGCACTGCGGGCAGCCGGGGAAAAGCGGGGGTTGGGCTGGAAACGCAGGTAGCATCTAGTGCCTCCCCCTGGACAGGGGAGGTAATTAGCGGACTTCCCCCTGCAAGGGAACACGTGTGACACCAGGAAGCTGCGTGGTGGGCGGCCCCGAACCTCCCCCACACAGTCAGCCGTGTTCCGGAATTCTGAGTGTGGGGAGGTTCCGTCTTCTGTCTGCAGCACCCGAGATCTCCTAGGAGCCCTTCGAGAGTCTTCCCCGTGTCCCTCTCACTGCGGGCAGCCGGGGAAAAGCGGGGGTTGGGCTGGAAACGCAGGTAGCATCCAGTTCCTCCCCATGGACAGGGGAAGTAAGTAGCGGACATCCCCTTGCGAGGGAACACCTGTGACACCATGAAGCTGCGTGGAGGGCGGCCCCGAACCTCCCCCACACAGTCAGCCGTGTTCCGGAATTCTGAGTGTGGGGAGGTTCCGTCTTCTGTCTGCAGCACCCGAGATCTCCTAGGAGCCCTTCGAGAGTCTTCCCCGAGTCCCTCCCAGTACGGGTTGCCGGGGAAATGCGGGGGTTGGGCTGGAAACGCAGGTAGCATCTAGTGCCTCCCCCTGGACAGGGGAGGTAATTAGCGGACTTCCCCCTGCCAGGGAACACGTGTGACACCAGGAAGCTGCGTCGAGGGCGGCCCCGAACCTCCCCCACACAGTCAGCCGTGTTCCGGAATTCTGAGTGTGGGGAGGTTCCGTCTTCTGTCTGCAGCACCCGGGATCCCCTAGGAGCCCTTCGAGGGTCTTACCGGAGTCCCTCGCACTGCGGGCAGCCGGGGAAAAGCGGGGGTTGGGCTGGAAACGCAGGTAGCATCTAGTGCCTCCCCCTGGACAGGGGAGGTAATTAGCGGACTTCCCCCTGCAAGGGAACACGTGTGACACCAGGAAGCTGCGTGGTGGGCGGCCCCGAACCTCCCCCACACAGTCAGCCGTGTTCCGGAATTCTGAGTGTGGGGAGGTTCCGTCTTCTGTCTGCAGCACCCGAGATCTCCTAGGAGCCCTTCGAGAGTCTTCCCCGTGTCCCTCTCACTGCGGGCAGCCGGGGAAAAGCGGGGGTTGGGCTGGAAACGCAGGTAGCATCTAGTTCCTCCCCATGGACAGGGGAAGTAAGTAGCGGACATCCCCTTGCGAGGGAACACCTGTGACACCATGAACCTGCGTGGAGGGCGGCCCCGAACCTCCCCCACACAGTCAGCCGTGTTCCGGAATTCTGAGTGTGGGGAGGTTCCGTCTTCTGTCTGCAGCACCCGAGATCTCCTAGGAGCCCTTCGAGAGTCTTCCCCGAGTCCCTCTCACTGCGGGCAGCCGGGGAAAAGCGGGGGTTGGGCTGGAAACGCAGGTAGCATCTAGTGCCTCCCCATGGACAGGGGAGGTAATTAGCGGACTTCCCCCTGCAAGGGAAAACGTGTGACACCAGGAAGCTGCGTGGTGGGCGGCCCCGAACCTCCCCCACACAGTCAGCCGTGTTCCGGAATTCTGAGAGTGGGGAGGTTCCGTCTTCTGTCTGCAGCACCCGAGATCTCCTAGGAGCCCTTCGAGAGTCTTCCCCGAGTCCCTCCCAGTACGGGTTGCCGGGGAAATGCGGGGGTTGGGCTGGAAACGCAGGTAGCATCTAGTGCCTCCCCCTGGACAGGGGAGGTAATTAGCGGACTTCCCCCTGCCAGGGAACACGTGTGACACCAGGAAGCTGCGTCGAGGGCGGCCCCGAACCTCCCCCACACAGTCAGCCGTGTTCCGGAATTCTGAGTGTGGGGAGGTTCCGTCTTCTGTCTGCAGCACCCGGGATCTCCTAGGAGCCCTTCGAGGGTCTTACCGGAGTCCCTCGCACTGCGGGCAGCCGGGGAAAAGCGGGGGTTGGGCTGGAAACGCAGGTAGCATCTAGTGCCTCCCCCTGGACAGGGGAGGTAATTAGCGGACTTCCCCCTGCAAGGGAACACGTGTGACACCAGGAAGCTGCGTGGTGGGCGGCCCCGAACCTCCCCCACACAGTCAGCCGTGTTCCGGAATTCTGAGAGTGGGGAGGTTCCGTCTTCTGTCTGCAGCACCCGAGATCTCCTAGGAGCCCTTCGAGAGTCTTCCCCGTGTCCCTCTCACTGCGGGCAGCCGGGGAAAAGCGGGGGTTGGGCTGGAAACGCAGGTAGCATCTAGTTCCTCCCCATGGACAGGGGAAGTAAGTAGCGGACATCCCCTTGCGAGGGAACACCTGTGACACCATGAAGCTGCGTGGAGGGCGGCCCCGAACCTCCCCCACACAGTCAGCCGTGTTCCGGAATTCTGAGTGTGGGGAGGTTCCGTCTTCTGTCTGCAGCACCCGAGATCTCCTAGGAGCCCTTCGAGAGTCTTCCCCGAGTCCCTCTCACTGCGGGCAGCCGGGGAAAAGCGGGGGTTGGGCTGGAAACGCAGGTAGCATCTAGTGCCTCCCCATGGACAGGGGAGGTAATTAGCGGACTTCCCCCTGCAAGGGAACACGTGTGACACCAGGAAGCTGCGTGGTGGGCGGCCCCGAACCTCCCCCACACAGTCAGCCGTGTTCCGGAATTCTGAGAGTGGGGAGGTTCCGTCTTCTGTCTGCAGCACCCGAGATCTAATAGGAGCCCTTCGAGAGTCTTCCCCGTGTCCCTCTCACTGCGGGCAGCCGGGGAAAAGCGGGGGTTGGGCTGGAAACGCAGGTAGCATCTAGTTCCTCCCCATGGACAGGGGAAGTAAGTAGCGGACATCCCCTTGCGAGGGAACACCTGTGACACCATGAAGCTGCGTGGAGGGCGGCCCCGAACCTCCCCCACACAGTCAGCCGTGTTCCGGAATTCTGAGTGTGGGGAGGTTCCGTCTTCTGTCTGCAGCACCCGAGATCTCCTAGGAGCCCTTCGAGAGTCTTCCCCGAGTCCCTCTCACTGCGGGCAGCCGGGGAAAAGCGGGGGTTGGGCTGGAAACGCAGGTAGCATCTAGTGCCTCCCCATGGACAGGGGAGGTAATTAGCGGACTTCCCCCTGCAAGGGAACACGTGTGACACCAGGAAGCTGCGTGGTGGGCGGCCCCGAACCTCCCCCACACAGTCAGCCGAGTTCAGGAATTCTGAGTGTGGGGAGGTTCCGTCTTCTGTCTGCAGCACCCGAGATCTCCGAGGAGCCCTTCGAGAGTCTTCCCCGAGTCCCTCCCAGTACGGGTTGCCGGGGAAATGCGGGGGTTGGGCTGGAAACGCAGGTAGCATCTAGTGCCTCCCCCTGGACAGGGGAGGTAATTAGCGGACTTCCCCCTGCCAGGGAACACGTGTGACACCAGGAAGCTGCGTGGAGGGCGGCCCTAAACCTCCCCCACACAGTCAGCCGTGTTCCGGAATTCTGAGTGTGGGGAGGTTCCGTCTTCTGTCTGCAGCACCCGAGATCTCCTAGGAGCCCTTCGAGAGTCTTCCCCGTGTCCCTCTCACTGCGGGCAGCCGGGGAAAAGCGGGGGTTGGGCTGGAAACGCAGGTAGCATCTAGTTCCTCCCCATGGACAGGGGAAGTAATTAGCGGACATCCCCTTGCGAGGGAACACCTGTGACACCATGAAGCTGCGTGGAGGGCGGCCCCGAACCTCCCCCACACAGTCAGCCGTGTTCCGGAATTCTGAGTGTGGGGAGGTTCCGTCTTCTGTCTGCAGCACCCGAGATCTCCTAGGAGCCCTTCGAGAGTCTTACCCGAGTCCCTCTCACTGCGGGCAGCCGGGGAAAAGCGGGGGTTGGGCTGGAAACGCAGGTAGCATCTAGTGCCTCCCCCTGGACAGGGGAGGTAATTAGCGGACTTCCCCCTGCAAGGGAACACGTGTGACACCAGGAAGCTGCGTGGTGGGCGGCCCCGAACCTCCCCCACACAGTCAGCCGTGTTCCGGAATTCTGAGTGTGGGGAGGTTCCGTCTTCTGTCTGCAGCACCCGAGATCTCCTAGGAGCCCTTCGAGAGTCTTCCCCGAGTCCCTCTCACTGCGGGCAGCCGGGGAAAAGCGGGGGTTGGGCTGGAAACGCAGGTAGCATCTAGTGCCTCCCCATGGACAGGGGAGGTAATTAGCGGACTTCCCCCTGCAAGGGAACACGTGTGACACCAGGAAGCTGCGTGGTGGGCGGCCCCGAACCTCCCCCACACAGTCAGCCGAGTTCAGGAATTCTGAGTGTGGGGAGGTTCCGTCTTCTGTCTGCAGCACCCGAGATCTCCGAGGAGCCCTTCGAGAGTCTTCCCCGAGTCCCTCCCAGTACGGGTTGCCGGGGAAATGCGGGGGTTGGGCTGGAAACGCAGGTAGCATCTAGTGCCTCCCCCTGGACAGGGGAGGTAATTAGCGGACTTCCCCCTGCCAGGGAACACGTGTGACACCAGGAAGCTGCGTGGAGGGCGGCCCCGAACCTCCCCCACACAGTCAGCCGTGTTCCGGAATTCTGAGTGTGGGGAGGTTCCGTCTTCTGTCTGCAGCACCCGAGATCTCCTAGGAGCACTTCGAGAGTCTTCCCCGAGTCCCTCTCACTGCGGGCAGCCGGGGAAAAGCGGGGGTTGGGCTGGAAACGCAGGTAGCATCTAGTTCCTCCCCATGGACAGGGGAGGTAAGTAGCGGACTTCCCCTTGCGAGGGAACACCTGTGACACCAGGAAGCTGCCTGGAGGGCGGCCCCGAACCTCCCCCACACAGTCACCCGTGTTCCGGAATTCTGAATGTGAGGAGTTTCCGTCTTCTGTCTGCAGCACCCGAGATCTCCTAGGAGCCCTTCGAGAGTCTTCCCCGAGTCCCTCCCAGTACGGGCTGCCGGGGAAATGCGGGGGTTGGGCTGGAAACGCAGGTAGCATCTAGTGCCTCCCCATGGACAGGGGAGGTAATAGCGGAATTCCCCTTGCGAGGGAACACCTGTGACACCAGGAAGCTGCGTGGAGGGCGGCCCTAAACCTCACCCAAACAGTCACACTTGTTCCGGAATTCTGAGAGTTGGGAGGTTCCGTCTTCTGTCTGCAGGACCCGAGATCTCCGAGGAGCCCTTCGAGAGTCTTCCCCGAGTCCCTCCCAGTACGGGCTGCCGGGGAAATGCGGGGGTTGGGCTGGATACGCAGGTAGCATCTAGTGCCTCCCCATGGACAGGGGAGGTAATTAGCGGACTTCCCCTTTCGAGGGAACACCTGAGACACCAGGAAGCTGCGTGGAGGGCGGCCCTAAACCTCCCACACACAGTCACCCGTGTTCTGGAATTCTGAGTGTGGGGAGGTTCCGTCTTCTGTCTGCAGCACCCGAGATCTCCGAGGAGCCCTTCGAGAGTCTTCCCCGAGTCCCTCCCAGTACGGGTTGCCGGGGAAATGCGGGGGTTGGGCTGGAAACGCAGGTAGCATCTAGTGCCTCCCCCTGGACAGGGGAGGTAATTAGCGGACTGCCCCCTGCCAGGGAACACGTGTGACACCAGGAAGCTGCGTCGAGGGCGGCCCCGAACCTCCCCCACACAGTCAGCCGTGTTCCGGAATTCTGAGTGTGGGGAGGTTCCGTCTTCTGTCTGCAGCACCCGGGATCTCCTAGGAGCCCTTCGAGGGTCTTACCGGAGTCCCTCGCACTGCGGGCAGCCGGGGAAAAGCGGGGGTTGGGCTGGAAACGCAGGTAGCATCTAGTGCCTCCCCCTGGACAGGGGAGGTAATTAGCGGACTTCCCCCTGCAAGGGAACACGTGTGACACCAGGAAGCTGCGTGGTGGGCGGCCCCGAACCTCCCCCACACAGTCAGCCGTGTTCCGGAATTCTGAGAGTGGGGAGGTTCCGTCTTCTGTCTGCAGCACCCGAGATCTCCTAGGAGCCCTTCGAGAGTCTTCCCCGTGTCCCTCTCACTGCGGGCAGCCGGGGAAAAGCGGGGGTTGGGCTGGAAACGCAGGTAGCATCTAGTTCCTCCCCATGGACAGGGGAAGTAAGTAGCGGACATCCCCTTGCGAGGGAACACCTGTGACACCATGAAGCTGCGTGGAGGGCGGCCCCGAACCTCCCCCACACAGTCAGCCGTGTTCCGGAATTCTGAGTGTGGGGAGGTTCCGTCTTCTGTCTGCAGCACCCGAGATCTCCTAGGAGCCCTTCGAGAGTCTTCCCCGAGTCCCTCTCACTGCGGGCAGCCGGGGAAAAGCGGGGGTTGGGCTGGAAACGCAGGTAGCATCTAGTGCCTCCCCATGGACAGGGGAGGTAATTAGCGGACTTCCCCCTGCAAGGGAACACGTGTGACACCAGGAAGCTGCGTGGTGGGCGGCCCCGAACCTCCCCCACACAGTCAGCCGAGTTCAGGAATTCTGAGTGTGGGGAGGTTCCGTCTTCTGTCTGCAGCACCCGAGATCTCCGAGGAGCCCTTCGAGAGTCTTCCCCGAGTCCCTCCCAGTACGGGTTGCCGGGGAAATGCGGGGGTTGGGCTGGAAACGCAGGTAGCATCTAGTGCCTCCCCCTGGACAGGGGAGGTAATTAGCGGACTTCCCCCTGCCAGGGAACACGTGTGACACCAGGAAGCTGCGTGGAGGGCGGCCCTAAACCTCCCCCACACAGTCAGCCGTGTTCCGGAATTCTGAATGTGAGGAGTTTCCGTCTTCTGTCTGCAGCACCCGAGATCTCCTAGGAGCCCTTCGAGAGTCTTCCCCGAGTCCCTCCCAGTACGGGCTGCCGGGGAAATGCGGGGGTTGGGCTGGAAACGCAGGTAGCATCTAGTGCCTCCCCATGGACAGGGGAGGTAATAGCGGAATTCCCCTTGCGAGGGAACACCTGTGACACCAGGAAGCTGCGTGGAGGGCGGCCCTAAACCTCACCCAAACAGTCACACTTGTTCCGGAATTCTGAGAGTTGGGAGGTTCCGTCTTCTGTCTGCAGGACCCGAGATCTCCGAGGAGCCCTTCGAGAGTCTTCCCCGAGTCCCTCCCAGTACGGGCTGCCGGGGAAATGCGGGGGTTGGGCTGGATACGCAGGTAGCATCTAGTGCCTCCCCATGGACAGGGGAGGTAATTAGCGGACTTCCCCTTTCGAGGGAACACCTGAGACACCAGGAAGCTGCGTGGAGGGCGGCCCTAAACCTCCCACACACAGTCACCCGTGTTCTGGAATTCTGAGTGTGGGGAGGTTCCGTCTTCTGTCTGCAGCACCCGAGATCTCCGAGGAGCCCTTCGAGAGTCTTCCCCGAGTCCCTCCCAGTACGGGTTGCCGGGGAAATGCGGGGGTTGGGCTGGAAACGCAGGTAGCATCTAGTGCCTCCCCCTGGACAGGGGAGGTAATTAGCGGACTTCCCCCTGCCAGGGAACACGTGTGACACCAGGAAGCTGCGTCGAGGGCGGCCCCGAACCTCCCCCACACAGTCAGCCGTGTTCCGGAATTCTGAGTGTGGGGAGGTTCCGTCTTCTGTCTGCAGCACCCGGGATCTCCTAGGAGCCCTTCGAGGGTCTTACCGGAGTCCCTCGCACTGCGGGCAGCCGGGGAAAAGCGGGGGTTGGGCTGGAAACGCAGGTAGCATCTAGTGCCTCCCCCTGGACAGGGGAGGTAATTAGCGGACTTCCCCCTGCAAGGGAACACGTGTGACACCAGGAAGCTGCGTGGTGGGCGGCCCCGAACCTCCCCCACACAGTCAGCCGTGTTCCGGAATTCTGAGAGTGGGGAGGTTCCGTCTTCTGTCTGCAGCACCCGAGATCTCCTAGGAGCCCTTCGAGAGTCTTCCCCGTGTCCCTCTCACTGCGGGCAGCCGGGGAAAAGCGGGGGTTGGGCTGGAAACGCAGGTAGCATCTAGTTCCTCCCCATGGACAGGGGAAGTAAGTAGCGGACATCCCCTTGCGAGGGAACACCTGTGACACCATGAAGCTGCGTGGAGGGCGGCCCCGAACCTCCCCCACACAGTCAGCCGTGTTCCGGAATTCTGAGTGTGGGGAGGTTCCGTCTTCTGTCTGCAGCACCCGAGATCTCCTAGGAGCCCTTCGAGAGTCTTCCCCGAGTCCCTCTCACTGCGGGCAGCCGGGGAAAAGCGGGGGTTGGGCTGGAAACGCAGGTAGCATCTAGTGCCTCCCCATGGACAGGGGAGGTAATTAGCGGACTTCCCCCTGCAAGGGAACACGTGTGACACCAGGAAGCTGCGTGGTGGGCGGCCCCGAACCTCCCCCACACAGTCAGCCGAGTTCAGGAATTCTGAGTGTGGGGAGGTTCCGTCTTCTGTCTGCAGCACCCGAGATCTCCGAGGAGCCCTTCGAGAGTCTTCCCCGAGTCCCTCCCAGTACGGGTTGCCGGGGAAATGCGGGGGTTGGGCTGGAAACGCAGGTAGCATCTAGTGCCTCCCCCTGGACAGGGGAGGTAATTAGCGGACTTCCCCCTGCCAGGGAACACGTGTGACACCAGGAAGCTGCGTGGAGGGCGGCCCTAAACCTCCCCCACACAGTCAGCCGTGTTCCGGAATTCTGAATGTGAGGAGTTTCCGTCTTCTGTCTGCAGCACCCGAGATCTCCTAGGAGCCCTTCGAGAGTCTTCCCCGAGTCCCTCCCAGTACGGGCTGCCGGGGAAATGCGGGGGTTGGGCTGGAAACGCAGGTAGCATCTAGTGCCTCCCCATGGACAGGGGAGGTAATAGCGGAATTCCCCTTGCGAGGGAACACCTGTGACACCAGGAAGCTGCGTGGAGGGCGGCCCTAAACCTCACCCAAACAGTCACACTTGTTCCGGAATTCTGAGAGTTGGGAGGTTCCGTCTTCTGTCTGCAGGACCCGAGATCTCCGAGGAGCCCTTCGAGAGTCTTCCCCGAGTCCCTCCCAGTACGGGCTGCCGGGGAAATGCGGGGGTTGGGCTGGATACGCAGGTAGCATCTAGTGCCTCCCCATGGACAGGGGAGGTAATTAGCGGACTTCCCCTTTCGAGGGAACACCTGAGACACCAGGAAGCTGCGTGGAGGGCGGCCCTAAACCTCCCACACACAGTCACCCGTGTTCTGGAATTCTGAGTGTGGGGAGGTTCCGTCTTCTGTCTGCAGCACCCGAGATCTCCGAGGAGCCCTTCGAGAGTCTTCCCCGAGTCCCTCCCAGTACGGGTTGCCGGGGAAATGCGGGGGTTGGGCTGGAAACGCAGGTAGCATCTAGTGCCTCCCCCTGGACAGGGGAGGTAATTAGCGGACTTCCCCCTGCCAGGGAACACGTGTGACACCAGGAAGCTGCGTGGAGGGCGGCCCCGAACCTCCCCCACACAGTCAGCCGTGTTCCGGAATTCTGAGTGTGGGGAGGTTCCGTCTTCTGTCTGCAGCACCCGGGATCCCCTAGGAGCCCTTCGAGGGTCTTACCGGAGTCCCTCGCACTGCGGGCAGCCGGGGAAAAGCGGGGGTTGGGCTGGAAACGCAGGTAGCATCTAGTGCCTCCCCCTGGACAGGGGAGGTAATTAGCGGACTTCCCCCTGCAAGGGAACACGTGTGACACCAGGAAGCTGCGTGGTGGGCGGCCCCGAACCTCCCCCACACAGTCAGCCGTGTTCCGGAATTCTGAGTGTGGGGAGGTTCCGTCTTCTGTCTGCAGCACCCGAGATCTCCTAGGAGCCCTTCGAGAGTCTTCCCCGAGTCCCTCTCACTGCGGGCAGCCGGGGAAAAGCGGGGGTTGGGCTGGAAACGCAGGTAGCATCTAGTGCCTCCCCATGGACAGGGGAGGTAATTAGCGGACTTCCCCCTGCAAGGGAACACGTGTGACACCAGGAAGCTGCGTGGTGGGCGGCCCCGAACCTCCCCCACACAGTCAGCCGAGTTCAGGAATTCTGAGTGTGGGGAGGTTCCGTCTTCTGTCTGCAGCACCCGAGATCTCCGAGGAGCCCTTCGAGAGTCTTCCCCGAGTCCCTCCCAGTACGGGTTGCCGGGGAAATGCGGGGGTTGGGCTGGAAACGCAGGTAGCATCTAGTGCCTCCCCCTGGACAGGGGAGGTAATTAGCGGACTTCCCCCTGCCAGGGAACACGTGTGACACCAGGAAGCTGCGTGGAGGGCGGCCCCGAACCTCCCCCACACAGTCAGCCGTGTTCCGGAATTCTGAGTGTGGGGAGGTTCCGTCTTCTGTCTGCAGCACCCGAGATCTCCTAGGAGCACTTCGAGAGTCTTCCCCGAGTCCCTCTCACTGCGGGCAGCCGGGGAAAAGCGGGGGTTGGGCTGGAAACGCAGGTAGCATCTAGTTCCTCCCCATGGACAGGGGAGGTAAGTAGCGGACTTCCCCTTGCGAGGGAACACCTGTGACACCAGGAAGCTGCGTGGAGGGCGGCCCCGAACCTCCCCCACACAGTCAGCCGTGTTCCGGAATTCTGAGTGTGGGGAGGTTCCGTCTTCTGTCTGCAGCACCCGGGATCTCCTAGGAGCCCTTCGAGGGTCTTACCGGAGTCCCTCGCACTGCGGGCAGCCGGGGAAAAGCGGGGGTTGGGCTGGAAACGCAGGTAGCATCTAGTGCCTCCCCCTGGACAGGGGAGGTAATTAGCGGACTTCCCCCTGCAAGGGAACACGTGTGACACCAGGAAGCTGCGTGGTGGGCGGCCCCGAACCTCCCCCACACAGTCAGCCGTGTTCCGGAATTCTGAGAGTGGGGAGGTTCCGTCTTCTGTCTGCAGCACCCGAGATCTCCTAGGAGCCCTTCGAGAGTCTTCCCCGTGTCCCTCTCACTGCGGGCAGCCGGGGAAAAGCGGGGGTTGGGCTGGAAACGCAGGTAGCATCTAGTTCCTCCCCATGGACAGGGGAAGTAAGTAGCGGACATCCCCTTGCGAGGGAACACCTGTGACACCATGAAGCTGCGTGGAGGGCGGCCCCGAACCTCCCCCACACAGTCAGCCGTGTTCCGGAATTCTGAGTGTGGGGAGGTTCCGTCTTCTGTCTGCAGCACCCGAGATCTCCTAGGAGCCCTTCGAGAGTCTTCCCCGAGTCCCTCTCACTGCGGGCAGCCGGGGAAAAGCGGGGGTTGGGCTGGAAACGCAGGTAGCATCTAGTGCCTCCCCATGGACAGGGGAGGTAATTAGCGGACTTCCCCCTGCAAGGGAACACGTGTGACACCAGGAAGCTGCGTGGTGGGCGGCCCCGAACCTCCCCCACACAGTCAGCCGTGTTCCGGAATTCTGAGAGTGGGGAGGTTCCGTCTTCTGTCTGCAGCACCCGAGATCTAATAGGAGCCCTTCGAGAGTCTTCCCCGTGTCCCTCTCACTGCGGGCAGCCGGGGAAAAGCGGGGGTTGGGCTGGAAACGCAGGTAGCATCTAGTTCCTCCCCATGGACAGGGGAAGTAAGTAGCGGACATCCCCTTGCGAGGGAACACCTGTGACACCATGAAGCTGCGTGGAGGGCGGCCCCGAACCTCCCCCACACAGTCAGCCGTGTTCCGGAATTCTGAGTGTGGGGAGGTTCCGTCTTCTGTCTGCAGCACCCGAGATCTCCTAGGAGCCCTTCGAGAGTCTTCCCCGAGTCCCTCTCACTGCGGGCAGCCGGGGAAAAGCGGGGGTTGGGCTGGAAACGCAGGTAGCATCTAGTGCCTCCCCATGGACAGGGGAGGTAATTAGCGGACTTCCCCCTGCAAGGGAACACGTGTGACACCAGGAAGCTGCGTGGTGGGCGGCCCCGAACCTCCCCCACACAGTCAGCCGAGTTCAGGAATTCTGAGTGTGGGGAGGTTCCGTCTTCTGTCTGCAGCACCCGAGATCTCCGAGGAGCCCTTCGAGAGTCTTCCCCGAGTCCCTCCCAGTACGGGTTGCCGGGGAAATGCGGGGGTTGGGCTGGAAACGCAGGTAGCATCTAGTGCCTCCCCCTGGACAGGGGAGGTAATTAGCGGACTTCCCCCTGCCAGGGAACACGTGTGACACCAGGAAGCTGCGTGGAGGGCGGCCCTAAACCTCCCCCACACAGTCAGCCGTGTTCCGGAATTCTGAATGTGAGGAGTTTCCGTCTTCTGTCTGCAGCACCCGAGATCTCCTAGGAGCCCTTCGAGAGTCTTCCCCGAGTCCCTCCCAGTACGGGCTGCCGGGGAAATGCGGGGGTTGGGCTGGAAACGCAGGTAGCATCTAGTGCCTCCCCATGGACAGGGGAGGTAATAGCGGAATTCCCCTTGCGAGGGAACACCTGTGACACCAGGAAGCTGCGTGGAGGGCGGCCCTAAACCTCACCCAAACAGTCACACTTGTTCCGGAATTCTGAGAGTTGGGAGGTTCCGTCTTCTGTCTGCAGCACCCGAGATCTCCTAGGAGCCCTTCGAGAGTCTTCCCCGTGTCCCTCTCACTGCGGGCAGCCGGGGAAAAGCGGGGGTTGGGCTGGAAACGCAGGTAGCATCTAGTTCCTCCCCATGGACAGGGGAAGTAAGTAGCGGACATCCCCTTGCGAGGGAACACCTGTGACACCATGAAGCTGCGTGGAGGGCGGCCCCGAACCTCCCCCACACAGTCAGCCGTGTTCCGGAATTCTGAGTGTGGGGAGGTTCCGTCTTCTGTCTGCAGCACCCGAGATCTCCTAGGAGCCCTTCGAGAGTCTTCCCCGAGTCCCTCTCACTGCGGGCAGCCGGGGAAAAGCGGGGGTTGGGCTGGAAACGCAGGTAGCATCTAGTTCCTCCCCATGGACAGGGGAGGTAATTAGCGGACTTCCCCCTGCAAGGGAACACGTGTGACACCAGGAAGCTGCGTGGTGGGCGGCCCCGAACCTCCCCCACACAGTCAGCCGAGTTCAGGAATTCTGAGTGTGGGGAGGTTCCGTCTTCTGTCTGCAGCACCCGAGATCTCCGAGGAGCCCTTCGAGAGTCTTCCCCGAGTCCCTCCCAGTACGGGTTGCCGGGGAAATGCGGGGGTTGGGCTGGAAACGCAGGTAGCATCTAGTGCCTCCCCCTGGACAGGGGAGGTAATTAGCGGACTTCCCCCTGCCAGGGAACACGTGTGACACCAGGAAGCTGCGTGGAGGGCGGCCCTAAACCTCCCCCACACAGTCAGCCGTGTTCCGGAATTCTGAATGTGAGGAGTTTCCGTCTTCTGTCTGCAGCACCCGAGATCTCCTAGGAGCCCTTCGAGAGTCTTCCCCGAGTCCCTCCCAGTACGGGCTGCCGGGGAAATGCGGGGGTTGGGCTGGAAACGCAGGTAGCATCTAGTGCCTCCCCATGGACAGGGGAGGTAATAGCGGAATTCCCCTTGCGAGGGAACACCTGTGACACCAGGAAGCTGCGTGGAGGGCGGCCCTAAACCTCACCCAAACAGTCACACTTGTTCCGGAATTCTGAGAGTTGGGAGGTTCCGTCTTCTGTCTGCAGGACCCGAGATCTCCGAGGAGCCCTTCGAGAGTCTTCCCCGAGTCCCTCCCAGTACGGGCTGCCGGGGAAATGCGGGGGTTGGGCTGGATACGCAGGTAGCATCTAGTGCCTCCCCATGGACAGGGGAGGTAATTAGCGGACTTCCCCTTTCGAGGGAACACCTGAGACACCAGGAAGCTGCGTGGAGGGCGGCCCTAAACCTCCCACACACAGTCACCCGTGTTCTGGAATTCTGAGTGTGGGGAGGTTCCGTCTTCTGTCTGCAGCACCCGAGATCTCCGAGGAGCCCTTCGAGAGTCTTCCCCGAGTCCCTCCCAGTACGGGTTGCCGGGGAAATGCGGGGGTTGGGCTGGAAACGCAGGTAGCATCTAGTGCCTCCCCCTGGACAGGGGAGGTAATTAGCGGACTTCCCCCTGCCAGGGAACACGTGTGACACCAGGAAGCTGCGTCGAGGGCGGCCCCGAACCTCCCCCACACAGTCAGCCGTGTTCCGGAATTCTGAGTGTGGGGAGGTTCCGTCTTCTGTCTGCAGCACCCGGGATCCCCTAGGAGCCCTTCGAGGGTCTTACCGGAGTCCCTCGCACTGCGGGCAGCCGGGGAAAAGCGGGGGTTGGGCTGGAAACGCAGGTAGCATCTAGTGCCTCCCCCTGGACAGGGGAGGTAATTAGCGGACTTCCCCCTGCAAGGGAACACGTGTGACACCAGGAAGCTGCGTGGTGGGCGGCCCCGAACCTCCCCCACACAGTCAGCCGTGTTCCGGAATTCTGAGAGTGGGGAGGTTCCGTCTTCTGTCTGCAGCACCCGAGATCTCCTAGGAGCCCTTCGAGAGTCTTCCCCGTGTCCCTCTCACTGCGGGCAGCCGGGGAAAAGCGGGGGTTGGGCTGGAAACGCAGGTAGCATCTAGTTCCTCCCCATGGACAGGGGAAGTAAGTAGCGGACATCCCCTTGCGAGGGAACACCTGTGACACCATGAAGCTGCGTGGAGGGCGGCCCCGAACCTCCCCCACACAGTCAGCCGTGTTCCGGAATTCTGAGTGTGGGGAGGTTCCGTCTTCTGTCTGCAGCACCCGAGATCTCCTAGGAGCCCTTCGAGAGTCTTCCCCGAGTCCCTCTCACTGCGGGCAGCCGGGGAAAAGCGGGGGTTGGGCTGGAAACGCAGGTAGCATCTAGTGCCTCCCCATGGACAGGGGAGGTAATTAGCGGACTTCCCCCTGCAAGGGAACACGTGTGACACCAGGAAGCTGCGTGGTGGGCGGCCCCGAACCTCCCCCACACAGTCAGCCGTGTTCCGGAATTCTGAGAGTGGGGAGGTTCCGTCTTCTGTCTGCAGCACCCGAGATCTAATAGGAGCCCTTCGAGAGTCTTCCCCGTGGCCCTCTCACTGCGGGCAGCCGGGGAAAAGCGGGGGTTGGGCTGGAAACGCAGGTAGCATCTAGTTCCTCCCCATGGACAGGGGAAGTAAGTAGCGGACATCCCCTTGCGAGGGAACACCTGTGACACCATGAAGCTGCGTGGAGGGCGGCCCCGAACCTCCCCCACACAGTCAGCCGTGTTCCGGAATTCTGAGTGTGGGGAGGTTCCGTCTTCTGTCTGCAGCACCCGGGATCCCCTAGGAGCCCTTCGAGGGTCTTACCGGAGTCCCTCGCACTGCGGGCAGCCGGGGAAAAGCGGGGGTTGGGCTGGAAACGCAGGTAGCATCTAGTGCCTCCCCCTGGACAGGGGAGGTAATTAGCGGACTTCCCCCTGCAAGGGAACACGTGTGACACCAGGAAGCTGCGTGGTGGGCGGCCCCGAACCTCCCCCACACAGTCAGCCGTGTTCCGGAATTCTGAGAGTGGGGAGGTTCCGTCTTCTGTCTGCAGCACCCGAGATCTCCTAGGAGCCCTTCGAGAGTCTTCCCCGTGTCCCTCTCACTGCGGGCAGCCGGGGAAAAGCGGGGGTTGGGCTGGAAACGCAGGTAGCATCTAGTTCCTCCCCATGGACAGGGGAAGTAAGTAGCGGACATCCCCTTGCGAGGGAACACCTGTGACACCATGAAGCTGCGTGGAGGGCGGCCCCGAAACTCCCCCACACAGTCAGCCGTGTTCCGGAATTCTGAGTGTGGGGAGGTTCCGTCTTCTGTCTGCAGCACCCGAGATCTCCTAGGAGCCCTTCGAGAGTCTTCCCCGAGTCCCTCTCACTGCGGGCAGCCGGGGAAAAGCGGGGGTTGGGCTGGAAACGCAGGTAGCATCTAGTGCCTCCCCATGGACAGGGGAGGTAATTAGCGGACTTCCCCCTGCAAGGGAACACGTGTGACACCAGGAAGCTGCGTGGTGGGCGGCCCCGAACCTCCCCCACACAGTCAGCCGTGTTCCGGAATTCTGAGAGTGGGGAGGTTCCGTCTTCTGTCTGCAGCACCCGAGATCTAATAGGAGCCCTTCGAGAGTCTTCCCCGTGTCCCTCTCACTGCGGGCAGCCGGGGAAAAGCGGGGGTTGGGCTGGAAACGCAGGTAGCATCTAGTTCCTCCCCATGGACAGGGGAAGTAAGTAGCGGACATCCCCTTGCGAGGGAACACCTGTGACACCATGAAGCTGCGTGGAGGGCGGCCCCGAACCTCCCCCACACAGTCAGCCGTGTTCCGGAATTCTGAGTGTGGGGAGGTTCCGTCTTCTGTCTGCAGCACCTGAGATCTCCTAGGAGCCCTTCGAGAGTCTTCCCCGAGTCCCTCTCACTGCGGGCAGCCGGTGAAAAGCGGGGGTTGGGCTGGAAACGCAGGTAGCATCTAGTGCCTCTCCATGGACAGGGGAGGTAATTAGCGGACTTCCCCCTGCAAGGGAACACGTGTGACACCAGGAAGCTGCGTGGTGGGCGGCCCCGAACCTCCCCCACACAGTCAGCCGAGTTCAGGAATTCTGAGTGTGGGGAGGTTCCGTCTTCTGTCTGCAGCACCCGAGATCTCCTAGGAGCCCTTCGAGAGTCTTCCCCGAGTCCCTCCCAGTACGGGCTGCCGGGGAAATGCGGGGGTTGGGCTGGAAACGCAGGTAGCATCTAGTGCCTCCCCATGGACAGGGGAGGTAATAGCGGAATTCCCCTTGCGAGGGAACACCTGTGACACCAGGAAGCTGCGTGGAGGGCGGCCCTAAACCTCACCCAAACAGTCACACTTGTTCCGGAATTCTGAGAGTTGGGAGGTTCCGTCTTCTGTCTGCAGGACCCGAGATCTCCGAGGAGCCCTTCGAGAGTCTTCCCCGAGTCCCTCGCACTGCGGGCAGCCGGGGAAATGCGGGGGTTGGGCTGGATACGCAGGTAGCATCTAGTGCCTCCCCATGGACAGGGGAGGTAATTAGCGGACTTCCCCTTTCGAGGGAACACCTGAGACACCAGGAAGCTGCGTGGAGGGCGGCCCTAAACCTCCCACACACAGTCACCCGTGTTCTGGAATTCTGAGTGTGGGGAGGTTCCGTCTTCTGTCTGCAGCACCCGAGATCTCCGAGGAGCCCTTCGAGAGTCTTCCTCGAGTCCCTCCCAGTACGGGTTGCCGGGGAAATGCGGGGGTTGGGCTGGAAACGCAGGTAGCATCTAGTGCCTCCCCCTGGACAGGGGAGGTAATTAGCGGACTTCCCCCTGCCAGGGAACACGTGTGACACCAGGAAGCTGCGTCGAGGGCGGCCCCGAACCTCCCCCACACAGTCAGCCGTGTTCCGGAATTCTGAGTGTGGGGAGGTTCCGTCTTCTGTCTGCAGCACCCGGGATCCCCTAGGAGCCCTTCGAGGGTCTTACCGGAGTCCCTCGCACTGCGGGCAGCCGGGGAAAAGCGGGGGTTGGGCTGGAAACGCAGGTAGCATCTAGTGCCTCCCCCTGGACAGGGGAGGTAATTAGCGGACTTCCCCCTGCAAGGGAACACGTGTGACACCAGGAAGCTGCGTGGTGGGCGGCCCCGAACCTCCCCCACACAGTCAGCCGTGTTCCGGAATTCTGAGTGTGGGGAGGTTCCGTCTTCTGTCTGCAGCACCCGAGATCTCCTAGGAGCCCTTCGAGATTCTTCCCCGAGTCCCTCTCACTGCGGGCAGCCGGGGAAAAGCGGGGGTTGGGCTGGAAACGCAGGTAGCATCTAGTGCCTCCCCATGGACAGGGGAGGTAATTAGCGGACTTCCCCCTGCAAGGGAACACGTGTGACACCAGGAAGCTGCGTGGTGGGCGGCCCCGAACCTCCCCCACACAGTCAGCCGAGTTCAGGAATTCTGAGTGTGGGGAGGTTCCGTCTTCTGTCTGCAGCACCCGAGATCTCCGAGGAGCCCTTCGAGAGTCTTCCCCGAGTCCCTCCCAGTACGGGTTGCCGGGGAAATGCGGGGGTTGGGCTGGAAACGCAGGTAGCATCTAGTGCCTCCCCCTGGACAGGGGAGGTAATTAGCGGACTTCCCCCTGCCAGGGAACACGTGTGACACCAGGAAGCTGCGTGGAGGGCGGCCCCGAACCTCCCCCACACAGTCAGCCGTGTTCCGGAATTCTGAGTGTGGGGAGGTTCCGTCTTCTGTCTGCAGCACCCGAGATCTCCTAGGAGCACTTCGAGAGTCTTCCCCGAGTCCCTCTCACTGCGGGCAGCCGGGGAAAAGCGGGGGTTGGGCTGGAAACGCAGGTAGCATCTAGTTCCTCCCCATGGACAGGGGAGGTAAGTAGCGGACTTCCCCTTGCGAGGGAACACCTGTGATACCAGGAAGCTGCGTGGAGGGCGGCCCCGAACCTCCCCCACACAGTCACCCGTGTTCCGGAATTCTGAGTGTGGGGAGGTTCCGTCTTCTGTCTGCAGCACCCGGGATCTCCTAGGAGCCCTTCGAGGGTCTTACCGGAGTCCCTCGCACTGCGGGCAGCCGGGGAAAAGCGGGGGTTGGGCTGGAAACGCAGGTAGCATCTAGTGCCTCCCCCTGGACAGGGGAGGTAATTAGCGGACTTCCCCCTGCAAGGGAACACGTGTGACACCAGGAAGCTGCGTGGTGGGCGGCCCCGAACCTCCCCCACACAGTCAGCCGTGTTCCGGAATTCTGAGAGTGGGGAGGTTCCGTCTTCTGTCTGCAGCACCCGAGATCTCCTAGGAGCCCTTCGAGAGTCTTCCCCGTGTCCCTCTCACTGCGGGCAGCCGGGGAAAAGCGGGGGTTGGGCTGGAAACGCAGGTAGCATCTAGTTCCTCCCCATGGACAGGGGAAGTAAGTAGCGGACATCCCCTTGCGAGGGAACACCTGTGACACCATGAAGCTGCGTGGAGGGCGGCCCCGAACCTCCCCCACACAGTCAGCCGTGTTCCGGAATTCTGAGTGTGGGGAGGTTCCGTCTTCTGTCTGCAGCACCCGAGATCTCCTAGGAGCCCTTCGAGAGTCTTCCCCGAGTCCCTCTCACTGCGGGCAGCCGGGGAAAAGCGGGGGTTGGGCTGGAAACGCAGGTAGCATCTAGTGCCTCCCCATGGACAGGGGAGGTAATTAGCGGACTTCCCCCTGCAAGGGAACACGTGTGACACCAGGAAGCTGCGTGGTGGGCGGCCCCGAACCTCCCCCACACAGTCAGCCGTGTTCCGGAATTCTGAGAGTGGGGAGGTTCCGTCTTCTGTCTGCAGCACCCGAGATCTAATAGGAGCCCTTCGAGAGTCTTCCCCGTGTCCCTCTCACTGCGGGCAGCCGGGGAAAAGCGGGGGTTGGGCTGGAAACGCAGGTAGCATCTAGTTCCTCCCCATGGACAGGGGAAGTAAGTAGCGGACATCCCCTTGCGAGGGAACACCTGTGACACCATGAAGCTGCGTGGAGGGCGGCCCCGAACCTCCCCCACACAGTCAGCCGTGTTCCGGAATTCTGAGTGTGGGGAGGTTCCGTCTTCTGTCTGCAGCACCCGAGATCTCCTAGGAGCCCTTCGAGAGTCTTCCCCGAGTCCCTCTCACTGAGGGCAGCCGGGGAAAAGCGGGGGTTGGGCTGGAAACGCAGGTAGCATCTAGTGCCTCCCCCTGGACAGGGGAGGTAATTAGCGGACATCCCCTTGCGAGGGAACACCTGTGACACCATGAAGCTGCGTGGAGGGCGGCCCCGAACCTCCCCCACACAGTCAGCCGTGTTCCGGAATTCTGAGTGTGGGGAGGTTCCGTCTTCTGTCTGCAGCACCCGAGATCTCCTAGGAGCCCTTCGAGAGTCTTCCCCGAGTCCCTCTCACTGCGGGCAGCCGGGGAAAAGCGGGGGATGGGCTGGAAACGCAGGTAGCATCTAGTGCCTCCCCATGGACAGGGGAGGAAATTAGCGGACTTCCCCCTGCAAGGGAACACGTGTGACACCAGGAAGCTGCGTGGTGGGCGGCCCCGAACCTCCCCCACACAGTCAGCCGAGTTCAGGAATTCTGAGTGTGGGGAGGTTCCGTCTTCTGTCTGCAGCACCCGAGATCTCCGAGGAGCCCTTCGAGAGACTTCCCCGAGTCCCTCCCAGTACGGGTTGCCGGGGAAATGCGGGGGTTGGGCTGGAAACGCAGGTAGCATCTAGTGCCTCCCCCTGGACAGGGGAGGTAATTAGCGGACTTCCCCCTGCCAGGGAACACGTGTGACACCAGGAAGCTGCGTCGAGGGCGGCCCCGAACCTCCCCCACACAGTCAGCCGTGTTCCGGAATTCTGAGTGTGGGGAGGTTCCGTCTTCTGTCTGCAGCACCCGGGATCCCCTAGGAGCCCTTCGAGGGTCTTACCGGAGTCCCTCGCACTGCGGGCAGCCGGGGAAAAGCGGGGGTTGGGCTGGAAACGCAGGTAGCATCTAGTGCCTCCCCCTGGACAGGGGAGGTAATTAGCGGACTTCCCCCTGCAAGGGAACACGTGTGACACCAGGAAGCTGCGTGGTGGGCGGCCCCGAACCTCCCCCACACAGTCAGCCGTGTTCCGGAATTCTGAGTGTGGGGAGGTTCCGTCTTCTGTCTGCAGCACCCGAGATCTCCTAGGAGCCCTTCGAGAGTCTTCCCCGTGTCCCTCTCACTGCGGGCAGCCGGGGAAAAGCGGGGGTTGGGCTGGAAACGCAGGTAGCATCTAGTTCCTCCCCATGGACAGGGGAAGTAAGTAGCGGACATCCCCTTGCGAGGGAACACCTGTGACACCATGAAGCTGCGTGGAGGGCGGCCCCGAACCTCCCCCACACAGTCAGCCGTGTTCCGGAATTCTGAGTGTGGGGAGGTTCCGTCTTCTGTCTGCAGCACCCGAGATCTCCTAGGAGCCCTTCGAGAGTCTTCCCCGAGTCCCTCTCACTGCGGGCAGCCGGGGAAAAGCGGGGGTTGGGCTGGAAACGCAGGTAGCATCTAGTGCCTCCCCATGGACAGGGGAGGTAATTAGCGGACTTCCCCCTGCAAGGGAACACGTGTGACACCAGGAAGCTGCGTGGTGGGCGGCCCCGAACCTCCCCCACACAGTCAGCCGAGTTCAGGAATTCTGAGTGTGGGGAGGTTCCGTCTTCTGTCTGCAGCACCCGAGATCTCCGAGGAGCCCTTCGAGAGTCTTCCCCGAGTCCCTCCCAGTACGGGTTGCCGGGGAAATGCGGGGGTTGGGCTGGAAACGCAGGTAGCATCTAGTGCCTCCCCCTGGACAGGGGAGGTAATTAGCGGACTTCCCCCTGCCAGGGAACACGTGTGACACCAGGAAGCTGCGTCGAGGGCGGCCCCGAACCTCCCCCACACAGTCAGCCGTGTTCCGGAATTCTGAGTGTGGGGAGGTTCCGTCTTCTGTCTGCAGCACCCGGGATCCCCTAGGAGCCCTTCGAGGGTCTTACCGGAGTCCCTC
Organism: Camelus bactrianus; assembly: GCF_048773025.1. NCBI lineage: Eukaryota > Metazoa > Chordata > Mammalia > Artiodactyla > Camelidae > Camelus > Camelus bactrianus. Next base: position 2,114,505 of record NW_027413971.1, on the reverse strand, counting down.
GCACTGCGGGCAGCCGGGGAAAAGCGGGGGTTGGGCTGGAAACGCAGGTAGCATCTAGTGCCTCCCCCTGGACAGGGGAGGTAATTAGCGGACTTCCCCCTGCAAGGGAACACGTGTGACACCAGGAAGCTGCGTGGTGGGCGGCCCCGAACCTCCCCCACACAGTCAGCCGTGTTCCGGAATTCTGAGTGTGGGGAGGTTCCGTCTTCTGTCTGCAGCACCCGAGATCTCCTAGGAGCCCTTCGAGAGTCTTCCCCGTGTCCCTCTCACTGCGGGCAGCCGGGGAAAAGCGGGGGTTGGGCTGGAAACGCAGGTAGCATCTAGTTCCTCCCCATGGACAGGGGAAGTAAGTAGCGGACATCCCCTTGCGAGGGAACACCTGTGACACCATGAAGCTGCGTGGAGGGCGGCCCCGAACCTCCCCCACACAGTCAGCCGTGTTCCGGAATTCTGAGTGTGGGGAGGTTCCGTCTTCTGTCTGCAGCACCCGAGATCTCCTAGGAGCCCTTCGAGAGTCTTCCCCGAGTCCCTCTCACTGCGGGCAGCCGGGGAAAAGCGGGGGTTGGGCTGGAAACGCAGGTAGCATCTAGTGCCTCCCCATGGACAGGGGAGGTAATTAGCGGACTTCCCCCTGCAAGGGAACACGTGTGACACCAGGAAGCTGCGTGGTGGGCGGCCCCGAACCTCCCCCACACAGTCAGCCGAGTTCAGGAATTCTGAGTGTGGGGAGGTTCCGTCTTCTGTCTGCAGCACCCGAGATCTCCGAGGAGCCCTTCGAGAGTCTTCCCCGAGTCCCTCCCAGTACGGGTTGCCGGGGAAATGCGGGGGTTGGGCTGGAAACGCAGGTAGCATCTAGTGCCTCCCCCTGGACAGGGGAGGTAATTAGCGGACTTCCCCCTGCCAGGGAACACGTGTGACACCAGGAAGCTGCGTGGAGGGCGGCCCCGAACCTCCCCCACACAGTCAGCCGTGTTCCGGAATTCTGAGTGTGGGGAGGTTCCGTCTTCTGTCTGCAGCACCCGAGATCTCCTAGGAGCACTTCGAGAGTCTTCCCGAGTCCCTCTCACTGCGGGCAGCCGGGGAAAAGCGGGGGTTGGGCTGGAAACGCAGGTAGCATCTAGTTCCTCCCCATGGACAGGGGAGGTAAGTAGCGGACTTCCCCTTGCGAGGGAACACCTGTGACACCAGGAAGCTGCGTGGAGGGCGGCCCCGAACCTCCCCCACACAGTCAGCCGTGTTCCGGAATTCTGAGTGTGGGGAGGTTCCGTCTTCTGTCTGCAGCACCCGAGATCTCCTAGGAGCCCTTCGAGAGTCTTCCCCGAGTCCCTCCCAGTACGGGCTGCCGGGGAAATGCGGGGGTTGGGCTGGAAACGCAGGTAGCATCTAGTGCCTCCCCATGGACAGGGGAGGTAATAGCGGAATTCCCCTTGCGAGGGAACACCTGTGACACCAGGAAGCTGCGTGGAGGGCGGCCCTAAACCTCACCCAAACAGTCACACTTGTTCCGGAATTCTGAGAGTTGGGAGGTTCCGTCTTCTGTCTGCAGGACCCGAGATCTCCGAGGAGCCCTTCGAGAGTCTTCCCCGAGTCCCTCCCAGTACGGGCTGCCGGGGAAATGCGGGGGTTGGGCTGGATACGCAGGTAGCATCTAGTGCCTCCCCATGGACAGGGGAGGTAATTAGCGGACTTCCCCCTGCCAGGGAACACGTGTGACACCAGGAAGCTGCGTCGAGGGCGGCCCCGAACCTCCCCCACACAGTCAGCCGTGTTCCGGAATTCTGAGTGTGGGGAGGTTCCGTCTTCTGTCTGCAGCACCCGGGATCTCCTAGGAGCCCTTCGAGGGTCTTACCGGAGTCCCTCGCACTGCGGGCAGCCGGGGAAAAGCGGGGGTTGGGCTGGAAACGCAGGTAGCATCTAGTGCCTCCCCCTGGACAGGGGAGGTAATTAGCGGACTTCCCCCTGCAAGGGAACACGTGTGACACCAGGAAGCTGCGTGGTGGGCGGCCCCGAACCTCCCCCACACAGTCAGCCGTGTTCCGGAATTCTGAGAGTGGGGAGGTTCCGTCTTCTGTCTGCAGCACCCGAGATCTCCTAGGAGCCCTTCGAGAGTCTTCCCCGTGTCCCTCTCACTGCGGGCAGCCGGGGAAAAGCGGGGGTTGGGCTGGAAACGCAGGTAGCATCTAGTTCCTCCCCATGGACAGGGGAAGTAAGTAGCGGACATCCCCTTGCGAGGGAACACCTGTGACACCATGAAGCTGCGTGGAGGGCGGCCCCGAACCTCCCCCACACAGTCAGCCGTGTTCCGGAATTCTGAGTGTGGGGAGGTTCCGTCTTCTGTCTGCAGCACCCGAGATCTCCTAGGAGCCCTTCGAGAGTCTTCCCCGAGTCCCTCTCACTGCGGGCAGCCGGGGAAAAGCGGGGGTTGGGCTGGAAACGCAGGTAGCATCTAGTGCCTCCCCATGGACAGGGGAGGTAATTAGCGGACTTCCCCCTGCAAGGGAACACGTGTGACACCAGGAAGCTGCGTGGTGGGCGGCCCCGAACCTCCCCCAGACAGTCAGCCGTGTTCCGGAATTCTGAGAGTGGGGAGGTTCCGTCTTCTGTCTGCAGCACCCGAGATCTAATAGGAGCCCTTCGAGAGTCTTCCCCGTGTCCCTCTCACTGCGGGCAGCCGGGGAAAAGCGGGGGTTGGGCTGGAAACGCAGGTAGCATCTAGTTCCTCCCCATGGACAGGGGAAGTAAGTAGCGGACTTCCCCTTGCGAGGGAACACCTGTGACACCATGAAGCTGCGTGGAGGGCGGCCCCGAACCTCCCCCACACAGTCAGCCGTGTTCCGGAATTCTGAGTGTGGGGAGGTTCCGTCTTCTGTCTGCAGCACCCGAGATCTCCTAGGAGCCCTTCGAGAGTCTTCCCCGAGTCCCTCTCACTGCGGGCAGCCGGGGAAAAGCGGGGGTTGGGCTGGAAACGCAGGTAGCATCTAGTGCCTCCCCATGGACAGGGGAGGTAATTAGCGGACTTCCCCCTGCAAGGGAACACGTGTGACACCAGGAAGCTGCGTGGTGGGCGGCCCCGAACCTCCCCCACACAGTCAGCCGAGTTCAGGAATTCTGAGTGTGGGGAGGTTCCGTCTTCTGTCTGCAGCACCCGAGATCTCCGAGGAGCCCTTCGAGAGTCTTCCCCGAGTCCCTCCCAGTACGGGTTGCCGGGGAAATGCGGGGGTTGGGCTGGAAACGCAGGTAGCATCTAGTGCCTCCCCCTGGACAGGGGAGGTAATTAGCGGACTTCCCCCTGCCAGGGAACACGTGTGACACCAGGAAGCTGCGTGGAGGGCGGCCCTAAACCTCCCCCACACAGTCAGCCGTGTTCCGGAATTCTGAATGTGAGGAGTTTCCGTCTTCTGTCTGCAGCACCCGAGATCTCCTAGGAGCCCTTCGAGAGTCTTCCCCGAGTCCCTCCCAGTACGGGCTGCCGGGGAAATGCGGGGGTTGGGCTGGAAACGCAGGTAGCATCTAGTGCCTCCCCATGGACAGGGGAGGTAATAGCGGAATTCCCCTTGCGAGGGAACACCTGTGACACCAGGAAGCTGCGTGGAGGGCGGCCCTAAACCTCACCCAAACAGTCACACTTGTTCCGGAATTCTGAGAGTTGGGAGGTTCCGTCTTCTGTCTGCAGGACCCGAGATCTCCGAGGAGCCCTTCGAGAGTCTTCCCCGAGTCCCTCCCAGTACGGGCTGCCGGGGAAATGCGGGGGTTGGGCTGGATACGCAGGTAGCATCTAGTGCCTCCCCATGGACAGGGGAGGTAATTAGCGGACTTCCCCTTTCGAGGGAACACCTGAGACACCAGGAAGCTGCGTGGAGGGCGGCCCTAAACCTCCCACACACAGTCACCCGTGTTCTGGAATTCTGAGTGTGGGGAGGTTCCGTCTTCTGTCTGCAGCACCCGAGATCTCCGAGGAGCCCTTCGAGAGTCTTCCCCGAGTCCCTCCCAGTACGGGTTGCCGGGGAAATGCGGGGGTTGGGCTGGAAACGCAGGTAGCATCTAGTGCCTCCCCCTGGACAGGGGAGGTAATTAGCGGACTTCCCCCTGCCAGGGAACACGTGTGACACCAGGAAGCTGCGTCGAGGGCGGCCCCGAACCTCCCCCACACAGTCAGCCGTGTTCCGGAATTCTGAGTGTGGGGAGGTTCCGTCTTCTGTCTGCAGCACCCGGGATCCCCTAGGAGCCCTTCGAGGGTCTTACCGGAGTCCCTCGCACTGCGGGCAGCCGGGGAAAAGCGGGGGTTGGGCTGGAAACGCAGGTAGCATCTAGTGCCTCCCCCTGGACAGGGGAGGTAATTAGCGGACTTCCCCCTGCAAGGGAACACGTGTGACACCAGGAAGCTGCGTGGTGGGCGGCCCCGAACCTCCCCCACACAGTCAGCCGTGTTCCGGAATTCTGAGTGTGGGGAGGTTCCGTCTTCTGTCTGCAGCACCCGAGATCTCCTAGGAGCCCTTCGAGAGTCTTCCCCGAGTCCCTCTCACTGCGGGCAGCCGGGGAAAAGCGGGGGTTGGGCTGGAAACGCAGGTAGCATCTAGTGCCTCCCCATGGACAGGGGAGGTAATTAGCGGACTTCCCCCTGCAAAGGAACACGTGTGACACCAGGAAGCTGCGTGGTGGGCGGCCCCGAACCTCCCCCACACAGTCAGCCGAGTTCAGGAATTCTGAGTGTGGGGAGGTTCCGTCTTCTGTCTGCAGCACCCGAGATCTCCGAGGAGCCCTTCGAGAGTCTTCCCCGAGTCCCTCCCAGTACGGGTTGCCGGGGAAATGCGGGGGTTGGGCTGGAAACGCAGGTAGCATCTAGTGCCTCCCCCTGGACAGGGGAGGTAATTAGCGGACTTCCCCCTGCCAGGGAACACGTGTGACACCAGGAAGCTGCGTGGAGGGCGGCCCCGAACCTCCCCCACACAGTCAGCCGTGTTCCGGAATTCTGAGTGTGGGGAGGTTCCGTCTTCTGTCTGCAGCACCCGAGATCTCCTAGGAGCACTTCGAGAGTCTTCCCCGAGTCCCTCTCACTGCGGGCAGCCGGGGAAAAGCGGGGGTTGGGCTGGAAACGCAGGTAGCATCTAGTTCCTCCCCATGGACAGGGGAGGTAAGTAGCGGACTTCCCCTTGCGAGGGAACACCTGTGACACCAGGAAGCTGCGTGGAGGGCGGCCCCGAACCTCCCCCACACAGTCAGCCGTGTTCCGGAATTCTGAGTGTGGGGAGGTTCCGTCTTCTGTCTGCAGCACCCGAGATCTCCTAGGAGCCCTTCGAGAGTCTTCCCCGAGTCCCTCTCACTGCGGGCAGCCGGGGAAAAGCGGGGGTTGGGCTGGAAACGCAGGTAGCATCTAGTGCCTCCCCATGGACAGGGGAGGTAATTAGCGGACTTCCCCCTGCAAGGGAACACGTGTGACACCAGGAAGCTGCGTGGTGGGCGGCCCCGAACCTCCCCCACACAGTCAGCCGAGTTCAGGAATTCTCAGTGTGGGGAGGTTCCGTCTTCTGTCTGCAGCACCCGAGATCTCCGAGGAGCCCTTCGAGAGTCTTCCCCGAGTCCCTCCCAGTACGGGTTGCCGGGGAAATGCGGGGGTTGGGCTGGAAACGCAGGTAGCATCTAGTGCCTCCCCCTGGACAGGGGAGGTAATTAGCGGACTTCCCCCTGCCAGGGAACACGTGTGACACCAGGAAGCTGCGTGGAGGGCGGCCCTAAACCTCCCCCACACAGTCAGCCGTGTTCCGGAATTCTGAATGTGAGGAGTTTCCGTCTTCTGTCTGCAGCACCCGAGATCTCCTAGGAGCCCTTCGAGAGTCTTCCCCGAGTCCCTCCCAGTACGGGCTGCCGGGGAAATGCGGGGGTTGGGCTGGAAACGCAGGTAGCATCTAGTGCCTCCCCATGTACAGGGGAGGTAATAGCGGAATTCCCCTTGCGAGGGAACACCTGTGACACCAGGAAGCTGCGTGGAGGGCGGCCCTAAACCTCACCCAAACAGTCACACTTGTTCCGGAATTCTGAGAGTTGGGAGGTTCCGTCTTCTGTCTGCAGGACCCGAGATCTCCGAGGAGCCCTTCGAGAGTCTTCCCCGAGTCCCTCCCAGTACGGGCTGCCGGGGAAATGCGGGGGTTGGGCTGGATACGCAGGTAGCATCTAGTGCCTCCCCATGGACAGGGGAGGTAATTAGCGGACTTCCCCTTTCGAGGGAACACCTGAGACACCAGGAAGCTGCGTGGAGGGCGGCCCTAAACCTCCCACACACAGTCACCCGTGTTCTGGAATTCTGAGTGTGGGGAGGTTCCGTCTTCTGTCTGCAGCACCCGAGATCTCCGAGGAGCCCTTCGAGAGTCTTCCCCGAGTCCCTCCCAGTACGGGTTGCCGGGGAAATGCGGGGGTTGGGCTGGAAACGCAGGTAGCATCTAGTGCCTCCCCCTGGACAGGGGAGGTAATTAGCGGACTTCCCCCTGCAAGGGAACACGTGTGACACCAGGAAGCTGCGTGGTGGGCGGCCCCGAACCTCCCCCACACAGTCAGCCGTGTTCCGGAATTCTGAGTGTGGGGAGGTTCCGTCTTCTGTCTGCAGCACCCGAGATCTCCTAGGAGCCCTTCGAGAGTCTTCCCCGTGTCCCTCTCACTGCGGGCAGCCGGGGAAAAGCGGGGGTTGGGCTGGAAACGCAGGTAGCATCTAGTTCCTCCCCATGGACAGGGGAAGTAAGTAGCGGACATCCCCTTGCGAGGGAACACCTGTGACACCATGAAGCTGCGTGGAGGGCGGCCCCGAACCTCCCCCACACAGTCAGCCGTGTTCCGGAATTCTGAGTGTGGGGAGGTTCCGTCTTCTGTCTGCAGCACCCGAGATCTCCTAGGAGCCCTTCGAGAGTCTTCCCCGAGTCCCTCTCACTGCGGGCAGCCGGGGAAAAGCGGGGGTTGGGCTGGAAACGCAGGTAGCATCTAGTGCCTCCCCATGGACAGGGGAGGTAATTAGCGGACTTCCCCCTGCAAGGGAACACGTGTGACACCAGGAAGCTGCGTGGTGGGCGGCCCCGAACCTCCCCCACACAGTCAGCCGAGTTCAGGAATTCTGAGTGTGGGGAGGTTCCGTCTTCTGTCTGCAGCACCCGAGATCTCCGAGGAGCCCTTCGAGAGTCTTCCCCGAGTCCCTCCCAGTACGGGTTGCCGGGGAAATGCGGGGGTTGGGCTGGAAACGCAGGTAGCATCTAGTGCCTCCCCCTGGACAGGGGAGGTAATTAGCGGACTTCCCCCTGCCAGGGAACACGTGTGACACCAGGAAGCTGCGTGGAGGGCGGCCCCGAACCTCCCCCACACAGTCACCCGTGTTCCGGAATTCTGAGTGTGGGGAGGTTCCGTCTTCTGTCTGCAGCACCCGGGATCCCCTAGGAGCCCTTCGAGGGTCTTACCGGAGTCCCTCGCACTGCGGGCAGCCGGGGAAAAGCGGGGGTTGGGCTGGAAACGCAGGTAGCATCTAGTGCCTCCCCCTGGACAGGGGAGGTAATTAGCGGACTTCCCCCTGCAAGGGAACACGTGTGACACCAGGAAGCTGCGTGGTGGGCGGCCCCGAACCTCCCCCACACAGTCAGCCGTGTTCCGGAATTCTGAGTGTGGGGAGGTTCCGTCTTCTGTCTGCAGCACCCGAGATCTCCTAGGAGCCCTTCGAGAGTCTTCCCCGTGTCCCTCTCACTGCGGGCAGCCGGGGAAAAGCGGGGGTTGGGCTGGAAACGCAGGTAGCATCTAGTTCCTCCCCATGGACAGGGGAAGTAAATAGCGGACATCCCCTTGCGAGGGAACACCTGTGACACCATGAAGCTGCGTGGAGGGCGGCCCCGAACCTCCCCCACACAGTCAGCCGTGTTCCGGAATTCTGAGTGTGGGGAGGTTCCGTCTTCTGTCTGCAGCACCCGAGATCTCCTAGGAGCCCTTCGAGAGTCTTCCCCGAGTCCCTCTCACTGCGGGCAGCCGGGGAAAAGCGGGGGTTGGGCTGGAAACGCAGGTAGCATCTAGTGCCTCCCCATGGACAGGGGAGGTAATTAGCGGACTTCCCCCTGCAAGGGAACACGTGTGACACCAGGAAGCTGCGTGGTGGGCGGCCCCGAACCTCCCCCACACAGTCAGCCGTGTTCCGGAATTCTGAGTGTGGGGAGGTTCCGTCTTCTGTCTGCAGCACCCGAGATCTCCGAGGAGCCCTTCGAGAGTCTTCCCCGAGTCCCTCCCAGTACGGGTTGCCGGGGAAATGCGGGGGTTGGGCTGGAAACGCAGGTAGCATCTAGTGCCTCCCCCTGGACAGGGGAGGTAATTAGCGGACTTCCCCCTGCCAGGGAACACGTGTGACACCAGGAAGCTTCGTGGAGGGCGGCCCTAAACCTCCCCCACACAGTCAGCCGTGTTCCGGAATTCTGAATGTGAGGAGTTTCCGTCTTCTGTCTGCAGCACCCGAGATCTCCTAGGAGCCCTTCGAGAGTCTTCCCCGAGTCCCTCCCAGTACGGGCTGCCGGGGAAATGCGGGGGTTGGGCTGGAAACGCAGGTAGCATCTAGTGCCTCCCCATGGACAGGGGAGGTAATAGCGGAATTCCCCTTGCGAGGGAACACCTGTGACACCAGGAAGCTGCGTGGAGGGCGGCCCTAAACCTCACCCAAACAGTCACACTTGTTCCGGAATTCTGAGAGTTGGGAGGTTCCGTCTTCTGTCTGCAGGACCCGAGATCTCCGAGGAGCCCTTCGAGAGTCTTCCCCGAGTCCCTCCCAGTACGGGCTGCCGGGGAAATGCGGGGGTTGGGCTGGATACGCAGGTAGCATCTAGTGCCTCCCCATGGACAGGGGAGGTAATTAGCGGACTTCCCCTTTCGAGGGAACACCTGAGACACCAGGAAGCTGCGTGGAGGGCGGCCCTAAACCTCCCACACACAGTCACCCGTGTTCTGGAATTCTGAGTGTGGGGAGGTTCCGTCTTCTGTCTGCAGCACCCGAGATCTCCGAGGAGCCCTTCGAGAGTCTTCCCCGAGTCCCTCCCAGTACGGGTTGCCGGGGAAATGCGGGGGTTGGGCTGGAAACGCAGGTAGCATCTAGTGCCTCCCCCTGGACAGGGGAGGTAATTAGCGGACTTCCCCCTGCCAGGGAACACGTGTGACACCAGGAAGCTGCGTCGAGGGCGGCCCCGAACCTCCCCCACACAGTCAGCCGTGTTCCGGAATTCTGAGTGTGGGGAGGTTCCGTCTTCTGTCTGCAGCACCCGGGATCCCCTAGGAGCCCTTCGAGGGTCTTACCGGAGTCCCTCGCACTGCGGGCAGCCGGGGAAAAGCGGGGGTTGGGCTGGAAACGCAGGTAGCATCTAGTGCCTCCCCCTGGACAGGGGAGGTAATTAGCGGACTTCCCCCTGCAAGGGAACACGTGTGACACCAGGAAGCTGCGTGGTGGGCGGCCCCGAACCTCCCCCACACAGTCAGCCGTGTTCCGGAATTCTGAGTGTGGGGAGGTTCCGTCTTCTGTCTGCAGCACCCGAGATCTCCTAGGAGCCCTTCGAGAGTCTTCCCCGTGTCCCTCTCACTGCGGGCAGCCGGGGAAAAGCGGGGGTTGGGCTGGAAACGCAGGTAGCATCTAGTTCCTCCCCATGGACAGGGGAAGTAAGTAGCGGACATCCCCTTGCGAGGGAACACCTGTGACACCATGAAGCTGCGTGGAGGGCGGCCCCGAACCTCCCCCACACAGTCAGCCGTGTTCCGGAATTCTGAGTGTGGGGAGGTTCCGTCTTCTGTCTGCAGCACCCGAGATCTCCTAGGAGCCCTTCGAGAGTCTTCCCCGAGTCCCTCTCACTGCGGGCAGCCGGGGAAAAGCGGGGGTTGGGCTGGAAACGCAGGTAGCATCTAGTGCCTCCCCATGGACAGGGGAGGTAATTAGCGGACTTCCCCCTGCAAGGGAACACGTGTGACACCAGGAAGCTGCGTGGTGGGCGGCCCCGAACCTCCCCCACACAGTCAGCCGTGTTCCGGAATTCTGAGAGTGGGGAGGTTCCGTCTTCTGTCTGCAGCACCCGAGATCTAATAGGAGCCCTTCGAGAGTCTTCCCCGAGTCCCTCTCACTGCGGGCAGCCGGGGAAAAGCGGGGGTTGGGCTGGAAACGCAGGTAGCATCTAGTTCCTCCCCATGGACAGGGGAAGTAAGTAGCGGACATCCCCTTGCGAGGGAACACCTGTGACACCATGAAGCTGCGTGGAGGGCGGCCCCGAACCTCCCCCACACAGTCAGCCGTGTTCCGGAATTCTGAGTGTGGGGAGGTTCCGTCTTCTGTCTGCAGCACCCGAGATCTCCTAGGAGCCCTTCGAGAGTCTTCCCCGAGTCCCTCTCACTGCGGGCAGCCGGGGAAAAGCGGGGGTTGGGCTGGAAACGCAGGTAGCATCTAGTGCCTCCCCATGGACAGGGGAGGTAATTAGCGGACTTCCCCCTGCAAGGGAACACGTGTGACACCAGGAAGCTGCGTGGTGGGCGGCCCCGAACCTCCCCCACACAGTCAGCCGAGTTCAGGAATTCTGAGTGTGGGGAGGTTCCGTCTTCTGTCTGCAGCACCCGAGATCTCCGAGGAGCCCTTCGAGAGTCTTCCCCGAGTCCCTCCCAGTACGGGTTGCCGGGGAAATGCGGGGGTTGGGCTGGAAACGCAGGTAGCATCTAGTGCCTCCCCCTGGACAGGGGAGGTAATTAGCGGACTTCCCCCTGCCAGGGAACACGTGTGACACCAGGAAGCTGCGTGGAGGGCGGCCCTAAACCTCCCCCACACAGTCAGCCGTGTTCCGGAATTCTGAATGTGAGGAGTTTCCGTCTTCTGTCTGCAGCACCCGAGATCTCCTAGGAGCCCTTCGAGAGTCTTCCCCGAGTCCCTCCCAGTACGGGCTGCCGGGGAAATGCGGGGGTTGGGCTGGAAACGCAGGTAGCATCTAGTGCCTCCCCATGGACAGGGGAGGTAATAGCGGAATTCCCCTTGCGAGGGAACACCTGTGACACCAGGAAGCTGCGTGGAGGGCGGCCCTAAACCTCACCCAAACAGTCACACTTGTTCCGGAATTCTGAGAGTTGGGAGGTTCCGTCTTCTGTCTGCAGGACCCGAGATCTCCGAGGAGCCCTTCGAGAGTCTTCCCCGAGTCCCTCGCACTGCGGGCAGCCGGGGAAATGCGGGGGTTGGGCTGGATACGCAGGTAGCATCTAGTGCCTCCCCATGGACAGGGGAGGTAATTAGCGGACTTCCCCTTTCGAGGGAACACCTGAGACACCAGGAAGCTGCGTGGAGGGCGGCCCTAAACCTCCCACACACAGTCACCCGTGTTCTGGAATTCTGAGTGTGGGGAGGTTCCGTCTTCTGTCTGCAGCACCCGAGATCTCCGAGGAGCCCTTCGAGAGTCTTCCCCGAGTCCCTCCCAGTACGGGTTGCCGGGGAAATGCGGGGGTTGGGCTGGAAACGCAGGTAGCATCTAGTGCCTCCCCCTGGACAGGGGAGGTAATTAGCGGACTTCCCCCTGCCAGGGAACACGTGTGACACCAGGAAGCTGCGTCGAGGGCGGCCCCGAACCTCCCCCACACAGTCAGCCGTGTTCCGGAATTCTGAGTGTGGGGAGGTTCCGTCTTCTGTCTGCAGCACCCGGGATCCCCTAGGAGCCCTTCGAGGGTCTTACCGGAGTCCCTCGCACTGCGGGCAGCCGGGGAAAAGCGGGGGTTGGGCTGGAAACGCAGGTAGCATCTAGTGCCTCCCCCTGGACAGGGGAGGTAATTAGCGGACTTCCCCCTGCAAGGGAACACGTGTGACACCAGGAAGCTGCGTGGTGGGCGGCCCCGAACCTCCCCCACACAGTCAGCCGTGTTCCGGAATTCTGAGTGTGGGGAGGTTCCGTCTTCTGTCTGCAGCACCCGAGATCTCCTAGGAGCCCTTCGAGAGTCTTCCCCGTGTCCCTCTCACTGCGGGCAGCCGGGGAAAAGCGGGGGTTGGGCTGGAAACGCAGGTAGCATCTAGTTCCTCCCCATGGACAGGGGAAGTAAGTAGCGGACATCCCCTTGCGAGGGAACACCTGTGACACCATGAAGCTGCGTGGAGGGCGGCCCCGAACCTCCCCCACACAGTCAGCCGTGTTCCGGAATTCTGAGTGTGGGGAGGTTCCGTCTTCTGTCTGCAGCACCCGAGATCTCCTAGGAGCCCTTCGAGAGTCTTCCCCGAGTCCCTCTCACTGCGGGCAGCCGGGGAAAAGCGGGGGTTGGGCTGGAAACGCAGGTAGCATCTAGTGCCTCCCCATGGACAGGGGAGGTAATTAGCGGACTTCCCCCTGCAAGGGAACACGTGTGACACCAGGAAGCTGCGTGGTGGGCGGCCCCGAACCTCCCCCACACAGTCAGCCGAGTTCAGGAATTCTGAGTGTGGGGAGGTTCCGTCTTCTGTCTGCAGCACCCGAGATCTCCGAGGAGCCCTTCGAGAGTCTTCCCCGAGTCCCTCCCAGTACGGGTTGCCGGGGAAATGCGGGGGTTGGGCTGGAAACGCAGGTAGCATCTAGTGCCTCCCCCTGGACAGGGGAGGTAATTAGCGGACTTCCCCCTGCCAGGGAACACGTGTGACACCAGGAAGCTGCGTGGAGGGCGGCCCCGAACCTCCCCCACACAGTCAGCCGTGTTCCGGAATTCTGAGTGTGGGGAGGTTCCGTCTTCTGTCTGCAGCACCCGAGATCTCCTAGGAGCACTTCGAGAGTCTTCCCCGAGTCCCTCTCACTGCGGGCAGCCGGGGAAAAGCGGGGGTTGGGCTGGAAACGCAGGTAGCATCTAGTTCCTCCCCATGGACAGGGGAGGTAAGTAGCGGACTTCCCCTTGCGAGGGAACACCTGTGACACCAGGAAGCTGCGTGGAGGGCGGCCCCGAACCTCCCCCACACAGTCACCCGTGTTCCGGAATTCTGAGTGTGGGGAGGTTCCGTCTTCTGTCTGCAGCACCCGGGATCTCCTAGGAGCCCTTCGAGGGTCTTACCGGAGTCCCTCGCACTGCGGGCAGCCGGGGAAAAGCGGGGGTTGGGCTGGAAACGCAGGTAGCATCTAGTGCCTCCCCCTGGACAGGGGAGGTAATTAGCGGACTTCCCCCTGCAAGGGAACACGTGTGACACCAGGAAGCTGCGTGGTGGGCGGCCCCGAACCTCCCCCACACAGTCAGCCGTGTTCCGGAATTCTGAGAGTGGGGAGGTTCCGTCTTCTGTCTGCAGCACCCGAGATCTCCTAGGAGCCCTTCGAGAGTCTTCCCCGTGTCCCTCTCACTGCGGGCAGCCGGGGAAAAGCGGGGGTTGGGCTGGAAACGCAGGTAGCATCTAGTTCCTCCCCATGGACAGGGGAAGTAAGTAGCGGACATCCCCTTGCGAGGGAACACCTGTGACACCATGAAGCTGCGTGGAGGGCGGCCCCGAACCTCCCCCACACAGTCAGCCGTGTTCCGGAATTCTGAGTGTGGGGAGGTTCCGTCTTCTGTCTGCAGCACCCGAGATCTCCTAGGAGCCCTTCGAGAGTCTTCCCCGAGTCCCTCTCACTGCGGGCAGCCGGGGAAAAGCGGGGGTTGGGCTGGAAACGCAGGTAGCATCTAGTGCCTCCCCATGGAGAGGGGAGGTAATTAGCGGACTTCCCCCTGCAAGGGAACACGTGTGACACCAGGAAGCTGCGTGGTGGGCGGCCCCGAACCTCCCCCACACAGTCAGCCGTGTTCCGGAATTCTGAGAGTGGGGAGGTTCCGTCTTCTGTCTGCAGCATCCGAGATCTAATAGGAGCCCTTCGAGAGTCTTCCCCGTGTCCCTCTCACTGCGGGCAGCCGGGGAAAAGCGGGGGTTGGGCTGGAAACGCAGGTAGCATCTAGTTCCTCCCCATGGACAGGGGAAGTAAGTAGCGGACATCCCCTTGCGAGGGAACACCTGTGACACCATGAAGCTGCGTGGAGGGCGGCCCCGAACCTCCCCCACACAGTCAGCCGTGTTCCGGAATTCTGAGTGTGGGGAGGTTCCGTCTTCTGTCTGCAGCACCCGAGATCTCCTAGGAGCCTTTCGAGAGTCTTCCCCGAGTCCCTCTCACTGCGGGCAGCCGGGGAAAAGCGGGGGTTGGGCTGGAAACGCAGGTAGCATCTAGTGCCTCCCCATGGACAGGGGAGGTAATTAGCGGACTTCCCCCTGCAAGGGAACACGTGTGACACCAGGAAGCTGCGTGGTGGGCGGCCCCGAACCTCCCCCACACAGTCAGCCGAGTTCAGGAATTCTGAGTGTGGGGAGGTTCCGTCTTCTGTCTGCAGCACCCGAGATCTCCGAGGAGCCCTTCGAGAGTCTTCCCCGAGTCCCTCCCAGTACGGGTTGCCGGGGAAATGCGGGGGTTGGGCTGGAAACGCAGGTAGCATCTAGTGCCTCCCCCTGGACAGGGGAGGTAATTAGCGGACATCCCCTTGCGAGGGAACACCTGTGACACCATGAAGCTGCGTGGAGGGCGGCCCCGAACCTCCCCCACACAGTCAGCCGTGTTCCGGAATTCTGAGTGTGGGGAGGTTCCGTCTTCTGTCTGCAGCACCCGAGATCTCCTAGGAGCCCTTCGAGAGTCTTCCCCGAGTCCCTCTCACTGCGGGCAGCCGGGGAAAAGCGGGGGTTGGGCTGGAAACGCAGGTAGCATCTAGTGCCTCCCCATGGACAGGGGAGGTAATTAGCGGACTTCCCCCTGCAAGGGAACACGTGTGACACCAGGAAGCTGCGTGGTGGGCGGCCCCGAACCTCCCCCACACAGTCAGGCGAGTTCAGGAATTCTGAGTGTGGGGAGGTTCCGTCTTCTGTCTGCAGCACCCGGGATCCCCTAGGAGCCCTTCGAGGGTCTTACCGGAGTCCCTCGCACTGCGGGCAGCCGGGGAAAAGCGGGGGTTGGGCTGGAAAAGCAGGTAGCATCTAGTGCCTCCCCCTGGACAGGGGAGGTAATTAGCGGACTTCCCCCTGCAAGGGAACACGTGTGACACCAGGAAGCTGCGTGGTGGGCGGCCCCGAACCTCCCCCACACAGTCAGCCGTGTTCCGGAATTCTGAGAGTGGGGAGGTTCCGTCTTCTGTCTGCAGCACCCGAGATCTCCTAGGAGCCCTTCGAGAGTCTTCCCCGTGTCCCTCTCACTGCGGGCAGCCGGGGAAAAGCGGGGGTTGGGCTGGAAACGCAGGTAGCATCTAGTTCCTCCCCATGGACAGGGGAAGTAAGTAGCGGACATCCCCTTGCGAGGGAACACCTGTGACACCATGAAGCTGCGTGGAGGGCGGCCCCGAACCTCCCCCACACAGTCAGCCGTGTTCCGGAATTCTGAGTGTGGGGAGGTTCCGTCTTCTGTCTGCAGCACCCGAGATCTCCTAGGAGCCCTTCGAGAGTCTTCCCCGAGTCCCTCTCACTGCGGGCAGCCGGGGAAAAGCGGGGGTTGGGCTGGAAACGCAGGTAGCATCTAGTGCCTCCCCATGGACAGGGGAGGTAATTAGCGGACTTCCCCCTGCAAGGGAACACGTGTGACACCAGGAAGCTGCGTGGTGGGCGGCCCCGAACCTCCCCCACACAGTCAGCCGAGTTCAGGAATTCTGAGTGTGGGGAGGTTCCGTCTTCTGTCTGCAGCACCCGAGATCTCCGAGGAGCCCTTCGAGAGACTTCCCCGAGTCCCTCCCAGTACGGGTTGCCGGGGAAATGCGGGGGTTGGGCTGGAAACGCAGGTAGCATCTAGTGCCTCCCCCTGGACAGGGGAGGTAATTAGCGGACTTCCCCCTGCCAGGGAACACGTGTGACACCAGGAAGCTGCGTGGAGGGCGGCCCCGAACCTCCCCCACACAGTCAGCCGTGTTCCGGAATTCTGAGTGTGGGGAGGTTCCGTCTTCTGTCTGCAGCACCCGAGATCTCCTAGGAGCACTTCGAGAGTCTTCCCCGAGTCCCTCTCACTGCGGGCAGCCGGGGAAAAGCGGGGGTTGGGCTGGAAACGCAGGTAGCATCTAGTTCCTCCCCATGGACAGGGGAGGTAAGTAGCGGACTTCCCCTTGCGAGGGAACACCTGTGACACCAGGAAGCTGCGTGGAGGGCGGCCCCGAACCTCCCCCACACAGTCACCCGTGTTCCGGAATTCTGAGAGTGGGGAGGTTCCGTCTTCTGTCTGCAGCACCCGAGATCTCCTAGGAGCCCTTCGAGAGTCTTCCCCGTGTCCCTCTCACTGCGGGCAGCCGGGGAAAAGCGGGGGTTGGGCTGGAAACGCAGGTAGCATCTAGTTCCTCCCCATGGACAAGGGAAGTAAGTAGCGGACATCCCCTTGCGAGGGAACACGTGTGACACCAGGAAGCTGCGTGGAGGGCGGCCCTAAACCTCCCACACACAGTCACCCGTGTTCTGGAATTCTGAGTGTGGGGAGGTTCCGTCTTCTGTCTGCAGCACCCGAGATCTCCGAGGAGCCCTTCGAGAGTCTTCCCCGAGTCCCTCCCAGTACGGGTTGCCGGGGAAATTTGGGGGTTGGGCTGGAAACGCAGGTAGCATCTAGTGCCTCCCCCTGGACAGGGGAGGTAATTAGCGGACTTCCCCCTGCCAGGGAACACGTGTGACACCAGGAAGCTGCGTCGAGGGCGGCCCCGAACCTCCCCCACACAGTCAGCCGTGTTCCGGAATTCTGAGTGTGGGGAGGTTCCGTCTTCTGTCTGCAGCACCCGGGATCCCCTAGGAGCCCTTCGAGGGTCTTACCGGAGTCCCTCGCACTGCGGGCAGCCGGGGAAAAGCGGGGGTTGGGCTGGAAACGCAGGTAGCATCTAGTGCCTCCCCCTGGACAGGGGAGGTAATTAGCGGACTTCCCCCTGCAAGGGAACACGTGTGACACCAGGAAGCTGCGTGGTGGGCGGCCCCGAACCTCCCCCACACAGTCAGCCGTGTTCCGGAATTCTGAGTGTGGGGAGGTTCCGTCTTCTGTCTGCAGCACCCGAGATCTCCTAGGAGCCCTTCGAGAGTCTTCCCCGTGTCCCTCTCACTGCGGGCAGCCGGGGAAAAGCGGGGGTTGGGCTGGAAACGCAGGTAGCATCTAGTTCCTCCCCATGGACAGGGGAAGTAAGTAGCGGACATCCCCTTGCGAGGGAACACCTGTGACACCATGAAGCTGCGTGGAGGGCGGCCCCGAACCTCCCCCACACAGTCAGCCGTGTTCCGGAATTCTGAGTGTGGGGAGGTTCCGTCTTCTGTCTGCAGCACCCGAGATCTCCTAGGAGCCCTTCGAGAGTCTTCCCCGAGTCCCTCTCACTGCGGGCAGCCGGGGAAAAGCGGGGGTTGGGCTGGAAACGCAGGTAGCATCTAGTGCCTCCCCATGGACAGGGGAGGTAATTAGCGGACTTCCCCCTGCAAGGGAACACGTGTGACACCAGGAAGCTGCGTGGTGGGCGGCCCCGAACCTCCCCCACACAGTCAGACGAGTTCAGGAATTCTGAGTGTGGGGAGGTTCCGTCTTCTGTCTGCAGCACCCGAGATCTCCGAGGAGCCCTTCGAGAGTCTTCCCCGAGTCCCTCCCAGTACGGGTTGCCGGGGAAATGCGGGGGTTGGGCTGGAAACGCAGGTAGCATCTAGTGCCTCCCCCTGGACAGGGGAGGTAATTAGCGGACTTCCCCCTGCCAGGGAACACGTGTGACACCAGGAAGCTGCGTGGAGGGCGGCCCCGAACCTCCCCCACACAGTCAGCCGTGTTCCGGAATTCTGAGTGTGGGGAGGTTCCGTCTTCTGTCTGCAGCACCCGAGATCTCCTAGGAGCACTTCGAGAGTCTTCCCCGAGTCCCTCTCACTGCGGGCAGCCGGGGAAAAGCGGGGGTTGGGCTGGAAACGCAGGTAGCATCTAGTTCCTCCCCATGGACAGGGGAGGTAAGTAGCGGACTTCCCCTTGCGAGGGAACACCTGTGACACCAGGAAGCTGCGTGGAGGGCGGCCCCGAACCTCCCCCACACAGTCACCCGTGTTCCGGAATTCTGAGTGTGTGGAGGTTCCGTCTTCTGTCTGCAGCACCCGGGATCTCCTAGGAGCCCTTCGAGGGTCTTACCGGAGTCCCTCGCACTGCGGGCAGCCGGGGAAAAGCGGGGGTTGGGCTGGAAACGCAGGTAGCATCTAGTGCCTCCCCCTGGACAGGGGAGGTAATTAGCGGACTTCCCCCTGCAAGGGAACACGTGTGACACCAGGAAGCTGCGTGGTGGGCGGCCCCGAACCTCCCCCACACAGTCAGCCGTGTTCCGGAATTCTGAGAGTGGGGAGGTTCCGTCTTCTGTCTGCAGCACCCGAGATCTCCTAGGAGCCCTTCGAGAGTCTTCCCCGTGTCCCTCTCACTGCGGGCAGCCGGGGAAAAGCGGGGGTTGGGCTGGAAACGCAGGTAGCATCTAGTTCCTCCCCATGGACAGGGGAAGTAAGTAGCGGACATCCCCTTGCGAGGGAACACCTGTGACACCATGAAGCTGCGTGGAGGGCGGCCCCGAACCTCCCCCACACAGTCAGCCGTGTTCCGGAATTCTGAGTGTGGGGAGGTTCCGTCTTCTGTCTGCAGCACCCGAGATCTCCTAGGAGCCCTTCGAGAGTCTTCCCCGAGTCCCTCTCACTGCGGGCAGCCGGGGAAAAGCGGGGGTTGGGCTGGAAACGCAGGTAGCATCTAGTGCCTCCCCATGGACAGGGGAGGTAATTAGCGGACTTCCCCCTGCAAGGGAACACGTGTGACACCAGGAAGCTGCGTGGTGGGCGGCCCCGAACCTCCCCCACACAGTCAGCCGTGTTCCGGAATTCTGAGAGTGGGGAGGTTCCGTCTTCTGTCTGCAGCACCCGAGATCTAATAGGAGCCCTTCGAGAGTCTTCCCCGTGTCCCTCTCACTGCGGGCAGCCGGGGAAAAGCGGGGGTTGGGCTGGAAACGCAGGTAGCATCTAGTTCCTCCCCATGGACAGGGGAAGTAAGTAGCGGACATCCCCTTGCGAGGGAACACCTGTGACACCATGAAGCTGCGTGGAGGGCGGCCCCGAACCTCCCCCACACAGTCAGCCGTGTTCCGGAATTCTGAGTGTGGGGAGGTTCCGTCTTCTGTCTGCAGCACCCGAGATCTCCTAGGAGCCCTTCGAGAGTCTTCCCCGAGTCCCTCTCACTGCGGGCAGCCGGGGAAAAGCGGGGGTTGGGCTGGAAACGCAGGTAGCATCTAGTGCCTCCCCATGGACAGGGGAGGTAATTAGCGGACTTCCCCCTGCAAGGGAACACGTGTGACACCAGGAAGCTGCGTGGTGGGCGGCCCCGAACCTCCCCCACACAGTCAGCCGAGTTCAGGAATTCTGAGTGTGGGGAGGTTCCGTCTTCTGTCTGCAGCACCCGAGATCTCCGAGGAGCCCTTCGAGAGTCTTCCCCGAGTCCCTCCCAGTACGGGTTGCCGGGGAAATGCGGGGGTTGGGCTGGAAACGCAGGTAGCATCTAGTGCCTCCCCCTGGACAGGGGAGGTAATTAGCGGACATCCCCTTGCGAGGGAACACCTGTGACACCATGAAGCTGCGTGGAGGGCGGCCCCGAACCTCCCCCACACAGTCAGCCGTGTTCCGGAATTCTGAGTGTGGGGAGGTTCCGTCTTCTGTCTGCAGCACCCGAGATCTCCTAGGAGCCCTTCGAGAGTCTTCCCCGAGTCCCTCTCACTGCGGGCAGCCGGGGAAAAGCGGGGGTTGGGCTGGAAACGCAGGTAGCATCTAGTGCCTCCCCATGGACAGGGGAGGTAATTAGCGGACTTCCCCCTGCAAGGGAACACGTGTGACACCAGGAAGCTGCGTGGTGGGCGGCCCCGAACCTCCCCCACACAGTCAGCCGAGTTCAGGAATTCTGAGTGTGGGGAGGTTCCGTCTTCTGTCTGCAGCACCCGAGATCTCCGAGGAGCCCTTCGAGAGTCTTCCCCGAGTCCCTCCCAGTACGGGTTGCCGGGGAAATGCGGGGGTTGGGCTGGAAACGCAGGTAGCATCTAGTGCCTCCCCCTGGACAGGGGAGGTAATTAGCGGACTTCCCCCTGCCAGGGAACACGTGTGACACCAGGAAGCTGCGTGGAGGGCACCCTAAACCTCCCCCACACAGTCAGCCGTGTTCCGGAATTCTGAATATGAGGAGTTTCCGTCTTCTGTCTGCAGCACCCGAGATCTCCTAGGAGCCCTTCGAGAGTCTTCCCCGAGTCCCTCCCAGTACGGGCTGCCGGGGAAATGCGGGGGTTGGGCTGGAAACGCAGGTAGCATCTAGTGCCTCCCCATGGACAGGGGAGGTAATAGCGGAATTCCCCTTGCGAGGGAACACCTGTGACACCAGGAAGCTGCGTGGAGGGCGGCCCTAAACCTCACCCAAACAGTCACACTTGTTCCGGAATTCTGAGAGTTGGGAGGTTCCGTCTTCTGTCTGCAGGACCCGAGATCTCCGAGGAGCCCTTCGAGAGTCTTCCCCGAGTCCCTCCCAGTACGGGCTGCCGGGGAAATGCGGGGGTTGGGCTGGATACGCAGGTAGCATCTAGTGCCTCCCCATGGACAGGGGAGGTAATTAGCGGACTTCCCCTTTCGAGGGAACACCTGAGACACCAGGAAGCTGCGTGGAGGGCGGCCCTAAACCTCCCACACACAGTCACCCGTGTTCTGGAATTCTGAGTGTGGGGAGGTTCCGTCTTCTGTCTGCAGCACCCGAGATCTCCGAGGAGCCCTTCGAGAGTCTTCCCCGAGTCCCTCCCAGTACGGGTTGCCGGGGAAATGCGGGGGTTGGGCTGGAAACGCAGGTAGCATCTAGTGCCTCCCCCTGGACAGGGGAGGTAATTAGCGGACTTCCCCCTGCCAGGGAACACGTGTGACACCAGGAAGCTGCGTCGAGGGCGGCCCCGAACCTCCCCCACACAGTCAGCCGTGTTCCGGAATTCTGAGTGTGGGGAGGTTCCGTCTTCTGTCTGCAGCACCCGGGATCCCCTAGGAGCCCTTCGAGGGTCTTACCGGAGTCCCTCGCACTGCGGGCAGCCGGGGAAAAGCGGGGGTTGGGCTGGAAACGCAGGTAGCATCTAGTGCCTCCCCCTGGACAGGGGAGGTAATTAGCGGACTTCCCCCTGCAAGGGAACACGTGTGACACCAGGAAGCTGCGTGGTGGGCGGCCCCGAACCTCCCCCACACAGTCAGCCGTGTTCCGGAATTCTGAGTGTGGGGAGGTTCCGTCTTCTGTCTGCAGCACCCGAGATCTCCTAGGAGCCCTTCGAGAGTCTTCCCCGTGTCCCTCTCACTGCGGGCAGCCGGGGAAAAGCGGGGGTTGGGCTGGAAACGCAGGTAGCATCTAGTTCCTCCCCATGGACAGGGGAAGTAAGTAGCGGACATCCCCTTGCGAGGGAACACCTGTGACACCATGAAGCTGCGTGGAGGGCGGCCCCGAACCTCCCCCACACAGTCAGCCGTGTTCCGGAATTCTGAGTGTGGGGAGGTTCCGTCTTCTGTCTGCAGCACCCGAGATCTCCTAGGAGCCCTTCGAGAGTCTTCCCCGAGTCCCTCTCACTGCGGGCAGCCGGGGAAAAGCGGGGGTTGGGCTGGAAACGCAGGTAGCATCTAGTGCCTCCCCATGGACAGGGGAGGTAATTAGCGGACTTCCCCCTGCAAGGGAACACGTGTGACACCAGGAAGCTGCGTGGTGGGCGGCCCCGAACCTCCCCCACACAGTCAGCCGAGTTCAGGAATTCTGAGTGTGGGGAGGTTCCGTCTTCTGTCTGCAGCACCCGAGATCTCCGAGGAGCCCTTCGAGAGTCTTCCCCGAGTCCCTCCCAGTACGGGTTGCCGGGGAAATGCGGGGGTTGGGCTGGAAAAGCAGGTAGCATCTAGTGCCTCCCCCTGGACAGGGGAGGTAATTAGCGGACTTCCCCCTGCCAGGGAACACGTGTGACACCAGGAAGCTGCGTGGAGGGCGGCCCCGAACCTCCCCCACACAGTCAGCCGTGTTCCGGAATTCTGAGTGTGGGGAGGTTCCGTCTTCTGTCTGCAGCACCCGAGATCTCCTAGGAGCACTTCGAGAGTCTTCCCCGAGTCCCTCTCACTGCGGGCAGCCGGGGAAAAGCGGGGGTTGGGCTGGAAACGCAGGTAGCATCTAGTTCCTCCCCATGGACAGGGGAGGTAAGTAGCGGACTTCCCCTTGCGAGGGAACACCTGTGACACCAGGAAGCTGCGTGGAGGGCGGCCCCGAACCTCCCCCACACAGTCACCCGTGTTTCGGAATTCTGAGTGTGGGGAGGTTCCGTCTTCTGTCTGCAGCACCCGGGATCTCCTAGGAGCCCTTCGAGGGTCTTACCGGAGTCCCTCGCACTGCGGGCAGCCGGGGAAAAGCGGGGGTTGGGCTGGAAACGCAGGTAGCATCTAGTGCCTCCCCCTGGACAGGGGAGGTAATTAGCGGACTTCCCCCTGCAAGGGAACACGTGTGACACCAGGAAGCTGCGTGGTGGGCGGCCCCGAACCTCCCCCACACAGTCAGCCGTGTTCCGGAATTCTGAATGTGAGGAGTTTCCGTCTTCTGTCTGCAGCACCCGAGATCTCCTAGGAGCCCTTCGAGAGTCTTCCCCGAGTCCCTCCCAGTACGGGCTGCCGGGGAAATGCGGGGGTTGGGCTGGAAACGCAGGTAGCATCTAGTGCCTCCCCATGGACAGGGGAGGTAATAGCGGAATTCCCCTTGCGAGGGAACACCTGTGACACCAGGAAGCTGCGTGGAGGGCGGCCCTAAACCTCACCCAAACAGTCACACTTGTTCCGGAATTCTGAGAGTTGGGAGGTTCCGTCTTCTGTCTGCAGGACCCGAGATCTCCGAGGAGCCCTTCGAGAGTCTTCCCCGAGTCCCTCCCAGTACGGGCTGCCGGGGAAATGCGGGGGTTGGGCTGGATACGCAGGTAGCATCTAGTGCCTCCCCATGGACAGGGGAGGTAATTAGCGGACTTCCCCTTTCGAGGGAACACCTGAGACACCAGGAAGCTGCGTGGAGGGCGGCCCTAAACCTCCCACACACAGTCACCCGTGTTCTGGAATTCTGAGTGTGGGGAGGTTCCGTCTTCTGTCTGCAGCACCCGAGATCTCCGAGGAGCCCTTCGAGAGTCTTCCCCGAGTCCCTCCCAGTACGGGTTGCCGGGGAAATGCGGGGGTTGGGCTGGAAACGCAGGTAGCATCTAGTGCCTCCCCCTGGACAGGGGAGGTAATTAGCGGACTTCCCCCTGCCAGGGAACACGTGTGACACCAGGAAGCTGCGTCGAGGGCGGCCCCGAACCTCCCCCACACAGTCAGCCGTGTTCCGGAATTCTGAGTGTGGGGAGGTTCCGTCTTCTGTCTGCAGCACCCGGGATCCCCTAGGAGCCCTTCGAGGGTCTTACCGGAGTCCCTCGCACTGCGGGCAGCCGGGGAAAAGCGGGGGTTGGGCTGGAAACGCAGGTAGCATCTAGTGCCTCCCCCTGGACAGGGGAGGTAATTAGCGGACTTCCCCCTGCAAGGGAACACGTGTGACACCAGGAAGCTGCGTGGTGGGCGGCCCCGAACCTCCCCCACACAGTCAGCCGTGTTCCGGAATTCTGAGTGTGGGGAGGTTCCGTCTTCTGTCTGCAGCACCCGAGATCTCCTAGGAGCCCTTCGAGAGTCTTCCCCGAGTCCCTCTCACTGCGGGCAGCCGGGGAAAAGCGGGGGTTGGGCTGGAAACGCAGGTAGCATCTAGTGCCTCCCCATGGACAGGGGAGGTAATTAGCGGACTTCCCCCTGCAAGGGAACACGTGTGACACCAGGAAGCTGCGTGGTGGGCGGCCCCGAACCTCCCCCACACAGTCAGCCGAGTTCAGGAATTCTGAGTGTGGGGAGGTTCCGTCTTCTGTCTGCAGCACCCGAGATCTCCGAGGAGCCCTTCGAGAGTCTTCCCCGAGTCCCTCCCAGTACGGGTTGCCGGGGAAATGCGGGGGTTGGGCTGGAAAAGCAGGTAGCATCTAGTGCCTCCCCCTGGACAGGGGAGGTAATTAGCGGACTTCCCCCTGCCAGGGAACACGTGTGACACCAGGAAGCTGCGTGGAGGGCGGCCCCGAACCTCCCCCACACAGTCAGCCGTGTTCCGGAATTCTGAGTGTGGGGAGGTTCCGTCTTCTGTCTGCAGCACCCGAGATCTCCTAGGAGCACTTCGAGAGTCTTCCCCGAGTCCCTCTCACTGCGGGCAGCCGGGGAAAAGCGGGGGTTGGGCTGGAAACGCAGGTAGCATCTAGTTCCTCCCCATGGACAGGGGAGGTAAGTAGCGGACTTCCCCTTGCGAGGGAACACCTGTGACACCAGGAAGCTGCGTGGAGGGCGGCCCCGAACCTCCCCCACACAGTCACCCGTGTTCCGGAATTCTGAGTGTGGGGAGGTTCCGTCTTCTGTCTGCAGCACCCGGGATCTCCTAGGAGCCCTTCGAGGGTCTTACCGGAGTCCCTCGCACTGCGGGCAGCCGGGGAAAAGCGGGGGTTGGGCTGGAAACGCAGGTAGCATCTAGTGCCTCCCCCTGGACAGGGGAGGTAATTAGCGGACTTCCCCCTGCAAGGGAACACGTGTGACACCAGGAAGCTGCGTGGTGGGCGGCCCCGAACCTCCCCCACACAGTCAGCCGTGTTCCGGAATTCTGAGAGTGGGGAGGTTCCGTCTTCTGTCTGCAGCACCCGAGATCTCCTAGGAGCCCTTCGAGAGTCTTCCCCGTGTCCCTCTCACTGCGGGCAGCCGGGGAAAAGCGGGGGTTGGGCTGGAAACGCAGGTAGCATCTAGTTCCTCCCCATGGACAGGGGAAGTAAGTAGCGGACATCCCCTTGCGAGGAAACACCTGTGACACCATGAAGCTGCGTGGAGGGCGGCCCCGAACCTCCCCCACACAGTCAGCCGTGTTCCGGAATTCTGAGTGTGGGGAGGTTCCGTCTTCTGTCTGCAGCACCCGAGATCTCCTAGGAGCCCTTCGAGAGTCTTCCCCGAGTCCCTCTCACTGCGGGCAGCCGGGGAAAAGCGGGGGTTGGGCTGGAAACGCAGGTAGCATCTAGTGCCTCCCCATGGACAGGGGAGGTAATTAGCGGACTTCCCCCTGCAAGGGAACACGTGTGACACCAGGAAGCTGCGTGGTGGGCGGCCCCGAACCTCCCCCACACAGTCAGCCGTGTTCCGGAATTCTGAGAGTGGGGAGGATCCGTCTTCTGTCTGCAGCACCCGAGATCTAATAGGAGCCCTACGAGAGTCTTCCCCGTGTCCCTCTCACTGCGGGCAGCCGGGGAAAAGCGGGGGTTGGGCTGGAAACGCAGGTAGCATCTAGTTCCTCCCCATGGACAGGGGAAGTAAGTAGCGGACATCCCCTTGCGAGGGAACACCTGTGACACCATGAAGCTGCGTGGAGGGCGGCCCCGAACCTCCCCCACACAGTCAGCCGTGTTCCGGAATTCTGAGTGTGGGGAGGTTCCGTCTTCTGTCTGCAGCACCCGAGATCTCCTAGGAGCCCTTCGAGAGTCTTCCCCGAGTCCCTCTCACTGCGGGCAGCCGGGGAAAAGCGGGGGTTGGGCTGGAAACGCAGGTAGCATCTAGTGCCTCCCCATGGACAGGGGAGGTAATTAGCGGACTTCCCCCTGCAAGGGAACACGTGTGACACCAGGAAGCTGCGTGGTGGGCGGCCCCGAACCTCCCCCACACAGTCAGCCGAGTTCAGGAATTCTGAGTGTGGGGAGGTTCCGTCTTCTGTCTGCAGCACCCGAGATCTCCGAGGAGCCCTTCGAGAGTCTTCCCCGAGTCCCTCCCAGTACGGGTTGCCGGGGAAATGCGGGGGTTGGGCTGGAAACGCAGGTAGCATCTAGTGCCTCCCCCTGGACAGGGGAGGTAATTAGCGGACTTCCCCCTGCCAGGGAACACGTGTGACAACAGGAAGCTGCGTGGAGGGCGGCCCTAAACCTCCCCCACACAGTCAGCCGTGTTCCGGAATTCTGAATGTGAGGAGTTTCCGTCTTCTGTCTGCAGCACCCGAGATCTCCTAGGAGCCCTTCGAGAGTCTTCCCCGAGTCCCTCCCAGTACGGGCTGCCGGGGAAATGCGGGGGTTGGGCTGGAAACGCAGGTAGCATCTAGTGCCTCCCCATGGACAGGGGAGGTAATAGCGGAATTCCCCTTGCGAGGGAACACCTGTGACACCAGGAAGCTGCGTGGAGGGCGGCCCTAAACCTCACCCAAACAGTCACACTTGTTCCGGAATTCTGAGAGTTGGGAGGTTCCGTCTTCTGTCTGCAGGACCCGAGATCTCCGAGGAGCCCTTCGAGAGTCTTCCCCGAGTCCCTCCCAGTACGGGCTGCCGGGGAAATGCGGGGGTTGGGCTGGATACGCAGGTAGCATCTAGTGCCTCCCCATGGACAGGGGAGGTAATTAGCGGACTTCCCCTTTCGAGGGAACACCTGAGACACCAGGAAGCTGCGTGGAGGGCGGCCCTAAACCTCCCACACACAGTCACACGTGTTCTGGAATTCTGAGTGTGGGGAGGTTCCGTCTTCTGTCTGCAGCACCCGAGATCTCCGAGGAGCCCTTCGAGAGTCTTCCCCGAGTCCCTCCCAGTACGGGTTGCCGGGGAAATGCGGGGGTTGGGCTGGAAAAGCAGGTAGCATCTAGTGCCTCCCCCTGGACAGGGGAGGTAATTAGCGGACTTCCCCCTGCCAGGGAACACGTGTGACACCAGGAAGCTGCGTCGAGGGCGGCCCCGAACCTCCCCCACACAGTCAGCCGTGTTCCGGAATTCTGAGTGTGGGGAGGTTCCGTCTTCTGTCTGCAGCACCCGGGATCCCCTAGGAGCCCTTCGAGGGTCTTACCGGAGTCCCTCGCACTGCGGGCAGCCGGGGAAAAGCGGGGGTTGGGCTGGAAACGCAGGTAGCATCTAGTGCCTCCCCCTGGACAGGGGAGGTAATTAGCGGACTTCCCCCTGCAAGGGAACACGTGTGACACCAGGAAGCTGCGTGGTGGGCGGCCCCGAACCTCCCCCACACAGTCAGCCGTGTTCCGGAATTCTGAGTGTGGGGAGGTTCCGTCTTCTGTCTGCAGCACCCGAGATCTCCTAGGAGCCCTTCGAGAGTCTTCCCCGTGTCCCTCTCACTGCGGGCAGCCGGGGAAAAGCGGGGGTTGGGCTGGAAACGCAGGTAGCATCTAGTTCCTCCCCATGGACAGGGGAAGTAAGTAGCGGACATCCCCTTGCGAGGGAACACCTGTGACACCATGAAGCTGCGTGGAGGGCGGCCCCGAACCTCCCCCACACAGTCAGCCGTGTTCCGGAATTCTGAGTGTGGGGAGGTTCCGTCTTCTGTCTGCAGCACCCGAGATCTCCTAGGAGCCCTTCGAGAGTCTTCCCCGAGTCCCTCTCACTGCGGGCAGCCGGGGAAAAGCGGGGGTTGGGCTGGAAACGCAGGTAGCATCTAGTGCCTCCCCATGGACAGGGGAGGTAATTAGCGGACTTCCCCCTGCAAGGGAACACGTGTGACACCAGGAAGCTGCGTGGTGGGCGGCCCCGAACCTCCCCCACACAGTCAGCCGAGTTCAGGAATTCTGAGTGTGGGGAGGTTCCGTCTTCTGTCTGCAGCACCCGAGATCTCCGAGGAGCCCTTCGAGAGTCTTCCCCGAGTCCCTCCCAGTACGGGTTGCCGGGGAAATGCGGGGGTTGGGCTGGAAACGCAGGTAGCATCTAGTGCCTCCCCCTGGACAGGGGAGGTAATTAGCGGACTTCCCCCTGCCAGGGAACACGTGTGACACCAGGAAGCTGCGTGGAGGGCGGCCCCGAACCTCCCCCACACAGTCAGCCGTGTTGCGGAATTCTGAGTGTGGGGAGGTTCCGTCTTCTGTCTGCAGCACCCGAGATCTCCTAGGAGCACTTCGAGAGTCTTCCCCGAGTCCCTCTCACTGCGGGCAGCCGGGGAAAAGCGGGGGTTGGGCTGGAAACGCAGGTAGCATCTAGTTCCTCCCCATGGACAGGGGAGGTAAGTAGCGGACTTCCCCTTGCGAGGGAACACCTGTGACACCAGGAAGCTGCGTGGAGGGCGGCCCCGAACCTCCCCCACACAGTCACCCGTGTTCCGGAATTCTGAGTGTGGGGAGGTTCCGTCTTCTGTCTGCAGCACCCGGGATCTCCTAGGAGCCCTTCGAGGGTCTTACCGGAGTCCCTCGCACTGCGGGCAGCCGGGGAAAAGCGGGGGTTGGGCTGGAAACGCAGGTAGCATCTAGTGCCTCCCCCTGGACAGGGGAGGTAATTAGCGGACTTCCCCCTGCAAGGGAACACGTGTGACACCAGGAAGCTGCGTGGTGGGCGGCCCCGAACCTCCCCCACACAGTCAGCCGTGTTCCGGAATTCTGAGTGTGGGGAGGTTCCGTCTTCTGTCTGCAGCACCCGAGATCTCCTAGGAGCCCTTCGAGAGTCTTCCCCGTGTCCCTCTCACTGCGGGCAGCCGGGGAAAAGCGGGGGTTGGGCTGGAAACGCAGGTAGCATCTAGTTCCTCCCCATGGACAGGGGAAGTAAGTAGCGGACATCCCCTTGCGAGAGAACACCTGTGACACCATGAAGCTGCGTGGAGGGCGGCCCCGAACCTCCCCCACACAGTCAGCCGTGTTCCGGAATTCTGAGAGTGGGGAGGTTCCGTCTTCTGTCTGCAGCACCCGAGATCTCCTAGGAGCCCTTCGAGAGTCTTCCCCGTGTCCCTCTCACTGCGGGCAGCCGGGGAAAAGCGGGGGTTGGGCTGGAAACGCAGGTAGCATCTAGTTCCTCCCCATGGACAGGGGAAGTAAGTAGCGGACATCCCCTTGCGAGGGAACACCTGTGACACCATGAAGCTGCGTGGAGGGCGGCCCCGAACCTCCCCCACACAGTCAGCCGTGTTCCGGAATTCTGAGTGTGGGGAGGTTCCGTCTTCTGTCTGCAGCACCCGAGATCTCCTAGGAGCCCTTCGAGAGTCTTCCCCGAGTCCCTCTCACTGCGGGCAGCCGGGGAAAAGCGGGGGTTGGGCTGGAAACGCAGGTAGCATCTAGTGCCTCCCCATGGACAGGGGAGGTAATTAGTGGACTTCCCCCTGCAAGGGAACACGTGTGACACCAGGAAGCTGCGTGGTGGGCGGCCCCGAACCTCCCCCACACAGTCAGCCGTGTTCCGGAATTCTGAGAGTGGGGAGGTTCCGTCTTCTGTCTGCAGCACCCGAGATCTAATAGGAGCCCTTCGAGAGTCTTCCCCGTGTCCCTCTCACTGCGGGCAGCCGGGGAAAAGCGGGGGTTGGGCTGGAAACGCAGGTAGCATCTAGTTCCTCCCCATGGACAGGGGAAGTAAGTAGCGGACATCCCCTTGCGAGGGAACACCTGTGACACCATGAAGCTGCGTGGAGGGCGGCCCCGAACCTCCCCCACACAGTCAGCCGTGTTCCGGAATTCTGAGTGTGGGGAGGTTCCGTCTTCTGTCTGCAGCACCCGAGATCTCCTAGGAGCCCTTCGAGAGTCTTCCCCGAGTCCCTCTCACTGCGGGCAGCCGGGGAAAAGCGGGGGTTGGGCTGGAAACGCAGGTAGCATCTAGTGCCTCCCCATGGACAGGGGAGGTAATTAGCGGACTTCCCCCTGCAAGGGAACACGTGTGACACCAGGAAGCTGCGTGGTGGGCGGCCCCGAACCTCCCCCACACAGTCAGCCGAGTTCAGGAATTCTGAGTGTGGGGAGGTTCCGTCTTCTGTCTGCAGCACCCGAGATCTCCGAGGAGCCCTTCGAGAGTCTTCCCCGAGTCCCTCCCAGTACGGGTTGCCGGGGAAATGCGGGGGTTGGGCTGGAAACGCAGGTAGCATCTAGTGCCTCCCCCTGGACAGGGGAGGTAATTAGCGGACTTCCCCCTGCCAGGGAACACGTGTGACACCAGGAAGCTGCGTGGAGGGCGGCCCTAAACCTCCCCCACACAGTCAGCCGTGTTCCGGAATTCTGAGTGTGGGGAGGTTCCGTCTTCTGTCTGCAGCACCCGAGATCTCCTAGGAGCCCTTCGAGAGTCTTCCCCGTGTCCCTCTCACTGCGGGCAGCCGGGGAAAAGCGGGGGTTGGGCTGGAAACGCAGGTAGCATCTAGTTCCTCCCCATGGACAGGGGAAGTAAGTAGCGGACATCCCCTTGCGAGGGAACACCTGTGACACCATGAAGCTGCGTGGAGGGCGGCCCCGAACCTCCCCCACACAGTCAGCCGTGTTCCGGAATTCTGAGTGTGGGGAGGTTCCGTCTTCTGACTGCAGCACCCGAGATCTCCTAGGAGCCCTTCGAGAGTCTTCCCCGAGTCCCTCTCACTGCGGGCAGCCGGGGAAAAGCGGGGGTTGGGCTGGAAACGCAGGTAGCATCTAGTGCCTCCCCATGGACAGGGGAGGTAATTAGCGGACTTCCCCCTGCAAGGGAACACGTGTGACACCAGGAAGCTGCGTGGTGGGCGGCCCCGAACCTCCCCCACACAGTCAGCCGAGTTCAGGAATTCTGAGTGTGGGGAGGTTCCGTCTTCTGTCTGCAGCACCCGAGATCTCCGAGGAGCCCTTCGAGAGTCTTCCCCGAGTCCCTCCCAGTACGGGTTGCCGGGGAAATGCGGGGGTTGGGCTGGAAACGCAGGTAGCATCTAGTGCCTCCCCCTGGACAGGGGAGGTAATTAGCGGACTTCCCCCTGCCAGGGAACACGTGTGACACCAGGAAGCTGCGTCGAGGGCGGCCCCGAACCTCCCCCACACAGTCAGCCGTGTTCCGGAATTCTGAGTGTGGGGAGGTTCCGTCTTCTGTCTGCAGCACCCGGGATCCCCTAGGAGCCCTTCGAGGGTCTTACCGGAGTCCCTCGCACTGCGGGCAGCCGGGGAAAAGCGGGGGTTGGGCTGGAAACGCAGGTAGCATCTAGTGCCTCCCCCTGGACAGGGGAGGTAATTAGCGGACTTCCCCCTGCAAGGGAACACGTGTGACACCAGGAAGCTGCGTGGTGGGCGGCCCCGAACCTCCCCCACACAGTCAGCCGTGTTCCGGAATTCTGAGTGTGGGGAGGTTCCGTCTTCTGTCTGCAGCACCCGAGATCTCCTAGGAGCCCTTCGAGAGTCTTCCCCGTGTCCCTCTCACTGCGGGCAGCCGGGGAAAAGCGGGGGTTGGGCTGGAAACGCAGGTAGCATCTAGTTCCTCCCCATGGACAGGGGAAGTAAGTAGCGGACATCCCCTTGCGAGGGAACACCTGTGACACCATGAAGCTGCGTGGAGGGCGGCCCCGAACCTCCCCCACACAGTCAGCCGTGTTCCGGAATTCTGAGTGTGGGGAGGTTCCGTCTTCTGTCTGCAGCACCCGAGATCTCCTAGGAGCCCTTCGAGAGTCTTCCCCGAGTCCCTCTCACTGCGGGCAGCCGGGGAAAAGCGGGGGTTGGGCTGGAAACGCAGGTAGCATCTAGTGCCTCCCCATGGACAGGGGAGGTAATTAGCGGACTTCCCCCTGCAAGGGAACACGTGTGACACCAGGAAGCTGCGTGGTGGGCGGCCCCGAACCTCCCCCACACAGTCAGCCGAGTTCAGGAATTCTGAGTGTGGGGAGGTTCCGTCTTCTGTCTGCAGCACCCGAGATCTCCGAGGAGCCCTTCGAGAGTCTTCCCCGAGTCCCTCCCAGTACGGGTTGCCGGGGAAATGCGGGGGTTGGGCTGGAAACGCAGGTAGCATCTAGTGCCTCCCCCTGGACAGGGGAGGTAATTAGCGGACTTCCCCCTGCCAGGGAACACGTGTGACACCAGGAAGCTGCGTGGAGGGCGGCCCCGAACCTCCCCCACACAGTCAGCCGTGTTCCGGAATTCTGAGTGTGGGGAGGTTCCGTCTTCTGTCTGCAGCACCCGAGATCTCCTAGGAGCACTTCGAGAGTCTTCCCCGAGTCCCTCTCACTGCGGGCAGCCGGGGAAAAGCGGGGGTTGGGCTGGAAACGCAGGTAGCATCTAGTTCCTCCCCATGGACAGGGGAGGTAAGTAGCGGACTTCCCCTTGCGAGGGAACACCTGTGACACCAGGAAGCTGCGTGGAGGGCGGCCCCGAACCTCCCCCACACAGTCACCCGTGTTCCGGAATTCTGAGTGTGGGGAGGTTCCGTCTTCTGTCTGCAGCACCCGGGATCTCCTAGGAGCCCTTCGAGGGTCTTACCGGAGTCCCTCGCACTGCGGGCAGCCGGGGAAAAGCGGGGGTTGGGCTGGAAACGCAGGTAGCATCTAGTGCCTCCCCCTGGACAGGGGAGGTAATTAGCGGACTTCCCCCTGCAAGGGAACACGTGTGACACCAGGAAGCTGCGTGGTGGGCGGCCCCGAACCTCCCCCACACAGTCAGCCGTGTTCCGGAATTCTGAGAGTGGGGAGGTTCCGTCTTCTGTCTGCAGCACCCGAGATCTCCTAGGAGCCCTTCGAGAGTCTTCCCCGTGTCCCTCTCACTGCGGGCAGCCGGGGAAAAGCGGGGGTTGGGCTGGAAACGCAGGTAGCATCTAGTTCCTCCCCATGGACAGGGGAAGTAAGTAGCGGACATCCCCTTGCGAGGGAACACCTGTGACACCATGAAGCTGCGTGGAGGGCGGCCCCGAACCTCCCCCACACAGTCAGCCGTGTTCCGGAATTCTGAGTGTGGGGAGGTTCCGTCTTCTGTCTGCAGCACCCGAGATCTCCTAGGAGCCCTTCGAGAGTCTTCCCCGAGTCCCTCTCACTGCGGGCAGCCGGGGAAAAGCGGGGGTTGGGCTGGAAACGCAGGTAGCATCTAGTGCCTCCCCATGGACAGGGGAGGTAATTAGCGGACTTCCCCCTGCAAGGGAACACGTGTGACACCAGGAAGCTGCGTGGTGTGCGGCCCCGAACCTCCCCCACACAGTCAGCCGTGTTCCGGAATTCTGAGAGTGGGGAGGTTCCGTCTTCTGTCTGCAGCACCCGAGATCTAATAGGAGCCCTTCGAGAGTCTTCCCCGTGTCCCTCTCACTGCGGGCAGCCGGGGAAAAGCGGGGGTTGGGCTGGAAACGCAGGTAGCATCTAGTTCCTCCCCATGGACAGGGGAAGTAAGTAGCGGACATCCCCTTGCGAGGGAACACCTGTGACACCATGAAGCTGCGTGGAGGGCGGCCCCGAACCTCCCCCACACAGTCAGCCGTGTTCCGGAATTCTGAGTGTGGGGAGGTTCCGTCTTCTGTCTGCAGCACCCGAGATCTCCTAGGAGCCCTTCGAGAGTCTTCCCCGAGTCCCTCTCACTGCGGGCAGCCGGGGAAAAGCGGGGGTTGGGCTGGAAACGCAGGTAGCATCTAGTGCCTCCCCATGGACAGGGGAGGTAATTAGCGGACTTCCCCCTGCAAGGGAACACGTGTGACACCAGGAAGCTGCGTGGTGGGCGGCCCCGAACCTCCCCCACACAGTCAGCCGAGTTCAGGAATTCTGAGTGTGGGGAGGTTCCGTCTTCTGTCTGCAGCACCCGAGATCTCCGAGGAGCCCTTCGAGAGTCTTCCCCGAGTCCCTCCCAGTACGGGTTGCCGGGGAAATGCGGGGGTTGGGCTGGAAACGCAGGTAGCATCTAGTGCCTCCCCCTGGACAGGGGAGGTAATTAGCGGACTTCCCCCTGCCAGGGAACACGTGTGACACCAGGAAGCTGCGTGGAGGGCGGCCCTAAACCTCCCCCACACAGTAAGCCGTGTTCCGGAATTCTGAATGTGAGGAGTTTCCGTCTTCTGTCTGCAGCACCCGAGATCTCCTAGGAGCCCTTCGAGAGTCTTCCCCGAGTCCCTCCCAGTACGGGCTGCCGGGGAAATGCGGGGGTTGGGCTGGAAACGCAGGTAGCATCTAGTGCCTCCCCATGGACAGGGGAGGTAATAGCGGAATTCCCCTTGCGAGGGAACACCTGTGACACCAGGAAGCTGCGTGGAGGGCGGCCCTAAACCTCACCCAAACAGTCACACTTGTTCCGGAATTCTGAGAGTTGGGAGGTTCCGTCTTCTGTCTGCAGGAGCCGAGATCTCCGAGGAGCCCTTCGAGAGTCTTCCCCGAGTCCCTCCCAGTACGGGCTGCCGGGGAAATGCGGGGGTTGGGCTGGATACGCAGGTAGCATCTAGTGCCTCCCCATGGACAGGGGAGGTAATTAGCGGACTTCCCCTTTCGAGGGAACACCTGAGACACCAGGAAGCTGCGTGGAGGGCGGCCCTAAACCTCCCACACACAGTCACCCGTGTTCTGGAATTCTGAGTGTGGGGAGGTTCCGTCTTCTGTCTGCAGCACCCGAGATCTCCGAGGAGCCCTTCGAGAGTCTTCCCCGAGTCCCTCCCAGTACGGGTTGCCGGGGAAATGCGGGGGTTGGGCTGGAAACGCAGGTAGCATCTAGTGCCTCCCCCTGGACAGGGGAGGTAATTAGCGGACTTCCCCCTGCCAGGGAACACGTGTGACACCAGGAAGCTGCGTCGAGGGCGGCCCCGAACCTCCCCCACACAGTCAGCCGTGTTCCGGAATTCTGAGTGTGGGGAGGTTCCGTCTTCTGTCTGCAGCACCCGGGATCCCCTAGGAGCCCTTCGAGGGTCTTACCGGAGTCCCTCGCACTGCGGGCAGCCGGGGAAAAGCGGGGGTTGGGCTGGAAACGCAGGTAGCATCTAGTGCCTCCCCCTGGACAGGGGAGGTAATTAGCGGACTTCCCCCTGCAAGGGAACACGTGTGACACCAGGAAGCTGCGTGGTGGGCGGCCCCGAACCTCCCCCACACAGTCAGCCGTGTTCCGGAATTCTGAGTGTGGGGAGGTTCCGTCTTCTGTCTGCAGCACCCGAGATCTCCTAGGAGCCCTTCGAGAGTCTTCCCCGTGTCCCTCTCACTGCGGGCAGCCGGGGAAAAGCGGGGGTTGGGCTGGAAACGCAGGTAGCATCTAGTTCCTCCCCATGGACAGGGGAAGTAAGTAGCGGACATCCCCTTGCGAGGGAACACCTGTGACACCATGAAGCTGCGTGGAGGGCGGCCCCGAACCTCCCCCACACAGTCAGCCGTGTTCCGGAATTCTGAGTGTGGGGAGGTTCCGTCTTCTGTCTGCAGCACCCGAGATCTCCTAGGAGCCCTTCGAGAGTCTTCCCCGAGTCCCTCTCACTGCGGGCAGCCGGGGAAAAGCGGGGGTTGGGCTGGAAACGCAGGTAGCATCTAGTGCCTCCCCATGGACAGGGGAGGTAATTAGCGGACTTCCCCCTGCAAGGGAACACGTGTGACACCAGGAAGCTGCGTGGTGGGCGGCCCCGAACCTCCCCCACACAGTCAGCCGAGTTCAGGAATTCTGAGTGTGGGGAGGTTCCGTCTTCTGTCTGCAGCACCCGAGATCTAATAGGAGCCCTTCGAGAGTCTTCCCCGAGTCCCTCCCAGTACGGGTTGCCGGGGAAATGCGGGGGTTGGGCTGGAAACGCAGGTAGCATCTAGTGCCTCCCCCTGGACAGGGGAGGTAATTAGCGGACTTCCCCCTGCCAGGGAACACGTGTGACACCAGGAAGCTGCGTGGAGGGCGGCCCCGAACCTCCCCCACACAGTCAGCCGTGTTCCGGAATTCTGAGTGTGGGGAGGTTCCGTCTTCTGTCTGCAGCACCCGAGATCTCCTAGGAGCACTTCGAGAGTCTTCCCCGAGTCCCTCTCACTGCGGGCAGCCGGGGAAAAGCGGGGGTTGGGCTGGAAACGCAGGTAGCATCTAGTTCCTCCCCATGGACAGGGGAGGTAAGTAGCGGACTTCCCCTTGCGAGGGAACACCTGTGACACCAGGAAGCTGCGTGGAGGGCGGCCCCGAACCTCCCCCACACAGTCACCCGTGTTCCGGAATTCTGAGTGTGGGGAGGTTCCGTCTTCTGTCTGCAGCACCCGGGATCTCCTAGGAGCCCTTCGAGGGTCTTACCGGAGTCCCTCGCACTGCGGGCAGCCGGGGAAAAGCGGGGGTTGGGCTGGAAACGCAGGTAGCATCTAGTGCCTCCCCATGGACAGGGGAGGTAATTAGCGGACTTCCCCCTGCAAGGGAACACGTGTGACACCAGGAAGCTGCGTGGTGGGCGGCCCCGAACCTCCCCCACACAGTCAGCCGTGTTCCGGAATTCTGAGTGTGGGGAGGTTCCGTCTTCTGTCTGCAGCACCCGAGATCTCCTAGGAGCCCTTCGAGAGTCTTCCCCGTGTCCCTCTCACTGCGGGCAGCCGGGGAAAAGCGGGGGTTGGGCTGGAAACGCAGGTAGCATCTGGTTCCTCCCCATGGACAGGGGAAGTAAGTAGCGGACATCCCCTTGCGAGGGAACACCTGTGACACCATGAAGCTGCGTGGAGGGCGGCCCCGAACCTCCCCCACACAGTCAGCCGTGTTCCGGAATTCTGAGTGTGGGGAGGTTCCGTCTTCTGTCTGCAGCACCCGAGATCTCCTAGGAGCCCTTCGAGAGTCTTCCCCGAGTCCCTCTCACTGCGGGCAGCCGGGGAAAAGCGGGGGTTGGGCTGGAAACGCAGGTAGCATCTAGTGCCTCCCCATGGACAGGGGAGGTAATTAGCGGACTTCCCCCTGCAAGGGAACACGTGTGACACCAGGAAGCTGCGTGGTGGGCGGCCCCGAACCTCCCCCACACAGTCAGCCGAGTTCAGGAATTCTGAGTGTGGGGAGGTTCCGTCTTCTGTCTGCAGCACCCGAGATCTCCTAGGAGCCCTTCGAGAGTCTTCCCCGAGTCCCTCCCAGTACGGGTTGCCGGGGAAATGCGGGGGTTGGGCTGGAAACGCAGGTAGCATCTAGTGCCTCCCCCTGGACAGGGGAGGTAATTAGCGGACTTCCCCCTGCCAGGGAACACGTGTGACACCAGGAAGCTGCGTGGAGGGCGGCCCCGAACCTCCCCCACACAGTCAGCCGTGTTGCGGAATTCTGAGTGTGGGGAGGTTCCGTCTTCTGTCTGCAGCACCCGAGATCTCCTAGGAGCACTTCGAGAGTCTTCCCCGAGTCCCTCTCACTGCGGGCAGCCGGGGAAAAGCGGGGGTTGGGCTGGAAACGCAGGTAGCATCTAGTTCCTCCCCATGGACAGGGGAGGTAAGTAGCGGACTTCCCCTTGCGAGGGAACACCTGTGACACCAGGAAGCTGCGTGGAGGGCGGCCCCGAACCTCCCCCACACAGTCACCCGTGTTCCGGAATTCTGAGTGTGGGGAGGTTCCGTCTTCTGTCTGCAGAACCCGGGATCTCCTAGGAGCCCTTCGAGGGTCTTACCGGAGTCCCTCGCACTGCGGGCAGCCGGGGAATAGCGGGGGATGGGCTGGAAACGCAGGTAGCATCTAGTGCCTCCCCCTGGACAGGGGAGGTAATTAGCGGACTTCCCCCTGCAAGGGAACACGTGTGACACCAGGAAGCTGCGTGGTGGGCGGCCCCGAACCTCCCCCACACAGTCAGCCGTGTTCCGGAATTCTGAGTGTGGGGAGGTTCCGTCTTCTGTCTGCAGCACCCGAGATCTCCTAGGAGCCCTTCGAGAGTCTTCCCCGTGTCCCTCTCACTGCGGGCAGCCGGGGAAAAGCGGGGGTTGGGCTGGAAACGCAGGTAGCATCTAGTTCCTCCCCATGGACAGGGGAAGTAAGTAGCGGACATCCCCTTGCGAGGGAACACCTGTGACACCATGAAGCTGCGTGGAGGGCGGCCCCGAACCTCCCCCACACAGTCAGCCGTGTTCCGGAATTCTGAGAGTGGGGAGGTTCCGTCTTCTGTCTGCAGCACCCGAGATCTCCTAGGAGCCCTTCGAGAGTCTTCCCCGAGTCCCTCTCACTGCGGGCAGCCGGGGAAAAGCGGGGGTTGGGCTGGAAACGCAGGTAGCATCTAGTGCCTCCCCATGGACAGGGGAGGTAGTTAGCGGACTTCCCCCTGCAAGGGAACACGTGTGACACCAGGAAGCTGCGTGGTGGGCGGCCCCGAACCTCCCCCACACAGTCAGCCGTGTTCCGGAATTCTGAGAGTGGGGAGGTTCCGTCTTCTGTCTGCAGCACCCGAGATCTAATAGGAGCCCTTCGAGAGTCTTCCCCGTGTCCCTCTCACTGCGGGCAGCCGGGGAAAAGCGGGGGTTGGGCTGGAAACGCAGGTAGCATCTAGTTCCTCCCCATGGACAGGGGAAGTAAGTAGCGGACATCCCCTTGCGAGGGAACACCTGTGACACCAGGAAGCTGCGTGGAGGGCGGCCCCGAACCTCCCCCACACAGTCAGCCGTGTTCCGGAATTCTGAGTGTGGGGAGGTTCCGTCTTCTGTCTGCAGCACCCGAGATCTCCTAGGAGCCCTTCGAGAGTCTTCCCCGAGTCCCTCTCACTGCGGGCAGCCGGGGAAAAGCGGGGGTTGGGCTGGAAACGCAGGTAGCATCTAGTGCCTCCCCATGGACAGGGGAGGTAGTTAGCGGACTTCCCCCTGCAAGGGAACACGTGTGACACCAGGAAGCTGCGTGGTGGGCGGCCCCGAACCTCCCCCACACAGTCAGCCGTGTTCCGGAATTCTGAGAGTGGGGAGGTTCCGTCTTCTGTCTGCAGCACCCGAGATCTAATAGGAGCCCTTCGAGAGTCTTCCCCGTGTCCCTCTCACTGCGGGCAGCCGGGGAAAAGCGGGGGTTGGGCTGGAAACGCAGGTAGCATCTAGTTCCTCCCCATGGACAGGGGAAGTAAGTAGCGGACATCCCCTTGCGAGGGAACACCTGTGACACCAGGAAGCTGCGTGGAGGGCGGCCCCGAACCTCCCCCACACAGTCAGCCGTGTTCCGGAATTCTGAGTGTGGGGAGGTTCCGTCTTCTGTCTGCAGCACCCGAGATCTCCTAGGAGCCCTTCGAGAGTCTTCCCCGAGTCCCTCTCACTGCGGGCAGCCGGGGAAAAGCGGGGGTTGGGCTGGAAACGCAGGTAGCATCTAGTGCCTCCCCATGGACAGGGGAGGTAATTAGCGGACTTCCCCCTGCAAGGGAACACGTGTGACACCAGGAAGCTGCGTGGTGGGCGGCCCCGAACCTCCCCCACACAGTCAGCCGAGTTCAGGAATTCTGAGTGTGGGGAGGTTCCGTCTTCTGTCTGCAGCACCCGAGATCTCCGAGGAGCCCTTCGAGAGTCTTCCCCGAGTCCCTCCCAGTACGGGTTGCCGGGGAAATGCGGGGGTTGGGCTGGAAACGCAGGTAGCATCTAGTGCCTCCCCCTGGACAGGGGAGGTAATTAGCGGACTTCCCCCTGCCAGGGAACACGTGTGACACCAGGAAGCTGCGTGGAGGGCGGCCCTAAACCTCCCCCACACAGTCAGCCGTGTTCCGAATTCTGAATGTGAGGAGTTTCCGTCTTCTGTCTGCAGCACCCGAGATCTCCTAGGAGCCCTTCGAGAGTCTTCCCCGAGTCCCTCCCAGTACGGGCTGCCGGGGAAATGCGGGGGTTGGGCTGGAAACGCAGGTAGCATCTAGTGCCTCCCCATGGACAGGGGAGGTAATAGCGGAATTCCCCTTGCGAGGGAACACCTGTGACACCAGTAAGCTGCGTGGAGGGCGGCCCTAAACCTCACCCAAACAGTCACACTTGTTCCGGAATTCTGAGAGTTGGGAGGTTCCGTCTTCTGTCTGCAGGACCCGAGATCTCCGAGGAGCCCTTCGAGAGTCTTCCCCGAGTCCCTCCCAGTACGGGCTGCCGGGGAAATGCGGGGGTTGGGCTGGATACGCAGGTAGCATCTAGTGCCTCCCCATGGACAGGGGAGGTAATTAGCGGACTTCCCCTTTCGAGGGAACACCTGAGACACCAGGAAGCTGCGTGGAGGGCGGCCCTAAACCTCCCACACACAGTCACCCGTGTTCTGGAATTCTGAGTGTGGGGAGGTTCCGTCTTCTGTCTGCAGCACCCGAGATCTCCGAGGAGCCCTTCGAGAGTCTTCCCCGAGTCCCTCCCAGTACGGGTTGCCGGGGAAATGCGGGGGTTGGGCTGGAAACGCAGGTAGCATCTAGTGCCTCCCCCTGGACAGGGGAGGTAATTAGCGGACTTCCCCCTGCCAGGGAACACGTGTGACACCAGGAAGCTGCGTCGAGGGCGGCCCCGAACCTCCCCCACACAGTCAGCCGTGTTCCGGAATTCTGAGTGTGGGGAGGTTCCGTCTTCTGTCTGCAGCACCCGGGATCCCCTAGGAGCCCTTCGAGGGTCTTACCGGAGTCCCTCGCACTGCGGGCAGCCGGGGAAAAGCGGGGGTTGGGCTGGAAACGCAGGTAGCATCTAGTGCCTCCCCCTGGACAGGGGAGGTAATTAGCGGACTTCCCCCTGCAAGGGAACACGTGTGACACCAGGAAGCTGCGTGGTGGGCGGCCCCGAACCTCCCCCACACAGTCAGCCGTGTTCCGGAATTCTGAGTGTGGGGAGGTTCCGTCTTCTGTCTGCAGCACCCGAGATCTCCTAGGAGCCCTTCGAGAGTCTTCCCCGTGTCCCTCTCACTGCGGGCAGCCGGGGAAAAGCGGGGGTTGGGCTGGAAACGCAGGTAGCATCTAGTTCCTCCCCATGGACAGGGGAAGTAAGTAGCGGACATCCCCTTGCGAGGGAACACCTGTGACACCATGAAGCTGCGTGGAGGGCGGCCCCGAACCTCCCCCACACAGTCAGCCGTGTTCCGGAATTCTGAGTGTGGGGAGGTTCCGTCTTCTGTCTGCAGCACCCGAGATCTCCTAGGAGCCCTTCGAGAGTCTTCCCCGAGTCCCTCTCACTGCGGGCAGCCGGGGAAAAGCGGGGGTTGGGCTGGAAACGCAGGTAGCATCTAGTGCCTCCCCATGGACAGGGGAGGTAATTAGCGGACTTCCCCCTGCAAGGGAACACGTGTGACACCAGGAAGCTGCGTGGTGGGCGGCCCCGAACCTCCCCCACACAGTCAGCCGAGTTCAGGAATTCTGAGTGTGGGGAGGTTCCGTCTTCTGTCTGCAGCACCCGAGATCTCCGAGGAGCCCTTCGAGAGTCTTCCCCGAGTCCCTCCCAGTACGGGTTGCCGGGGAAATGCGGGGGTTGGGCTGGAAACGCAGGTAGCATCTAGTGCCTCCCCCTGGACAGGGGAGGTAATTAGCGGACTTCCCCCTGCCAGGGAACACGTGTGACACCAGGAAGCTGCGTGGAGGGCGGCCCCGAACCTCCCCCACACAGTCAGCCGTGTTCCGGAATTCTGAGTGTGGGGAGGTTCCGTCTTCTGTCTGCAGCACCCGAGATCTCCTAGGAGCACTTCGAGAGTCTTCCCCAAGTCCCTCTCACTGCGGGCAGCCGGGGAAAAGCGGGGGTTGGGCTGGAAACGCAGGTAGCATCTAGTTCCTCCCCATGGACAGGGGAGGTAAGTAGCGGAATTCCCCTTGCGAGGGAACACCTGTGACACCAGGAAGCTGCGTGGAGGGCGGCCCCGAACCTCCCCCACACAGTCACCCGTGTTCCGGAATTCTGAGTGTGGGGAGGTTCCGTCTTCTGTCTGCAGCACCCGGGATCTCCTAGGAGCCCTTCGAGGGTCTTACCGGAGTCCCTCGCACTGCGGGCAGCCGGGGAAAAGCGGGGGTTGGGCTGGAAACGCAGGTAGCATCTAGTGCCTCCCCCTGGACAGGGGAGGTAATTAGCGGACTTCCCCCTGCAAGGGAACACGTGTGACACCAGGAAGCTGCGTGGTGGGCGGCCCCGAACCTCCCCCACACAGTCAGCCGTGTTCCGGAATTCTGAGAGTGGGGAGGTTCCGTCTTCTGTCTGCAGCACCCGAGATCTCCTAGGAGCCCTTCGAGAGTCTTCCCCGTGTCCCTCTCACTGCGGGCAGCCGGGGAAAAGCGGGGGTTGGGCTGGAAACGCAGGTAGCATCTAGTTCCTCCCCATGGACAGGGGAAGTAAGTAGCGGACATCCCCTTGCGAGGGAACACCTGTGACACCATGAAGCTGCGTGGAGGGCGGCCCCGAACCTCCCCCACACAGTCAGCCGTGTTCCGGAATTCTGAGTGTGGGGAGGTTCCGTCTTCTGTCTGCAGCACCCGAGATCTCCTAGGAGCACTTCGAGAGTCTTCCCCGAGTCCCTCTCACTGCGGGCAGCCGGGGAAAAGCGGGGGTTGGGCTGGAAACGCAGGTAGCATCTAGTTCCTCCCCATGGACAGGGGAGGTAAGTAGCGGACTTCCCCTTGCGAGGGAACACCTGTGACACCAGGAAGCTGCGTGGAGGGCGGCCCCGAACCTCCCCCACACAGTCACCCGTGTTCCGGAATTCTGAGTGTGGGGAGGTTCCGTCTTCTGTCTGCAGCACCCGGGATCTCCTAGGAGCCCTTCGAGGGTCTTACCGGAGTCCCTCGCACTGCGGGCAGCCGGGGAAAAGCGGGGGTTGGGCTGGAAACGCAGGTAGCATCTAGTGCCTCCCCCTGGACAGGGGAGGTAATTAGCGGACTTCCCCCTGCAAGGGAACACGTGTGACACCAGGAAGCTGCGTGGTGGGCGGCCCCGAACCTCCCCCACACAGTCAGCCGTGTTCCGGAATTCTGAGTGTGGGGAGGTTCCGTCTTCTGTCTGCAGCACCCGAGATCTCCTAGGAGCCCTTCGAGAGTCTTCCCCGTGTCCCTCTCACTGCGGGCAGCCGGGGAAAAGCGGGGGTTGGGCTGGAAACGCAGGTAGCATCTGGTTCCTCCCCATGGACAGGGGAAGTAAGTAGCGGACATCCCCTTGCGAGGGAACACCTGTGACACCATGAAGCTGCGTGGAGGGCGGCCCCGAACCTCCCCCACACAGTCAGCCGTGTTCCGGAATTCTGAGTGTGGGGAGGTTCCGTCTTCTGTCTGCAGCACCCGAGATCTCCTAGGAGCCCTTCGAGAGTCTTCCCCGAGTCCCTCTCACTGCGGGCAGCCGGGGAAAAGCGGGGGTTGGGCTGGAAACGCAGGTAGCATCTAGTGCCTCCCCATGGACAGGGGAGGTAATTAGCGGACTTCCCCCTGCAAGGGAACACGTGTGACACCAGGAAGCTGCGTGGTGGGCGGCCCCGAACCTCCCCCACACAGTCAGCCGAGTTCAGGAATTCTGAGTGTGGGGAGGTTCCGTCTTCTGTCTGCAGCACCCGAGATCTCCTAGGAGCCCTTCGAGAGTCTTCCCCGAGTCCCTCCCAGTACGGGTTGCCGGGGAAATGCGGGGGTTGGGCTGGAAACGCAGGTAGCATCTAGTGCCTCCCCCTGGACAGGGGAGGTAATTAGCGGACTTCCCCCTGCCAGGGAACACGTGTGACACCAGGAAGCTGCGTGGAGGGCGGCCCCGAACCTCCCCCACACAGTCAGCCGTGTTGCGGAATTCTGAGTGTGGGGAGGTTCCGTCTTCTGTCTGCAGCACCCGAGATCTCCTAGGAGCACTTCGAGAGTCTTCCCCGAGTCCCTCTCACTGCGGGCAGCCGGGGAAAAGCGGGGGTTGGGCTGGAAACGCAGGTAGCATCTAGTTCCTCCCCATGGACAGGGGAGGTAAGTAGCGGACTTCCCCTTGCGAGGGAACACCTGTGACACCAGGAAGCTGCGTGGAGGGCGGCCCCGAACCTCCCCCACACAGTCACCCGTGTTCCGGAATTCTGAGTGTGGGGAGGTTCCGTCTTCTGTCTGCAGAACCCGGGATCTCCTAGGAGCCCTTCGAGGGTCTTACCGGAGTCCCTCGCACTGCGGGCAGCCGGGGAATAGCGGGGGATGGGCTGGAAACGCAGGTAGCATCTAGTGCCTCCCCCTGGACAGGGGAGGTAATTAGCGGACTTCCCCCTGCAAGGGAACACGTGTGACACCAGGAAGCTGCGTGGTGGGCGGCCCCGAACCTCCCCCACACAGTCAGCCGTGTTCCGGAATTCTGAGTGTGGGGAGGTTCCGTCTTCTGTCTGCAGCACCCGAGATCTCCTAGGAGCCCTTCGAGAGTCTTCCCCGTGTCCCTCTCACTGCGGGCAGCCGGGGAAAAGCGGGGGTTGGGCTGGAAACGCAGGTAGCATCTAGTTCCTCCCCATGGACAGGGGAAGTAAGTAGCGGACATCCCCTTGCGAGGGAACACCTGTGACACCATGAAGCTGCGTGGAGGGCGGCCCCGAACCTCCCCCACACAGTAAGCCGTGTTCCGGAATTCTGAGAGTGGGGAGGTTCCGTCTTCTGTCTGCAGCACCCGAGATCTCCTAGGAGCCCTTCGAGAGTCTTCCCCGAGTCCCTCTCACTGCGGGCAGCCGGGGAAAAGCGGGGGTTGGGCTGGAAACGCAGGTAGCATCTAGTGCCTCCCCATGG
Organism: Camelus bactrianus; assembly: GCF_048773025.1. Classification (NCBI taxonomy): domain Eukaryota; kingdom Metazoa; phylum Chordata; class Mammalia; order Artiodactyla; family Camelidae; genus Camelus; species Camelus bactrianus. The sequence continues at coordinate 2,070,291 of NW_027413971.1, read as the reverse complement.
ACAGGGGAGGTAGTTAGCGGACTTCCCCCTGCAAGGGAACACGTGTGACACCAGGAAGCTGCGTGGTGGGCGGCCCCGAACCTCCCCCACACAGTCAGCCGTGTTCCGGAATTCTGAGAGTGGGGAGGTTCCGTCTTCTGTCTGCAGCACCCGAGATCTAATAGGAGCCCTTCGAGAGTCTTCCCCGTGTCCCTCTCACTGCGGGCAGCCGGGGAAAAGCGGGGGTTGGGCTGGAAACGCAGGTAGCATCTAGTTCCTCCCCATGGACAGGGGAAGTAAGTAGCGGACATCCCCTTGCGAGGGAACACCTGTGACACCAGGAAGCTGCGTGGAGGGCGGCCCCGAACCTCCCCCACACAGTCAGCCGTGTTCCGGAATTCTGAGTGTGGGGAGGTTCCGTCTTCTGTCTGCAGCACCCGAGATCTCCTAGGAGCCCTTCGAGAGTCTTCCCCGAGTCCCTCTCACTGCGGGCAGCCGGGGAAAAGCGGGGGTTGGGCTGGAAACGCAGGTAGCATCTAGTGCCTCCCCATGGACAGGGGAGGTAGTTAGCGGACTTCCCCCTGCAAGGGAACACGTGTGACACCAGGAAGCTGCGTGGTGGGCGGCCCCGAACCTCCCCCACACAGTCAGCCGTGTTCCGGAATTCTGAGAGTGGGGAGGTTCCGTCTTCTGTCTGCAGCACCCGAGATCTAATAGGAGCCCTTCGAGAGTCTTCCCCGTGTCCCTCTCACTGCGGGCAGCCGGGGAAAAGCGGGGGTTGGGCTGGAAACGCAGGTAGCATCTAGTTCCTCCCCATGGACAGGGGAAGTAAGTAGCGGACATCCCCTTGCGAGGGAACACCTGTGACACCAGGAAGCTGCGTGGAGGGCGGCCCCGAACCTCCCCCACACAGTCAGCCGTGTTCCGGAATTCTGAGTGTGGGGAGGTTCCGTCTTCTGTCTGCAGCACCCGAGATCTCCTAGGAGCCCTTCGAGAGTCTTCCCCGAGTCCCTCTCACTGCGGGCAGCCGGGGAAAAGCGGGGGTTGGGCTGGAAACGCAGGTAGCATCTAGTGCCTCCCCATGGACAGGGGAGGTAATTAGCGGACTTCCCCCTGCAAGGGAACACGTGTGACACCAGGAAGCTGCGTGGTGGGCGGCCCCGAACCTCCCCCACACAGTCAGCCGAGTTCAGGAATTCTGAGTGTGGGGAGGTTCCGTCTTCTGTCTGCAGCACCCGAGATCTCCGAGGAGCCCTTCGAGAGTCTTCCCCGAGTCCCTCCCAGTACGGGTTGCCGGGGAAATGCGGGGGTTGGGCTGGAAACGCAGGTAGCATCTAGTGCCTCCCCCTGGACAGGGGAGGTAATTAGCGGACTTCCCCCTGCCAGGGAACACGTGTGACACCAGGAAGCTGCGTGGAGGGCGGCCCTAAACCTCCCCCACACAGTCAGCCGTGTTCCGAATTCTGAATGTGAGGAGTTTCCGTCTTCTGTCTGCAGCACCCGAGATCTCCTAGGAGCCCTTCGAGAGTCTTCCCCGAGTCCCTCCCAGTACGGGCTGCCGGGGAAATGCGGGGGTTGGGCTGGAAACGCAGGTAGCATCTAGTGCCTCCCCATGGACAGGGGAGGTAATAGCGGAATTCCCCTTGCGAGGGAACACCTGTGACACCAGTAAGCTGCGTGGAGGGCGGCCCTAAACCTCACCCAAACAGTCACACTTGTTCCGGAATTCTGAGAGTTGGGAGGTTCCGTCTTCTGTCTGCAGGACCCGAGATCTCCGAGGAGCCCTTCGAGAGTCTTCCCCGAGTCCCTCCCAGTACGGGCTGCCGGGGAAATGCGGGGGTTGGGCTGGATACGCAGGTAGCATCTAGTGCCTCCCCATGGACAGGGGAGGTAATTAGCGGACTTCCCCTTTCGAGGGAACACCTGAGACACCAGGAAGCTGCGTGGAGGGCGGCCCTAAACCTCCCACACACAGTCACCCGTGTTCTGGAATTCTGAGTGTGGGGAGGTTCCGTCTTCTGTCTGCAGCACCCGAGATCTCCGAGGAGCCCTTCGAGAGTCTTCCCCGAGTCCCTCCCAGTACGGGTTGCCGGGGAAATGCGGGGGTTGGGCTGGAAACGCAGGTAGCATCTAGTGCCTCCCCCTGGACAGGGGAGGTAATTAGCGGACTTCCCCCTGCCAGGGAACACGTGTGACACCAGGAAGCTGCGTCGAGGGCGGCCCCGAACCTCCCCCACACAGTCAGCCGTGTTCCGGAATTCTGAGTGTGGGGAGGTTCCGTCTTCTGTCTGCAGCACCCGGGATCCCCTAGGAGCCCTTCGAGGGTCTTACCGGAGTCCCTCGCACTGCGGGCAGCCGGGGAAAAGCGGGGGTTGGGCTGGAAACGCAGGTAGCATCTAGTGCCTCCCCCTGGACAGGGGAGGTAATTAGCGGACTTCCCCCTGCCAGGGAACACGTGTGACACCAGGAAGCTGCGTGGAGGGCGGCCCCGAACCTCCCCCACACAGTCAGCCGTGTTCCGGAATTCTGAGTGTGGGGAGGTTCCGTCTTCTGTCTGCAGCACCCGAGATCTCCTAGGAGCACTTCGAGAGTCTTCCCCAAGTCCCTCTCACTGCGGGCAGCCGGGGAAAAGCGGGGGTTGGGCTGGAAACGCAGGTAGCATCTAGTTCCTCCCCATGGACAGGGGAGGTAAGTAGCGGACTTCCCCTTGCGAGGGAACACCTGTGACACCAGGAAGCTGCGTGGAGGGCGGCCCCGAACCTCCCCCACACAGTCACCCGTGTTCCGGAATTCTGAGTGTGGGGAGGTTCCGTCTTCTGTCTGCAGCACACGGGATCTCCTAGGAGCCCTTCGAGGGTCTTACCGGAGTCCCTCGCACTGCGGGCAGCCGGGGAAAAGCGGGGGTTGGGCTGGAAACGCAGGTAGCATCTAGTGCCTCCCCCTGGACAGGGGAGGTAATTAGCGGACTTCCCCCTGCAAGGGAACACGTGTGACACCAGGAAGCTGCGTGGTGGGCGGCCCCGAACCTCCCCCACACAGTCAGCCGTGTTCCGGAATTCTGAGAGTGGGGAGGTTCCGTCTTCTGTCTGCAGCACCCGAGATCTCATAGGAGCCCTTCGAGAGTCTTCCCCGTGTCCCTCTCACTGCGGGCAGCCGGGGAAAAGCGGGGGTTGGGCTGGAAACGCAGGTAGCATCTAGTTCCTCCCCATGGACAGGGGAAGTAAGTAGCGGACATCCCCTTGCGAGGGAACACCTGTGACACCATGAAGCTGCGTGGAGGGCGGCCCCGAACCTCCCCCACACAGTCAGCCGTGTTCCGGAATTCTGAGTGTGGGGAGGTTCCGTCTTCTGTCTGCAGCACCCGAGATCTCCTAGGAGCCCTTCGAGAGTCTTCCCCGAGTCCCTCTCACTGCGGGCAGCCGGGGAAAAGCGGGGGTTGGGCTGGAAACGCAGGTAGCATCTAGTGCCTCCCCATGGACAGGGGAGGTAATTAGCGGACTTCCCCCTGCAAGGGAACACGTGTGACACCAGGAAGCTGCGTGGTGGGCGGCCCCGAACCTCCCCCACACAGTCAGCCGAGTTCAGGAATTCTGAGTGTGGGGAGGTTCCGTCTTCTGTCTGCAGCACCCGAGATCTCCGAGGAGCCCTTCGAGAGTCTTCCCCGAGTCCCTCTCACTGCGGGCAGCCGGGGAAAAGCGGGGGTTGGGCTGGAAACGCAGGTAGCATCTAGTGCCTCCCCATGGACAGGGGAGGTAATTAGCGGACTTCCCCCTGCAAGGGAACACGTGTGACACCAGGAAGCTGCGTGGTGGGCGGCCCCGAACCTCCCCCACACAGTCAGCCGTGTTCCGGAATTCTGAGAGTGGGGAGGTTCCGTCTTCTGTCTGCAGCACCCGAGATCTAATAGGAGCCCTTCGAGAGTCTTCCCCGTGTCCCTCTCACTGCGGGCAGCCGGGGAAAAGCGGGGGTTGGGCTGGAAACGCAGGTAGCATCTAGTTCCTCCCCATGGACAGGGGAAGTAAGTAGCGGACATCCCCTTGCGAGGGAACACCTGTGACACCATGAAGCTGCGTGGAGGGCGGCCCCGAACCTCCCCCACACAGTCAGCCGTGTTCCGGAATTCTGAGAGTGGGGAGGTTCCGTCTTCTGTCTGCAGCACCCGAGATCTAATAGGAGCCCTTCGAGAGTCTTCCCCGTGTCCCTCTCACTGCGGGCAGCCGGGGAAAAGCGGGGGTTGGGCTGGAAACGCAGGTAGCATCTAGTTCCTCCCCATGGACAGGGGAAGTAAGTAGCGGACATCCCCTTGCGAGGGAACACCTGTGACACCAGGAAGCTGCGTGGAGGGCGGCCCCGAACCTCCCCCACACAGTCAGCCGTGTTCCGGAATTCTGAGTGTGGGGAGGTTCCGTCTTCTGTCTGCAGCACCCGAGATCTCCTAGGAGCCCTTCGAGAGTCTTCCCCGAGTCCCTCTCACTGCGGGCAGCCGGGGAAAAGCGGGGGTTGGGCTGGAAACGCAGGTAGCATCTAGTGCCTCCCCATGGACAGGGGAGGTAATTAGCGGACTTCCCCCTGCAAGGGAACACGTGTGACACCAGGAAGCTGCGTGGTGGGCGGCCCCGAACCTCCCCCACACAGTCAGCCGAGTTCAGGAATTCTGAGTGTGGGGAGGTTCCGTCTTCTGTCTGCAGCACCCGAGATCTCCGAGGAGCCCTTCGAGAGTCTTCCCCGAGTCCCTCCCAGTACGGGTTGCCGGGGAAATGCGGGGGTTGGGCTGGAAACGCAGGTAGCATCTAGTGCCTCCCCCTGGACAGGGGAGGTAATTAGCGGACTTCCCCCTGCCAGGGAACACGTGTGACACCAGGAAGCTGCGTGGAGGGCGGCCCTAAACCTCCCCCACACAGTCAGCCGTGTTCCGAATTCTGAATGTGAGGAGTTTCCGTCTTCTGTCTGCAGCACCCGAGATCTCCTAGGAGCCCTTCGAGAGTCTTCCCCGAGTCCCTCCCAGTACGGGCTGCCGGGGAAATGCGGGGGTTGGGCTGGAAACGCAGGTAGCATCTAGTGCCTCCCCATGGACAGGGGAGGTAATAGCGGAATTCCCCTTGCGAGGGAACACCTGTGACACCAGTAAGCTGCGTGGAGGGCGGCCCTAAACCTCACCCAAACAGTCACACTTGTTCCGGAATTCTGAGAGTTGGGAGGTTCCGTCTTCTGTCTGCAGGACCCGAGATCTCCGAGGAGCCCTTCGAGAGTCTTCCCCGAGTCCCTCCCAGTACGGGCTGCCGGGGAAATGCGGGGGTTGGGCTGGATACGCAGGTAGCATCTAGTGCCTCCCCATGGACAGGGGAGGTAATTAGCGGACTTCCCCTTTCGAGGGAACACCTGAGACACCAGGAAGCTGCGTGGAGGGCGGCCCTAAACCTCCCACACACAGTCACCCGTGTTCTGGAATTCTGAGTGTGGGGAGGTTCCGTCTTCTGTCTGCAGCACCCGAGATCTCCGAGGAGCCCTTCGAGAGTCTTCCCCGAGTCCCTCCCAGTACGGGTTGCCGGGGAAATGCGGGGGTTGGGCTGGAAACGCAGGTAGCATCTAGTGCCTCCCCCTGGACAGGGGAGGTAATTAGCGGACTTCCCCCTGCCAGGGAACACGTGTGACACCAGGAAGCTGCGTCGAGGGCGGCCCCGAACCTCCCCCACACAGTCAGCCGTGTTCCGGAATTCTGAGTGTGGGGAGGTTCCGTCTTCTGTCTGCAGCACCCGGGATCCCCTAGGAGCCCTTCGAGGGTCTTACCGGAGTCCCTCGCACTGCGGGCAGCCGGGGAAAAGCGGGGGTTGGGCTGGAAACGCAGGTAGCATCTAGTGCCTCCCCCTGGACAGGGGAGGTAATTAGCGGACTTCCCCCTGCCAGGGAACACGTGTGACACCAGGAAGCTGCGTGGAGGGCGGCCCCGAACCTCCCCCACACAGTCAGCCGTGTTCCGGAATTCTGAGTGTGGGGAGGTTCCGTCTTCTGTCTGCAGCACCCGAGATCTCCTAGGAGCACTTCGAGAGTCTTCCCCAAGTCCCTCTCACTGCGGGCAGCCGGGGAAAAGCGGGGGTTGGGCTGGAAACGCAGGTAGCATCTAGTTCCTCCCCATGGACAGGGGAGGTAAGTAGCGGACTTCCCCTTGCGAGGGAACACCTGTGACACCAGGAAGCTGCGTGGAGGGCGGCCCCGAACCTCCCCCACACAGTCACCCGTGTTCCGGAATTCTGAGTGTGGGGAGGTTCCGTCTTCTGTCTGCAGCACACGGGATCTCCTAGGAGCCCTTCGAGGGTCTTACCGGAGTCCCTCGCACTGCGGGCAGCCGGGGAAAAGCGGGGGTTGGGCTGGAAACGCAGGTAGCATCTAGTGCCTCCCCCTGGACAGGGGAGGTAATTAGCGGACTTCCCCCTGCAAGGGAACACGTGTGACACCAGGAAGCTGCGTGGTGGGCGGCCCCGAACCTCCCCCACACAGTCAGCCGTGTTCCGGAATTCTGAGAGTGGGGAGGTTCCGTCTTCTGTCTGCAGCACCCGAGATCTCCTAGGAGCCCTTCGAGAGTCTTCCCCGTGTCCCTCTCACTGCGGGCAGCCGGGGAAAAGCGGGGGTTGGGCTGGAAACGCAGGTAGCATCTAGTTCCTCCCCATGGACAGGGGAAGTAAGTAGCGGACATCCCCTTGCGAGGGAACACCTGTGACACCATGAAGCTGCGTGGAGGGCGGCCCCGAACCTCCCCCACACAGTCAGCCGTGTTCCGGAATTCTGAGTGTGGGGAGGTTCCGTCTTCTGTCTGCAGCACCCGAGATCTCCTAGGAGCCCTTCGAGAGTCTTCCCCGAGTCCCTCTCACTGCGGGCAGCCGGGGAAAAGCGGGGGTTGGGCTGGAAACGCAGGTAGCATCTAGTGCCTCCCCATGGACAGGGGAGGTAATTAGCGGACTTCCCCCTGCAAGGGAACACGTGTGACACCAGGAAGCTGCGTGGTGGGCGGCCCCGAACCTCCCCCACACAGTCAGCCGAGTTCAGGAATTCTGAGTGTGGGGAGGTTCCGTCTTCTGTCTGCAGCACCCGAGATCTCCGAGGAGCCCTTCGAGAGTCTTCCCCGAGTCCCTCTCACTGCGGGCAGCCGGGGAAAAGCGGGGGTTGGGCTGGAAACGCAGGTAGCATCTAGTGCCTCCCCATGGACAGGGGAGGTAATTAGCGGACTTCCCCCTGCAAGGGAACACGTGTGACACCAGGAAGCTGCGTGGTGGGCGGCCCCGAACCTCCCCCACACAGTCAGCCGTGTTCCGGAATTCTGAGAGTGGGGAGGTTCCGTCTTCTGTCTGCAGCACCCGAGATCTAATAGGAGCCCTTCGAGAGTCTTCCCCGTGTCCCTCTCACTGCGGGCAGCCGGGGAAAAGCGGGGGTTGGGCTGGAAACGCAGGTAGCATCTAGTTCCTCCCCATGGACAGGGGAAGTAAGTAGCGGACATCCCCTTGCGAGGGAACACCTGTGACACCATGAAGCTGCGTGGAGGGCGGCCCCGAACCTCCCCCACACAGTCAGCCGTGTTCCGGAATTCTGAGTGTGGGGAGGTTCCGTCTTCTGTCTGCAGCACCCGAGATCTCCTAGGAGCCCTTCGAGAGTCTTCCCCGAGTCCCTCTCACTGCGGGCAGCCGGGGAAAAGCGGGGGTTGGGCTGGAAACGCAGGTAGCATCTAGTGCCTCCCCATGGACAGGGGAGGTAATTAGCGGACTTCCCCCTGCAAGGGAACACGTGTGACACCAGGAAGCTGCGTGGTGGGCGGCCCCGAACCTCCCCCACACAGTCAGCCGAGTTCAGGAATTCTGAGTGTGGGGAGGTTCCGTCTTCTGTCTGCAGCACCCGAGATCTCCGAGGAGCCCTTCGAGAGTCTTCCCCGAGTCCCTCCCAGTACGGGTTGCCGGGGAAATGCGGGGGTTGGGCTGGAAACGCAGGTAGCATCTAGTGCCTCCCCCTGGACAGGGGAGGTAATTAGCGGACTTCCCCCTGCCAGGGAACACGTGTGACACCAGGAAGCTGCGTGGAGGGCGGCCCTAAACCTCCCCCACACAGTCAGCCGTGTTCCGGAATTCTGAATGTGAGGAGTTTCCGTCTTCTGTCTGCAGCACCCGAGATCTCCTAGGAGCCCTTCGAGAGTCTTCCCCGAGTCCCTCCCAGTACGGGCTGCCGGGGAAATGCGGGGGTTGGGCTGGAAACGCAGGTAGCATCTAGTGCCTCCCCATGGACAGGGGAGGTAATAGCGGAATTCCCCTTGCGAGGGAACACCTGTGACACCAGGAAGCTGCGTGGAGGGCGGCCCTAAACCTCACCCAAACAGTCACACTTGTTCCGGAATTCTGAGAGTTGGGAGGTTCCGTCTTCTGTCTGCAGGACCCGAGATCTCCGAGGAGCCCTTCGAGAGTCTTCCCCGAGTCCCTCCCAGTACGGGTTGCCGGGGAAATGCGGGGGTTGGGCTGGAAACGCAGGTAGCATCTAGTGCCTCCCCCTGGACAGGGGAGGTAATTAGCGGACTTCCCCCTGCCAGGGAACACGTGTGACACCAGGAAGCTGCGTCGAGGGCGGCCCCGAACCTCAACCACACAGTCAGCCGTGTTCCGGAATTCTGAGTGTGGGGAGGTTCCGTCTTCTGTCTGCAGCACCCGGGATCCCCTAGGAGCCCTTCGAGGGTCTTACCGGAGTCCCTCGCACTGCGGGCAGCCGGGGAAAAGCGGGGGTTGGGCTGGAAACGCAGGTAGCATCTAGTGCCTCCCCCTGGACAGGGGAGGTAATTAGCGGACTTCCCCCTGCAAGGGAACACGTGTGACACCAGGAAGCTGCGTGGTGGGCGGCCCCGAACCTCCCCCACACAGTCAGCCGTGTTCCGGAATTCTGAGTGTGGGGAGGTTCCGTCTTCTGTCTGCAGCACCCGAGATCTCCTAGGAGCCCTTCGAGAGTCTTCCCCGTGTCCCTCTCACTGCGGGCAGCCGGGGAAAAGCGGGGGTTGGGCTGGAAACGCAGGTAGCATCTAGTTCCTCCCCATGGACAGGGGAAGTAAGTAGCGGACATCCCCTTGCGAGGGAACACCTGTGACACCATGAAGCTGCGTGGAGGGCGGCCCCGAACCTCCCCCACACAGTCAGCCGTGTTCCGGAATTCTGAGTGTGGGGAGGTTCCGTCTTCTGTCTGCAGCACCCGAGATCTCCGAGGAGCCCTTCGAGAGTCTTCCCCGAGTCCCTCCCAGTACGGGTTGCCGGGGAAATGCGGGGGTTGGGCTGGAAACGCAGGTAGCATCTAGTGCCTCCCCCTGGACAGGGGAGGTAATTAGCGGACTTCCCCCTGCCAGGGAACACGTGTGACACCAGGAAGCTGCGTGGAGGGCGGCCCTAAACCTCCCCCACACAGTCAGCCGTGTTCCGGAATTCTGAATGTGAGGAGTTTCCGTCTTCTGTCTGCAGCACCCGAGATCTCCTAGGAGCCCTTCGAGAGTCTTCCCCGAGTCCCTCCCAGTACGGGCTGCCGGGGAAATGCGGGGGTTGGGCTGGAAACGCAGGTAGCATCTAGTGCCTCCCCATGGACAGGGGAGGTAATAGCGGAATTCCCCTTGCGAGGGAACACCTGTGACACCAGGAAGCTGCGTGGAGGGCGGCCCTAAACCTCACCCAAACAGTCACACTTGTTCCGGAATTCTGAGAGTTGGGAGGTTCCGTCTTCTGTCTGCAGGACCCGAGATCTCCGAGGAGCCCTTCGAGAGTCTTCCCCGAGTCCCTCCCAGTACGGGCTGCCGGGGAAATGCGGGGGTTGGGCTGGATACGCAGGTAGCATCTAGTGCCTCCCCATGGACAGGGGAGGTAATTAGCGGACTTCCCCTTTCGAGGGAACACCTGAGACACCAGGAAGCTGCGTGGAGGGCGGCCCTAAACCTCCCACACACAGTCACCCGTGTTCTGGAATTCTGAGTGTGGGGAGGTTCCGTCTTCTGTCTGCAGCACCCGAGATCTCCGAGGAGCCCTTCGAGAGTCTTCCCCGAGTCCCTCCCAGTACGGGTTGCCGGGGAAATGCGGGGGTTGGGCTGGAAACGCAGGTAGCATCTAGTGCCTCCCCCTGGACAGGGGAGGTAATTAGCGGACTTCCCCCTGCAAGGGAACACGTGTGACACCAGGAAGCTGCGTGGTGGGCGGCCCCGAACCTCCCCCACACAGTCAGCCGTGTTCCGGAATTCTGAGTGTGGGGAGGTTCCGTCTTCTGTCTGCAGCACCCGAGATCTCCTAGGAGCCCTTCGAGAGTCTTCCCCGTGTCCCTCTCACTGCGGGCAGCCGGGGAAAAGCGGGGGTTGGGCTGGAAACGCAGGTAGCATCTAGTTCCTCCCCATGGACAGGGGAAGTAAGTAGCGGACATCCCCTTGCGAGGGAACACCTGTGACACCATGAAGCTGCGTGGAGGGCGGCCCCGAACCTCCCCCACACAGTCAGCCGTGTTCCGGAATTCTGAGTGTGGGGAGGTTCCGTCTTCTGTCTGCAGCACCCGAGATCTCCTAGGAGCCCTTCGAGAGTCTTCCCCGAGTCCCTCTCACTGCGGGCAGCCGGGGAAAAGCGGGGGTTGGGCTGGAAACGCAGGTAGCATCTAGTGCCTCCCCATGGACAGGGGAGGTAATTAGCGGACTTCCCCCTGCAAGGGAACACGTGTGACACCAGGAAGCTGCGTGGTGGGCGGCCACGAACCTCCCCCACACAGTCAGCCGAGTTCAGGAATTCTGAGTGTGGGGAGGTTCCGTCTTCTGTCTGCAGCACCCGAGATCTCCGAGGAGCCCTTCGAGAGTCTTCCCCGAGTCCCTCCCAGTACGGGTTGCCGGGGAAATGCGGGGGTTGGGCTGGAAACGCAGGTAGCATCTAGTGCCTCCCCCTGGACAGGGGAGGTAATTAGCGGACTTCCCCCTGCCAGGGAACACGTGTGACACCAGGAAGCTGCGTGGAGGGCGGCCCCGAACCTCCCCCACACAGTCAGCCGTGTTGCGGAATTCTGAGTGTGGGGAGGTTCCGTCTTCTGTCTGCAGCACCCGAGATCTCCTAGGAGCACTTCGAGAGTCTTCCCCGAGTCCCTCTCACTGCGGGCAGCCGGGGAAAAGCGGGGGTTGGGCTGGAAACGCAGGTAGCATCTAGTTCCTCCCCATGGACAGGGGAGGTAAGTAGCGGACTTCCCCTTGCGAGGGAACACCTGTGACACCAGGAAGCTGCGTGGAGGGCGGCCCCGAACCTCCCACACACAGTCACCCGTGTTCCGGAATTCTGAGTGTGGGGAGGTTCCGTCTTCTGTCTGCAGCACCCGGGATCTCCTAGGAGCCCTTCGAGGGTCTTACCGGAGTCCCTCGCACTGCGGGCAGCCGGGGAAAAGCGGGGGTTGGGCTGGAAACGCAGGTAGCATCTTGTGCCTCCCCCTGGACAGGGGAGGTAATTAGCGGACTTCCCCCTGCAAGGGAACACGTGTGACACCAGGAAGCTGCGTGGTGGGCGGCCCCGAACCTCCCCCACACAGTCAGCCGTGTTCCGGAATTCTGAGTGTGGGGAGGTTCCGTCTTCTGTCTGCAGCACCCGAGTTCTCCTAGGAGCCCTTCGAGAGTCTTCCCCGTGTCCCTCTCACTGCGGGCAGCCGGGGAAAAGCGGGGGTTGGGCTGGAAACGCAGGTAGCATCTAGTTCCTCCCCATGGACAGGGGAAGTAAGTAGCGGACATCCCCTTGCGAGGGAACACCTGTGACACCATGAAGCTGCGTGGAGGGCGGCCCAGAACCTCCCCCACACAGTCAGCCGTGTTCCGGAATTCTGAGAGTGGGGAGGTTCCGTCTTCTGTCTGCAGCACCCGAGATCTCCTAGGAGCCCTTCGAGAGTCTTCCCCGTGTCCCTCTCACTGCGGGCAGCCGGGGAAAAGCGGGGGTTGGGCTGGAAACGCAGGTAGCATCTAGTTCCTCCCCATGGACAGGGGAGGTAAGTAGCGGACTTCCCCTTGCGAGGGAACACCTGTGACACCAGGAAGCTGCGTGGAGGGCGGCCCCGAACCTCCCCCACACAGTCACCCGTGTTCCGGAATTCTGAGTGTGGGGAGGTTCCGTCTTCTGTCTGCAGCACCCGGGATCTCCTAGGAGCCCTTCGAGGGTCTTACCGGAGTCCCTCGCACTGCGGGCAGCCGGGGAAAAGCGGGGGTTGGGCTGGAAACGCAGGTAGCATCTAGTGCCTCCCCCTGGACAGGGGAGGTAATTAGCGGACTTCCCCCTGCAAGGGAACACGTGTGACACCAGGAAGCTGCGTGGTGGGCGGCCCCGAACCTCCCCCACACAGTCAGCCGTGTTCCGGAATTCTGAGAGTGGGGAGGTTCCGTCTTCTGTCTGCAGCACCCGAGATCTCCTAGGAGCCCTTCGAGAGTCTTCCCCGTGTCCCTATCACTGCGGGCAGCCGGGGAAAAGCGGGGGTTGGGCTGGAAACGCAGGTAGCATCTAGTTCCTCCCCATGGACAGGGGAAGTAAGTAGCGGACATCCCCTTGCGAGGGAACACCTGTGACACCATGAAGCTGCGTGGAGGGCGGCCCCGAACCTCCCCCACACAGTCAGCCGTGTTCCGGAATTCTGAGTGTGGGGAGGTTCCGTCTTCTGTCTGCAGCACCCGAGATCTCCTAGGAGCCCTTCGAGAGTCTTCCCCGAGTCCCTCTCACTGCGGGCAGCCGGGGAAAAGCGGGGGTTGGGCTGGAAACGCAGGTAGCATCTAGTGCCTCCCCATGGACAGGGGAGGTAATTAGCGGACTTCCCCCTGCAAGGGAACACGTGTGACACCAGGAAGCTGCGTGGTGGGCGGCCCCGAACCTCCCCCACACAGTCAGCCGTGTTCCGGATTTCTGAGAGTGGGGAGGTTCCGTCTTCTGTCTGCAGCACCCGAGATCTAATAGGAGCCCTTCGAGAGTCTTCCCCGTGTCCCTCTCACTGCGGGCAGCCGGGGAAAAGCGGGGGTTGGGCTGGAAACGCAGGTAGCATCTAGTTCCTCCCCATGGACAGGGGAAGTAAGTAGCGGACATCCCCTTGCGAGGGAACACCTGTGACACCATGAAGCTGCGTGGAGGGTGGCCCCGAACCTCCCCCACACAGTCAGCCGTGTTCCGGAATTCTGAGTGTGGGGAGGTTCCGTCTTCTGTCTGCAGCACCCGAGATCTCCTAGGAGCCCTTCGAGAGTCTTCCCCGAGTCCCTCTCACTGCGGGCAGCCGGGGAAAAGCGGGGGTTGGGCTGGAAACGCAGGTAGCATCTAGTGCCTCCCCATGGACAGGGGAGGTAATTAGCGGACTTCCCCCTGCAAGGGAACACGTGTGACACCAGGAAGCTGCGTGGTGGGCGGCCCCGAACCTCCCCCACACAGTCAGCCGAGTTCAGGAATTCTGAGTGTGGGGAGGTTCCGTCTTCTGTCTGCAGCACCCGAGATCTCCGAGGAGCCCTTCGAGAGTCTTCCCCGAGTCCCTCCCAGTACGGGTTGCCGGGGAAATGCGGGGGTTGGGCTGGAAACGCAGGTAGCATCTAGTGCCTCCCCCTGGACAGGGGAGGTAATTAGCGGACTTCCCCCTGCCAGGGAACACGTGTGACACCAGGAAGCTGCGTGGAGGGCGGCCCTAAACCTCCCCCACCCAGTCAGCCGTGTTCCGGAATTCTGAATGTGAGGAGTTTCCGTCTTCTGTCTGCAGCACCCGAGATCTCCTAGGAGCCCTTCGAGAGTCTTCCCCGAGTCCCTCCCAGTACGGGCTGCCGGGGAAATGCGGGGGTTGGGCTGGAAACGCAGGTAGCATCTAGTGCCTCCCCATGGACAGGGGAGGTAATAGCGGAATTCCCCTTGCGAGGGAACACCTGTGACACCAGGAAGCTGCGTGGAGGGCGTCCCTAAACCTCACCCAAACAGTCACACTTGTTCCGGAATTCTGAGAGTTGGGAGGTTCCGTCTTCTGTCTGCAGGACCCGAGATCTCCGAGGAGCCCTTCGAGAGTCTTCCCCGAGTCCCTCCCAGTACGGGCTGCCGGGGAAATGCGGGGGTTGGGCTGGATACGCAGGTAGCATCTAGTGCCTCCCCATGGACAGGGGAGGTAATTAGCGGACTTCCCCTTTCGAGGGAACACCTGAGACACCAGGAAGCTGCGTGGAGGGCGGCCCTAAACCTCCCACACACAGTCACCCGTGTTCTGGAATTCTGAGTGTGGGGAGGTTCCGTCTTCTGTCTGCAGCACCCGAGATCTCCGAGGAGCCCTTCGAGAGTCTTCCCCGAGTCCCTCCCAGTACGGGTTGCCGGGGAAATGCGGGGGTTGGGCTGGAAACGCAGGTAGCATCTAGTGCCTCCCCCTGGACAGGGCAGGAAATTAGCGGACTTCCCCCTGCAAGGGAACACGTGTGACACCAGGAAGCTGCGTGGTGGGCGGCCCCGAACCTCCCCCACACAGTCAGCCGAGTTCAGGAATTCTGAGTGTGGGGAGGTTCCGTCTTCTGTCTGCAGCACCCGAGATCTCCGAGGAGCCCTTCGAGAGTCTTCCCCGAGTCCCTCCCAGTACGGGTTGCCGGGGAAATGCGGGGGTTGGGCTGGAAACGCAGGTAGCATCTAGTGCCTCCCCCTGGACAGGGGAGGTAATTAGCGGACTTCCCCCTGCCAGGGAACACGTGTGACACCAGGAAGCTGCGTGGAGGGCGGCCCCGAACCTCCCCCACACAGTCAGCCGTGTTGCGGAATTCTGAGTGTGGGGAGGTTCCGTCTTCTGTCTGCAGCACCCGAGATCTCCTAGGAGCACTTCGAGAGTCTTCCCCGAGTCCCTCTCACTGCGGGCAGCCGGGGAAAAGCGGGGGTTGGGCTGGAAACGCAGGTAGCATCTAGTTCCTCCCCATGGACAGGGGAGGTAAGTAGCGGACTTCCCCTTGCGAGGGAACACCTGTGACACCAGGAAGCTGCGTGGAGGGCGGCCCCGAACCTCCCCCACACAGTCACCCGTGTTCCGGAATTCTGAGTGTGGGGAGGTTCCGTCTTCTGTCTGCAGCACCCGGGATCTCCTAGGAGCCCTTCGAGTGTCTTACCGGAGTCCCTCGCACTGCGGGCAGCCGGGGAAAAGCGGGGGTTGGGCTGGAAACGCAGGTATCATCTAGTGCCTCCCATTGGACAGGGGAGGTAATTAGCGGACTTCCCCCTGCAAGGGAACACGTGTGACACCAGGAAGCTGCGTGGTGGGCGGCCCCGAACCTCCCCCACACAGTCAGCCGTGTTCCGGAATTCTGAGTGTGGGGAGGTTCCGTCTTCTGTCTGCAGCACCCGAGATCTCCTAGGAGCCCTTCGAGAGTCTTCCCCGTGTCCCTCTCACTGCGGGCAGCCGGGGAAAAGCGGGGGTTGGGCTGGAAACGCAGGTAGCATCTAGTTCCTCCCCATGGACAGGGGAAGTAAGTAGCGGACATCCCCTTGCGAGGGAACACCTGTGACACCATGAAGCTGCGTGGAGGGCGGCCCCGAACCTCCCCCACACAGTCAGCCGTGTTCCGGAATTCTGAGAGTGGGGAGGTTCCGTCTTCTGTCTGCAGCACCCGAGATCTCCTAGGAGCCCTTCGAGAGTCTTCCCCGTGTCCCTCTCACTGCGGGCAGCCGGGGAAATGCGGGGGTTGGGCTGGAAACGCAGGTAGCATCTAGTTCCTCCCCATGGACAGGGGAAGTAAGTAGCGGACATCCCCTTGCGAGGGAACACCTGTGACACCATGAAGCTGCGTGGAGGACGGCCCCGAACCTCCCCCACACAGTCAGCCGTGTTCCGGAATTCTGAGTGTGGGGAGGTTCCGTCTTCTGTCTGCAGCACCCGAGATCTCCTAGGAGCCCTTTGAGAGTCTTCCCCGAGTCCCTCTCACTGCGGGCAGCCGGGGAAAAGCGGGGGTTGGGCTGGAAACGCAGGTAGCATCTAGTGCCTCCCCATGGACAGGGGAGGTAATTAGCGGACTTCCCCCTGCAAGGGAACACGTGTGACACCAGGAAGCTGCGTGGTGGGCGGCCCCGAACCTCCCCCACACAGTCAGCCGTGTTCCGGAATTCTGAGAGTGGGGAGGTTCCGTCTTCTGTCTGCAGCACCCGAGATCTAATAGGAGCCCTTCGAGAGTCTTCCCCGTGTCCCTCTCACTGCGGGCAGCCGGGGAAAAGCGGGGGTTGGGCTGGAAACGCAGGTAGCATCTAGTTCCTCCCCATGGACAGGGGAAGTAAGTAGCGGACATCCCCTTGCGAGGGAACACCTGTGACACCATGAAGCTGCGTGGAGGGCGGCCCCGAACCTCCCCCACACAGTCAGCCGTGTTCCGGAATTCTGAGTGTGGGGAGGTTCCGTCTTCTGTCTGCAGCACCCGAGATCTCCTAGGAGCCCTTCGAGAGTCTTCCCCGAGTCCCTCTCACTGCGGGCAGCCGGGGAAAAGCGGGGGTTGGGCTGGAAACGCAGGTAGCATCTAGTGCCTCCCCATGGACAGGGGAGGTAATTAGCGGACTTCCCCCTGCAAGGGAACACGTGTGACACCAGGAAGCTGCGTGGTGGGCGGCCCCGAACCTCCCCCACACAGTCAGCCGAGTTCAGGAATTCTGAGTGTGGGGAGGTTCCGTCTTCTGTCTGCAGCACCCGAGATCTCCGAGGAGCCCTTCGAGAGTCTTCCCCGAGTCCCTCCCAGTACGGGTTGCCGGGGAAATGCGGGGGTTGGGCTGGAAACGCAGGTAGCATCTAGTGCCTCCCCCTGGACAGGGGAGGTAATTAGCGGACTTCCCCCTGCCAGGGAACACGTGTGACACCAGGAAGCTGCGTGGAGGGCGGCCCTAAACCTCCCCCACACAGTCAGCCGTGTTCCGGAATTCTGAATGTGAGGAGTTTCCGTCTTCTGTCTGCAGCACCCGAGATCTCCTAGGAGCCCTTCGAGAGTCTTCCCCGAGTCCCTCCCAGTACGGGCTGCCGGGGAAATGCGGGGGTTGGGCTGGAAACGCAGGTAGCATCTAGTGCCTCCCCATGGACAGGGGAGGTAATAGCGGAATTCCTCTTGCGAGGGAACACCTGTGACACCAGGAAGCTGCGTGGAGGGCGGCCCTAAACCTCACCCAAACAGTCACACTTGTTCCGGAATTCTGAGAGTTGGGAGGTTCCGTCTTCTGTCTGCAGGACCCGAGATCTCCGAGGAGCCCTTCGAGAGTCTTCCCCGAGTCCCTCCCAGTACGGGCTGCCGGGGAAATGCGGGGGTTGGGCTGGATACGCAGGTAGCATCTAGTGCCTCCCCATGGACAGGGGAGGTAATTAGCGGACTTCCCCTTTCGAGGGAACACCTGAGACACCAGGAAGCTGCGTGGAGGGCGGCCCTAAACCTCCCACACACAGTCACCCGTGTTCTGGAATTCTGAGTGTGGGGAGGTTCCGTCTTCTGTCTGCAGCACCCGAGATCTCCGAGGAGCCCTTCGAGAGTCTTCCCCGAGTCCCTCCCAGTACGGGTTGCCGGGGAAATGCGGGGGTTGGGCTGGAAACGCAGGTAGCATCTAGTGCCTCCCCCTGGACAGGGGAGGTAATTAGCGGACTTCCCCCTGCCAGGGAACACGTGTGACACCAGGAAGCTGCGTCGAGGGCCGCCCCGAACCTCCCCCACACAGTCAGACGTGTTCCGGAATTCTGAGTGTGGGGAGGTTCCGTCT
This sequence comes from Camelus bactrianus, assembly GCF_048773025.1. NCBI lineage: Eukaryota > Metazoa > Chordata > Mammalia > Artiodactyla > Camelidae > Camelus > Camelus bactrianus. The sequence goes on along the minus strand of NW_027413971.1, from coordinate 2,052,607 downwards.
TCTGTCTGCAGCACCCGGGATCCCCTAGGAGCCCTTCGAGGGTCTTACCGGAGTCCCTCGCACTGCGGGCAGCCGGGGAAAAGCGGGGGTTGGGCTGGAAACGCAGGTAGCATCTAGTGCCTCCCCCTGGACAGGGGAGGTAATTAGCGGACTTCCCCCTGCAAGGGAACACGTGTGACACCAGGAAGCTGCGTGGTGGGCGGCCCCGAACCTCCCCCACACAGTCAGCCGTGTTCCGGAATTCTGAGTGTGGGGAGGTTCCGTCTTCTGTCTGCAGCACCCGAGATCTCCTAGGAGCCCTTCGAGAGTCTTCCCCGTGTCCCTCTCACTGCGGGCAGCCGGGGAAAAGCGGGGGTTGGGCTGGAAACGCAGGTAGCATCTAGTTCCTCCCCATGGACAGGGGAAGTAAGTAGCGGACATCCCCTTGCGAGGGAACACCTGTGACACCATGAAGCTGCGTGGAGGGCGGCCCCGAACCTCCCCCACACAGTCAGCCGTGTTCCGGAATTCTGAGTGTGGGGAGGTTCCGTCTTCTGTCTGCAGCACCCGAGATCTCCTAGGAGCCCTTCGAGAGTCTTCCCCGAGTCCCTCTCACTGCGGGCAGCCGGGGAAAAGCGGGGGTTGGGCTGGAAACGCAGGTAGCATCTAGTGCCTCCCCATGGACAGGGGAGGTAATTAGCGGACTTCCCCCTGCAAGGGAACACGTGTGACACCAGGAAGCTGCGTGGTGGGCGGCCCCGAACCTCCCCCACACAGTCAGCCGAGTTCAGGAATTCTGAGTGTGGGGAGGTTCCGTCTTCTGTCTGCAGCACCCGAGATCTCCGAGGAGCCCTTCGAGAGTCTTCCCCGAGTCCCTCCCAGTACGGGTTGCCGGGGAAATGCGGGGGTTGGGCTGGAAACGCAGGTAGCATCTAGTGCCTCCCCCTGGACAGGGGAGGTAATTAGCGGACTTCCCCCTGCCAGGGAACACGTGTGACACCAGGAAGCTGCGTGGAGGGCGGCCCCGAACCTCCCCCACACAGTCAGCCGTGTTCCGGAATTCTGAGTGTGGGGAGGTTCCGTCTTCTGTCTGCAGCACCCGAGATCTCCTAGGAGCACTTCGAGAGTCTTCCCCGAGTCCCTCTCACTGCGGGCAGCCGGGGAAAAGCGGGGGTTGGGCTGGAAACGCAGGTAGCATCTAGTTCCTCCCCATGGACAGGGGAGGTAAGTAGCGGACTTCCCCTTGCGAGGGAACACCTGTGACACCAGGAAGCTGCGTGGAGGGCGGCCCCGAACCTCCCCCACACAGTCACCCGTGTTCCGGAATTCTGAGTGTGGGGAGGTTCCGTCTTCTGTCTGCAGCACCCGGGATCTCCTAGGAGCCCTTCGAGGGTCTTACCGGAGTCCCTCGCACTGCGGGCAGCCGGGGAAAAGCGGGGGTTGGGCTGGAAACGCAGGTAGCATCTAGTGCCTCCCCCTGGACAGGGGAGGTAATTAGCGGACTTCCCCCTGCAAGGGAACACGTGTGACACCAGGAAGCTGCGTGGTGGGCGGCCCCGAACCTCCCCCACACAGTCAGCCGTGTTCCGGAATTCTGAGTGTGGGGAGGTTCCGTCTTCTGTCTGCAGCACCCGAGATCTCCTAGGAGCCCTTCGAGAGTCTTCCCCGTGTCCCTCTCACTGCGGGCAGCCGGGGAAAAGCGGGGGTTGGGCTGGAAACGCAGGTAGCATCTAGTTCCTCCCCATGGACAGGGGAAGTAAGTAGCGGACATCCCCTTGCGAGGGAACACCTGTGACACCATGAAGCTGCGTGGAGGGCGGCCCCGAACCTCCCCCACACAGTCAGCCGTGTTCCGGAATTCTGAGTGTGGGGAGGTTCCGTCTTCTGTCTGCAGCACCCGAGATCTCCTAGGAGCCCTTCGAGAGTCTTCTCCGAGTCCCTCTCACTGCGGGCAGCCGGGGAAAAGCGGGGGTTGGGCTGGAAACGCAGGTAGCATCTAGTGCCTCCCCATGGACAGGGGAGGTAATTAGCGGACTTCCCCCTGCAAGGGAACACGTGTGACACCAGGAAGCTGCGTGGTGGGCGGCCCCGAACCTCCCCCACACAGTCAGCCGAGTTCAGGAATTCTGAGTGTGGGGAGGTTCCGTCTTCTGTCTGCAGCACCCGAGATCTCCGAGGAGCCCTTCGAGAGTCTTCCCCGAGTCCCTCCCAGTACGGGTTGCCGGGGAAATGCGGGGGTTGGGCTGGAAACGCAGGTAGCATCTAGTGCCTCCCCCTGGACAGGGGAGGTAATTAGCGGACTTCCCCCTGCCAGGGAACACGTGTGACACCAGGAAGCTGCGTGGTGGGCGGCCCCGAACCTCCCCCACACAGTCAGCCGTGTTCCGGAATTCTGAGTGTGGGGAGGTTCCGTCTTCTGTCTGCAGCACCCGAGATCTCCTAGGAGCCCTTCGAGAGTCTTCCCCGTGTCCCTCTCACTGCGGGCAGCCGGGGAAAAGCGGGGGTTGGGCTGGAAACGCAGGTAGCATCTAGTTCCTCCCCATGGACAGGGGAAGTAAGTAGCGGACATCCCCTTGCGAGGGAACACCTGTGACACCATGAAGCTGCGTGGAGGGCGGCCCCGAACCTCCCCCACACAGTCAGCCGTGTTCCGGAATTCTGAGTGTGGGGAGGTTCCGTCTTCTGTCTGCAGCACCCGAGATCTCCTAGGAGCCCTTCGAGAGTCTTCCCCGAGTCCCTCTCACTGCGGGCAGCCGGGGAAAAGCGGGGGTTGGGCTGGAAACGCAGGTAGCATCTAGTGCCTCCCCATGGACAGGGGAGGTAATTAGCGGACTTCCCCCTGCAAGGGAACACGTGTGACACTAGGAAGCTGCGTGGTGGGCGGCCCCGAACCTCCCCCACACAGTCAGCCGAGTTCAGGAATTCTGAGTGTGGGGAGGTTCCGTCTTCTGTCTGCAGCACCCGAGATCTCCGAGGAGCCCTTCGAGAGTCTTCCCCGAGTCCCTCCCAGTACGGGTTGCCGGGGAAATGCGGGGGTTGGGCTGGAAACGCAGGTAGCATCTAGTGCCTCCCCCTGGACAGGGGAGGTAATTAGCGGACTTCCCCCTGCCAGGGAACACGTGTGACACCAGGAAGCTGCGTGGAGGGCGGCCCCGAACCTCCCCCACCCAGTCAGCCGTGTTCCGGAATTCTGAGTGTGGGGAGGTTCCGTCTTCTGTCTGCAGCACCCGAGATCTCCTAGGAGCCCTTCGAGAGTCTTCCCCGTGTCCCTCTCACTGCGGGCAGCCGGGGAAAAGCGGGGGTTGGGCTGGAAACGCAGGTAGCATCTAGTTCCTCCCCATGGACAGGGGAAGTAAGTAGCGGACATCCCCTTGCGAGGGAACACGTGTGACACCAGGAAGCTGCGTGGTGGGCGGCCCCGAACCTCCCCCACACAGTCAGCCGTGTTCCGGAATTCTGAGTGTGGGGAGGTTCCGTCTTCTGTCTGCAGCACCCGAGATCTCCTAGGAGCCCTTCGAGAGTCTTCCCCGTGTCCCTCTCACTGCGGGCAGCCGGGGAAAAGCGGGGGTTGGGCTGGAAACGCAGGTAGCATCTAGTTCCTCCCCATGGACAGGGGAAGTAAGTAGCGGACATCCCCTTGCGAGGGAACACCTGTGACACCATGAAGCTGCGTGGAGGGCGGCCCCGAACCTCCCCCACACAGTCAGCCGTGTTCCGGAATTCTGAGTGTGGGGAGGTTCCGTCTTCTGTCTGCAGCACCCGAGATCTCCTAGGAGCCCTTCGAGAGTCTTCCCCGAGTCCCTCTCACTGCGGGCAGCCGGGGAAAAGCGGGGGTTGGGCTGGAAACGCAGGTAGCATCTAGTGCCTCCCCATGGACAGGGGAGGTAATTAGCGGACTTCCCCCTGCAAGGGAACACGTGTGACACCAGGAAGCTGCGTGGTGGGCGGCCCCGAACCTCCCCCACACAGTCAGCCGAGTTCAGGAATTCTGAGTGTGGGGAGGTTCCGTCTTCTGTCTGCAGCACCCGAGATCTCCGAGGAGCCCTTCGAGAGTCTTCCCCGAGTCCCTCCCAGTACGGGTTGCCGGGGAAATGCGGGGGTTGGGCTGGAAACGCAGGTAGCATCTAGTGCCTCCCCCTGGACAGGGGAGGTAATTAGCGGACTTCCCCCTGCCAGGGAACACGTGTGACACCAGGAAGCTGCGTGGTGGGCGGCCCCGAACCTCCCCCACACAGTCTGCCGTGTTCCGGAATTCTGAGTGTGGGGAGGTTCCGTCTTCTGTCTGCAGCACCCGAGATCTCCTAGGAGCCCTTCGAGAGTCTTCCCCGTGTCCCTCTCACTGCGGGCAGCCGGGGAAAAGCGGGGGTTGGGCTGGAAACGCAGGTAGCATCTAGTGCCTCCCCCTGGACAGGGGAGGTAATTAGCGGACTTCCCCCTGCCAGGGAACACGTGTGACACCAGGAAGCTGCGTGGAGGGCGGCCCCGAACCTCCCCCACACAGTCAGCCGTGTTCCGGAATTCTGAGTGTGGGGAGGTTCCGTCTTCTGTCTGCAGCACCCGAGATCTCCTAGGAGCACTTCGAGAGTCTTCCCCGAGTCCCTCTCACTGCGGGCAGCCGGGGAAAAGCGGGGGTTGGGCTGGAAACGCAGGTAGCATCTAGTTCCTCCCCATGGACAGGGGAGGTAAGTAGCGGACTTCCCCTTGCGAGGGAACACCTGTGACACCAGGAAGCTGCGTGGAGGGCGGCCCCGAACCTCCCCCACACAGTCACTCGTGTTCCGGAATTCTGAGTGTGGGGAGGTTCCGTCTTCTGTCTGCAGCACCCGGGATCTCCTAGGAGCCCTTCGAGGGTCTTACCGGAGTCCCTCGCACTGCGGGCAGCCGGGGAAAAGCGGGGGTTGGGCTGGAAACGCAGGTAGCATCTAGTGCCTCCCCCTGGACAGGGGAGGTAATTAGCGGACTTCCCCCTGCAAGGGAACACGTGTGACACCAGGAAGCTGCGTGGTGGGCGGCCCCGAACCTCCCCCACACAGTCAGCCGTGTTCCGGAATTCTGAGTGTGGGGAGGTTCCGTCTTCTGTCTGCAGCACCCGAGATCTCCTAGGAGCCCTTCGAGAGTCTTCCCCGTGTCCCTCTCACTGCGGGCAGCCGGGGAAAAGCGGGGGTTGGGCTGGAAACGCAGGTAGCATCTAGTTCCTCCCCATGGACAGGGGAAGTAAGTAGCGGACATCCCCTTGCGAGGGAACACCTGTGACACCATGAAGCTGCGTGGAGGGCGGCCCCGAACCTCCCCCACACAGTCAGCCGTGTTCCGGAATTCTGAGTGTGGGGAGGTTCCGTCTTCTGTCTGCAGCACCCGAGATCTCCTAGGAGCCCTTCGAGAGTCTTCCCCGAGTCCCTCTCACTGCGGGCAGCCGGGGAAAAGCGGGGGTTGGGCTGGAAACGCAGGTAGCATCTAGTGCCTCCCCATGGACAGGGGAGGTAATTAGCGGACTTCCCCCTGCAAGGGAACACGTGTGACACCAGGAAGCTGCGTGGTGGGCGGCCCCGAACCTCCCCCACACAGTCAGCCGAGTTCAGGAATTCTGAGTGTGGGGAGGTTCCGTCTTCTGTCTGCAGCACCCGAGATCTCCGAGGAGCCCTTCGAGAGTCTTCCCCGAGTCCCTCCCAGTACGGGTTGCCGGGGAAATGCGGGGGTTGGGCTGGAAACGCAGGTAGCATCTAGTGCCTCCCCCTGGACAGGGGAGGTAATTAGCGGACTTCCCCCTGCCAGGGAACACGTGTGACACCAGGAAGCTGCGTGGAGGGCGGCCCCGAACCTCCCCCACACAGTCAGCCGTGTTGCGGAATTCTGAGTGTGGGGAGGTTCCGTCTTCTGTCTGCAGCACCCGAGATCTCCTAGGAGCACTTCGAGAGTCTTCCCCGAGTCCCTCTCACTGCGGGCAGCCGGGGAAAAGCGGGGGTTGGGCTGGAAACGCAGGTAGCATCTAGTTCCTCCCCATGGACAGGGGAGGTAAGTAGCGGACTTCCCCTTGCGAGGGAACACCTGTGACACCAGGAAGCTGCGTGGAGGGCGGCCCCGAACCTCCCCCACACAGTCACCCGTGTTCCGGAATTCTGAGTGTGGGGAGGTTCCGTCTTCTGTCTGCAGCACCCGGGATCTCCTAGAGCCCTTCGAGGGTCTTACCGGAGTCCCTCGCACTGCGGGCAGCCGGGGAAAAGCGGGGGTTGGGCTGGAAACGCAGGTAGCATCTAGTGCCTCCCCCTGGACAGGGGAGGTAATTAGCGGACTTCCCCCTGCAAGGGAACACGTGTGACACCAGGAAGCTGCGTGGTGGGCGGCCCCGAACCTCCCCCACACAGTCAGCCGTGTTCCGGAATTCTGAGAGTGGGGAGGTTCCGTCTTCTGTCTGCAGCACCCGAGATCTCCTAGGAGCCCTTCGAGAGTCTTCCCCGTGTCCCTCTCACTGCGGGCAGCCGGGGAAAAGCGGGGGTTGGGCTGGAAACGCAGGTAGCATCTAGTTCCTCCCCATGGACAGGGGAAGTAAGTAGCGGACATCCCCTTGCGAGGGAACACCTGTGACACCATGAAGCTGCGTGGAGGGCAGCCCCGAACCTCCCCCACACAGTCAGCCGTGTTCCGGAATTCTGAGTGTGGGGAGGTTCCGTCTTCTGTCTGCAGCACCCGAGATCTCCTAGGAGCCCTTCGAGAGTCTTCCCCGAGTCCCTCCCAGTACGGGCTGCCGGGGAAATGCGGGGGTTGGGCTGGAAACGCAGGTAGCATCTAGTGCCTCCCCATGGACAGGGGAGGTAATAGCGGAATTCCCCTTGCGAGGGAACACCTGTGACACCAGGAAGCTGCGTGGAGGGCGGCCCTAAACCTCACCCAAACAGTCACACTTGTTCCGGAATTCTGAGAGTTGGGAGGTTCCGTCTTCTGTCTGCAGGACCCGAGATCTCCGAGGAGCCCTTCGAGAGTCTTCCCCGAGTCCCTCCCAGTACGGGCTGCCGGGGAAATGCGGGGGTTGGGCTGGATACGCAGGTAGCATCTAGTGCCTCCCCATGGACAGGGGAGGTAATTAGCGGACATCCCCTTGCGAGGGAACACCTGTGACACCATGAAGCTGCGTGGAGGGCGGCCCCGAACCTCCCCCACACAGTCAGCCGTGTTCCGGAATTCTGAGTGTGGGGAGGTTCCGTCTTCTGTCTGCAGCACCCGAGATCTCCTAGGAGCCCTTCGAGAGTCTTCCCCGAGTCCCTCCCAGTACGGGCTGCCGGGGAAATGCGGGGGTTGGGCTGGAAACGCAGGTAGCATCTAGTGCCTCCCCATGGACAGGGGAGGTAATTAGCGGACTTCCCCCTGCAAGGGAACACGTGTGACACCAGGAAGCTGCGTGGTGGGCGGCCCCGAACCTCCCCCACACAGTCAGCCGTGTTCCGGAATTCTGAGAGTGGGGAGGTTCCGTCTTCTGTCTGCAGCACCCGAGATCTCCTAGGAGCCCTTCGAGAGTCTTCCCCGAGTCCCTCCCAGTACGGGTTGCCGGGGAAATGCGGGGGTTGGGCTGGATACGCAGGTAGCATCTAGTGCCTCCCCATGGACAGGGGAGGTAATTAGCGGACTTCCCTTGGCGAGGGAACACCTGTGACACCAGGAAGCTGCGTGGAGGGCGGCCCTAAACCTCCCCCACACAGTCAGCCGTGTTTCGGAATTCTGAATGTGAGGAGTTTCCGTCTTCTGTCTGCAGCACCCGAGATCTCCTAGGAGCCCTTCGAGAGTCTTCCCCGAGTCCCTCCCAGTACGGGCTGCCGGGGAAATGCGGGGGTTGGGCTGGAAACGCAGGTAGCATCTAGTGCCTCCCCATGGACAGGGGAGGTAATAGCGGAATTCCCCTTGCGAGGGAACACCTGTGACACCAGGAAGCTGCGTGGAGGGCGGCCCTAAACCTCACCCAAACAGTCACACTTGTTCCGGAATTCTGAGAGTTGGGAGGTTCCGTCTTCTGTCTGCAGGACCCGAGATCTCCGAGGAGCCCTTCGAGAGTCTTCCCCGAGTCCCTCCCAGTACGGGCTGCCGGGGAAATGCGGGGGTTGGGCTGGATACGCAGGTAGCATCTAGTGCCTCCCCATGGACAGGGGAGGTAATTAGCGGACTTCCCCTTTCGAGGGAACACCTGAGACACCAGGAAGCTGCGTGGAGGGCGGCCCTAAACCTCCCACACACAGTCACCCGTGTTCTGGAATTCTGAGTGTGGGGAGGTTCCGTCTTCTGTCTGCAGCACCCGAGATCTCCTAGGAGCCCTTCGAGGGTCTTACCGGAGTCCCTCGCACTGCGGGCAGCCGGGGAAAAGCGGGGGTTGGGCTGGAAACGCAGGTAGCATCTAGTTCCTCCCCATGGACAGGGGAGGTAAGTAGCGGACTTCCCCTTGCGAGGGAACACCTGTGACACCAGGAAGCTGCGTGGAGGGCGGCCCCGAACCTCCCCCACACAGTCACCCGTGTTCCGGAATTCTGAGTGTGGGGAGGTTCCGTCTTCTGTCTGCAGCACCCGGGATCTCCTAGGAGCCCTTCGAGGGTCTTACCGGAGTCCCTCGCACTGCGGGCAGCCGGGGAAAAGCGGGGGTTGGGCTGGAAACGCAGGTAGCATCTAGTGCCTCCCTCTGGACAGGGGAGGTAATTAGCGGACTTCCCCCTGCAAGGGAACACGTGTGACACCAGGAAGCTGCGTGGTGGGCGGCCCCGAACCTCCCCCACACAGTCAGCCGTGTTCCGGAATTCTGAGATTGGGGAGGTTCCGTCTTCTGTCTGCAGCACCCGAGATCTCCTAGGAGCCCTTCGAGAGTCTTCCCCGTGTCCCTCTCACTGCGGGCAGCCGGGGAAAAGCGGGGGTTGGGCTGGAAACGCAGGTAGCATCTAGTTCCTCCCCATGGACAGGGGAAGTAAGTAGCGGACATCCCCTTGCGAGGGAACACCTGTGACACCATGAAGCTGCGTGGAGGGCGGCCCCGAACCTCCCCCACACAGTCAGCCGTGTTCCGGAATTCTGAGTGTGGGGAGGTTCCGTCTTCTGTCTGCAGCACCCGAGATCTCCTAGGAGCCCTTCGAGAGTCTTCCCCGAGTCCCTCTCACTGCGGGCAGCCGGGGAAAAGCGGGGGTTGGGCTGGAAAAGCAGGTAGCATCTAGTGCCTCCCCATGGACAGGGGAGGTAATTAGCGGACTTCCCCCTGCAAGGGAACACGTGTGACACCAGGAAGCTGTGTGGTGGGCGGCCCCGAACCTCCCCCACACAGTCAGCCGAGTTCAGGAATTCTGAGTGTGGGGAGGTTCCGTCTTCTGTCTGCAGCACCCGAGATCTCCGAGGAGCCCTTCGAGAGTCTTCCCCGAGTCCCTCCCAGTACGGGTTGCCGGGGAAATGCGGGGGTTGGGCTGGAAACGCAGGTAGCATCTAGTGCCTCCCCCTGGACAGGGGAGGTAATTAGCGGACTTCCCCCTGCCAGGGAACACGTGTGACAACAGGAAGCTGCGTGGAGGGCGGCCCTAAACCTCCCCCACACAGTCAGCCGTGTTCCGGAATTCTGAATGTGAGGAGATTCCGTCTTCTGTCTGCAGCACCCGAGATCTCCTAGGAGCCCTTCGAGAGTCTTCCCCGAGTCCCTCCCTGTACGGGCTGCCGGGGAAATGCGGGGGTTGGGCTGGAAACGCAGGTAGCATCTAGTGCCTCCCCATGGACAGGGGAGGTAATAGCGGAATTCCCCTTGCGAGGGAACACCTGTGACACCAGGAAGCTGCGTGGAGGGCGGCCCTAAACCTCACCCAAACAGTCACACTTGTTCCGGAATTCTGAGAGTTGGGAGGTTCCGTCTTCTGTCTGCAGGACCCGAGATCTCCGAGGAGCCCTTCGAGAGTCTTCCCCGAGTCCCTCCCAGTACGGGCTGCCGGGGAAATGCGGGGGTTGGGCTGGATACGCAGGTAGCATCTAGTGCCTCCCCATGGACAGGGGAGGTAATTAGCGGACTTCCCCTTTCGAGGGAACACCTGAGACACCAGGAAGCTGCGTGGAGGGCGGCCCTAAACCTCCCACACACAGTCACCCGTGTTCTGGAATTCTGAGTGTGGGGAGGTTCCGTCTTCTGTCTGCAGCACCCGAGATCTCCGAGGAGCCCTTCGAGAGTCTTCCCCGAGTCCCTCCCAGTACGGGCTGCCGGGGAAATGCGGGGGTTGGGCTGGATACGCAGGTAGCATCTAGTGCCTCCCCCTGGACAGGGGAGGTAATTAGCGGAATTCCCCCTGCCAGGGAACACGTGTGACACCAGGAAGCTGCGTCGAGGGCGGCCCCGAACCTCCCCCACACAGTCAGCCGTGTTCCGGAATTCTGAGTGTGGGGAGGTTCCGTCTTCTGTCTGCAGCACCCGGGATCTCCTAGGAGCCCTTCGAGGGTCTTACCGGAGTCCCTCGCACTGCGGGCAGCCGGGGAAAAGCGGGGGTTGGGCTGGAAACGCAGGTAGCATCTAGTGCCTCCCCCTGGACAGGGGAGGTAATTAGCGGACTTCCCCCTGCAAGGGAACACGTGTGACACCAGGAAGCTGCGTGGTGGGCGGCCCCGAACCTCCCCCACACAGTCAGCCGTGTTCCGGAATTCTGAGTGTGGGGAGGTTCCGTCTTCTGTCTGCAGCACCCGAGATCTCCTAGGAGCCCTTCGAGAGTCTTCCCCGTGTCCCTCTCACTGCGGGCAGCCGGGGAAAAGCGGGGGTTGGGCTGGAAACGCAGGTAGCATCTAGTTCCTCCCCATGGACAGGGGAAGTAAGTAGCGGACATCCCCTTGCGAGGGAACACCTGTGACACCATGAAGCTGCGTGGAGGGCGGCCCCGAACCTCCCCCACACAGTCAGCCGTGTTCCGGAATTCTGAGTGTGGGGAGGTTCCGTCTTCTGTCTGCAGCACCCGAGATCTCCTAGGAGCCCTTCGAGAGTCTTCCCCGAGTCCCTCTCACTGCGGGCAGCCGGGGAAAAGCGGGGGTTGGGCTGGAAACGCAGGTAGCATCTAGTGCCTCCCCATGGACAGGGGAGGTAATTAGCGGACTTCCCCCTGCAAGGGAACACGTGTGACACCAGGAAGCTGCGTGGTGGGCGGCCCCGAACCTCCCCCACACAGTCAGCCGTGTTCCGGAATTCTGAGAGTGGGGAGGTTCCGTCTTCTGTCTGCAGCACCCGAGATCTCCTAGGAGCCCTTCGAGAGTCTTCCCCGAGTCCCTCCCAGTACGGGTTGCCGGGGAAATGCGGGGGTTGGGCTGGATACGCAGGTAGCATCTAGTGCCTCCCCATGGACAGGGGAGGTAATTAGCGGACTTCCCTTGGCGAGGGAACACCTGTGACACCAGGAAGCTGCGTGGAGGGCGGCCCTAAACCTCCCCCACACAGTCAGCCGTGTTCCGGAATTCTGAATGTGAGGAGTTTCCGTCTTCTGTCTGCAGCACCCGAGATCTCCTAGGAGCCCTTCGAGAGTCTTCCCCGAGTCCCTCCCAGTACGGGCTGCCGGGGAAATGCGGGGGTTGGGCTGGAAACGCAGGTAGCATCTAGTGCCTCCCCATGGACAGGGGAGGTAATAGCGGAATTCCCCTTGCGAGGGAACACCTGTGACACCAGGAAGCTGCGTGGAGGGCGGCCCTAAACGTCACCCAAACAGTCACAATTGTTCCGGAATTCTGAGAGTTGGGAGGTTCCGTCTTCTGTCTGCAGGACCCGAGATCTCCGAGGAGCCCTTCGAGAGTCTTCCCCGAGTCCCTCCCACTACGGGCTGCCGGGGAAATGCGGGGGTTTGGCTGGATACGCAGGTAGCATCTAGTGCCTCCCCATGGACAGGGGAGGTAATTAGCGGACTTCCCCTTTCGAGGGAACACCTGAGACACCAGGAAGCTGCGTGGAGGGCGGCCCTAAACCTCCCACACACAGTCACCCGTGTTCTGGAATTCTGAGTGTGGGGAGGTTCCGTCTTCTGTCTGCAGCACCCGAGATCTCCGAGGAGCCCTTCGAGAGTCTTCCCCGAGTCCCTCCCAGTACGGGTTGCCGGGGAAATGCGGGGGTTGGGCTGGAAACGCAGGTAGCATCTAGTGCCTCCCCCTGGACAGGGGAGGTAATTAGCGGACTTCCCCCTGCCAGGGAACACGTGTGACACCAGGAAGCTGCGTCGAGTGCGGCCCCGAACCTCCCCCACACAGTCAGCCGTGTTCCGGAATTCTGAGTGTGGGGAGGTTCCGTCTTCTGTCTGCAGCACCCGGGATCTCCTAGGAGCCCTTCGAGGGTCTTACCGGAGTCCCTCGCACTGCGGGCAGCCGGGGAAAAGCGGGGGTTGGGCTGGAAATGCAGGTAGCATCTAGTGCCTCCCCCTGGACAGGGGAGGTAATTAGCGGACTTCCCCCTGCAAGGGAACACGTGTGACACCAGGAAGCTGCGTGGTGGGCGGCCCCGAACCTCCCCCACACAGTCAGCCGTGTTCCGGAATTCTGAGTGTGGGGAGGTTCCGTCTTCTGTCTGCAGCACCCGAGATCTCCTAGGAGCCCTTCGAGAGTCTTCCCCGAGTCCCTCTCACTGCGGGCAGCCGGGGAAAAGCGGGGGTTGGGCTGGAAACGCAGGTAGCATCTAGTGCCTCCCCATGGACAGGGGAGGTAATTAGCGGACTTCCCCCTGCAAGGGAACACGTGTGACACCAGGAAGCTGCGTGGTGGGCGGCCCCGAACCTCCCCCACACAGTCAGCCGTGTTCCGGAATTCTGAGAGTGGGGAGGTTCCGTCTTCTGTCTGCAGCACCCGAGATCTCCTAGGAGCCCTTCGAGAGTCTTCCCCGAGTCCCTCCCAGTACGGGCTGCCGGGGAAATGCGGGGGTTGGGCTGGAAACGCAGGTAGCATCTAGTGCCTCCCCATGGACAGGGGAGGTAATAGCGGAATTCCCCTTGCGAGGGAACACCTGTGACACCAGGAAGCTGCGTGGAGGGCGGCCCTAAACCTCACCCAAACAGTCACACTTGTTCCGGAATTCTGAGAGTTGGGAGGTTCCGTCTTCTGTCTGCAGGACCCGAGATCTCCGAGGAGCCCTTCGAGAGTCTTCCCCGAGTCCCTCCCAGTACGGGCTGCCGGGGAAATGCGGGGGTTGGGCTGGATACGCAGGTAGCATCTAGTGCCTCCCCATGGACAGGGGAGGTAATTAGCGGACTTCCCCTTTCGAGGGAACACCTGAGACACCAGGAAGCTGCGTGGAGGGCGGCCCTAAACCTCCCCCACACAGTCAGCCGTGTTCCGGAATTCTGAGTGTGGGGAGGTTCCGTCTTCTGTCTGCAGCACCCGGGATCTCCTAGGAGCCCTTCGAGGGTCTTACCGGAGTCCCTCGCACTGCGGGCAGCCGGGGAAAAGCGGGGGTTGGGCTGGAAACGCAGGTAGCATCTAGTGCCTCCCCCTGGACAGGGGAGGTAATTAGCGGACTTCCCCCTGCAAGGGAACACGTGTGACACCAGGAAGCTGCGTGGTGGGCGGCCCCGAACCTCCCCCACACAGTCAGCCGTGTTCCGGAATTCTGAGTGTGGGGAGGTTCCGTCTTCTGTCTGCAGCACCCGAGATCTCCTAGGAGCCCTTCGAGAGTCTTCCCCGTGTCCCTCTCACTGCGGGCAGCCGGGGAAAAGCGGGGGTTGGGCTGGAAACGCAGGTAGCATCTAGTTCCTCCCCATGGACAGGGGAAGTAAGTAGCGGACATCCCCTTGCGAGGGAACACCTGTGACACCATGAAGCTGCGTGGAGGGCGGCCCCGAACCTCCCCGACACAGTCAGCCGTGTTCCGGAATTCTGAGTGTGGGGAGGTTCCGTCTTCTGTCTGCAGCACCCGAGATCTCCTAGGAGCCCTTCGAGAGTCTTCCCCGAGTCCCTCTCACTGCGGGCAGCCGGGGAAAAGCGGGGGTTGGGCTGGAAACGCAGGTAGCATCTAGTGCCTCCCCATGGACAGGGGAGGTAATTAGCGGACTTCCCCCTGCAAGGGAACACGTGTGACACCAGGAAGCTGCGTGGTGGGCGGCCCCGAACCTCCCCCACACAGTCAGCCGTGTTCCGGAATTCTGAGAGTGGGGAGGTTCCGTCTTCTGTCTGCAGCACCCGAGATCTCCTAGGAGCCCTTCGAGAGTCTTCCCCGTGTCCCTCTCACTGCGGGCAGCCGGGGAAAAGCGGGGGTTGGGCTGGAAACGCAGGTAGCATCTAGTTCCTCCCCATGGACAGGGGAAGTAAGTAGCGGACATCCCCTTGCGAGGGAACACCTGTGACACCATGAAGCTGCGTGGAGGGCGGCCCCGAACCTCCCCCACACAGTCAGCCGTGTTCCGGAATTCTGAGTGTGGGGAGGTTCCGTCTTCTGTCTGCAGCACCCGAGATCTCCTAGGAGCCCTTCGAGAGTCTTCCCCGAGTCCCTCCCAGTACGGGCTGCCGGGGAAATGCGGGGGTTGGGCTGGAAACGCAGGTAGCATCTAGTGCCTCCCCATGGACAGGGGAGGTAATAGCGGAATTCCCCTTGCGAGGGAACACCTGTGACACCAGGAAGCTGCGTGGAGGGCGGCCCTAAACCTCACCCAAACAGTCACACTTGTTCCGGAATTCTGAGAGTTGGGAGGTTCCGTCTTCTGTCTGCAGGACCCGAGATCTCCGAGGAGCCCTTCGAGAGTCTTCCCCGAGTCCCTCCCAGTACGGGCTGCCGGGGAAATGCGGGGGTTGGGCTGGATACGCAGGTAGCATCTAGTGCCTCCCCATGGACAGGGGAGGTAATTAGCGGACTTCCCCTTTCGAGGGAACACCTGAGACACCAGGAAGCTGCGTGGAGGGCGGCCCTAAACCTCCCACACACAGTCACCCGTGTTCTGGAATTCTGAGTGTGGGGAGGTTCCGTCTTCTGTCTGCAGCACCCGAGATCTCCGAGGAGCCCTTCGAGAGTCTTCCCCGAGTCCCTCCCAGTACGGGTTGCCGGGGAAATGCGGGGGTTGGGCTGGAAACGCAGGTAGCATCTAGTGCCTCCCCCTGGACAGGGGAGGTAATTAGCGGACTTCCCCCTGCCAGGGAACACGTGTGACACCAGGAAGCTGCGTCGAGGGCGGCCCCGAACCTCCCCCACACAGTCAGCCGTGTTCCGGAATTCTGAGTGTGGGGAGGTTCCGTCTTCTGTCTGCAGCACCCGGGATCTCCTAGGAGCCCTTCGAGGGTCTTACCGGAGTCCCTCGCACTGCGGGCAGCCGGGGAAAAGCGGGGGTTGGGCTGGAAACGCAGGTAGCATCTAGTGCCTCCCCCTGGACAGGGGAGGTAATTAGCGGACTTCCCCCTGCAAGGGAACACGTGTGACACCAGGAAGCTGCGTGGTGGGCGGCCCCGAACCTCCCCCACACAGTCAGCCGTGTTCCGGAATTCTGAGTGTGGGGAGGTTCCGTCTTCTGTCTGCAGCACCCGAGATCTCCTAGGAGCCCTTCGAGAGTCTTCCCCGTGTCCCTCTCACTGCGGGCAGCCGGGGAAAAGCGGGGGTTGGGCTGGAAACGCAGGTAGCATCTAGTTCCTCCCCATGGACAGGGGAAGTAAGTAGCGGACATCCCCTTGCGAGGGAACACCTGTGACACCATGAAGCTGCGTGGAGGGCGGCCCCGAACCTCCCCCACACAGTCAGCCGTGTTCCGGAATTCTGAGTGTGGGGAGGTTCCGTCTTCTGTCTGCAGCACCCGAGATCTCCTAGGAGCCCTTCGAGAGTCTTCCCCGAGTCCCTCTCACTGCGGGCAGCCGGGGAAAAGCGGGGGTTGGGCTGGAAACGCAGGTAGCATCTAGTGCCTCCCCATGGACAGGGGAGGTAATTAGCGGACTTCCCCCTGCAAGGGAACACGTGTGACACCAGGAAGCAGCGTGGAGGGCGGCCCCGAACCTCCCCCACACAGTCAGCCGTGTTCCGGAATTCTGAGAGTGGGGAGGTTCCGTCTTCTGTCTGCAGCACCCGAGATCTCCTAGGAGCCCTTCGAGAGTCTTCCCCGAGTCCCTCCCAGTACGGGTTGCCGGGGAAATGCGGGGGTTGGGCTGGATACGCAGGTAGCATCTAGTGCCTCCCCATGGACAGGGGAGGTAATTAGCGGACTTCCCTTGGCGAGGGAACACCTGTGACACCAGGAAGCTGCGTGGAGGGCGGCCCTAAACCTCCCCCACACAGTCAGCCGTGTTCCGGAATTCTGAATGTGAGGAGTTTCCGTCTTCTGTCTGCAGCACCCGAGATCTCCTAGGAGCCCTTCGAGAGTCTTCCCCGAGTCCCTCCCAGTACGGGCTGCCGGGGAAATGCGGGGGTTGGGCTGGAAACGCAGGTAGCATCTAGTGCCTCCCCATGGACAGGGGAGGTAATAGCGGAATTCCCCTTGCGAGGGAACACCTGTGACACCAGGAAGCTGCGTGGAGGGCGGCCCTAAACCTCACCCAAACAGTCACACTTGTTCCAGAATTCTGAGAGTTGGGAGGTTCCGTCTTCTGTCTGCAGGACCCGAGATCTCCGAGGAGCCCTTCGAGAGTCTTCCCCGAGTCCCTCCCAGTACGGGCTGCCGGGGAAATGCGGGGGTTGGGCTGGATACGCAGGTAGCATCTAGTGCCTCCCCATGGACAGGGGAGGTAATTAGCGGACTTCCCCTTTCGAGGGAACACCTGAGACACCAGGAAGCTGCGTGGAGGGCGGCCCTAAACCTCCCACACACAGTCACCCGTGTTCTGGAATTCTGAGTGTGGGGAGGTTCCGTCTTCTGTCTGCAGCACCCGAGATCTCCGAGGAGCCCTTCGAGAGTCTTCCCCGAGTCCCTCCCAGTACGGGTTGCCGGGGAAATGCGGGGGTTGGGCTGGAAACGCAGGTAGCATCTAGTGCCTCCCCCTGGACAGGGGAGGTAATTAGCGGACTTCCCCCTGCCAGGGAACACGTGTGACACCAGGAAGCTGCGTCGAGGGCGGCCCCGAACCTCCCCCACACAGTCAGCCGTGTTCCGGAATTCTGAGTGTGGGGAGGTTCCGTCTTCTGTCTGCAGCACCCGGGATCTCCTAGGAGCCCTTCGAGGGTCTTACCGGAGTCCCTCGCACTGCGGGCAGCCGGGGAAAAGCGGGGGTTGGGCTGGAAACGCAGGTAGCATCTAGTGCCTCCCCCTGGACAGGGGAGGTAATTAGCGGACTTCCCCCTGCAAGGGAACACGTGTGACACCAGGAAGCTGCGTGGTGGGCGGCCCCGAACCTCCCCCACACAGTCAGCCGTGTTCCGGAATTCTGAGTGTGGGGAGGTTCCGTCTTCTGTCTGCAGCACCCGAGATCTCCTAGGAGCCCTTCGAGAGTCTTCCCCGTGTCCCTCTCACTGCGGGCAGCCGGGGAAAAGCGGGGGTTGTGCTGGAAACGCAGGTAGCATCTAGTTCCTCCCCATGGACAGGGGAAGTAAGTAGCGGACATCCCCTTGCGAGGGAACACCTGTGACACCATGAAGCTGCGTGGAGGGCGGCCCCGAACCTCCCCCACACAGTCAGCCGTGTTCCGGAATTCTGAGTGTGGGGAGGTTCCGTCTTCTGTCTGCAGCACCCGAGATCTCCTAGGAGCCCTTCGAGAGTCTTCCCCGAGTCCCTCCCAGTACGGGCTGCCGGGGAAATGCGGGGGTTGGGCTGGAAACGCAGGTAGCATCTAGTGCCTCCCCATGGACAGGGGAGGTAATTAGCGGACTTCCCCCTGCAAGGGAACACGTGAGACACCAGGAAGCTGCGTGGTGGGCGGCCCCGAACCTCCCCCACACAGTCAGCCGTGTTCCGGAATTCTGAGAGTGGGGAGGTTCCGTCTTCTGTCTGCAGCACCCGAGATCTCCTTGGAGCCCTTCGAGAGTCTTCCCCGAGTCCCTCCCAGTACGGGTTGCCGGGGAAATGCGGGGGTTGGGCTGGATACGCAGGTAGCATCTAGTGCCTCCCCATGGACAGGGGAGGTAATTAGCGGACTTCCCTTGGCGAGGGAACACCTGTGACACCAGGAAGCTGCGTGGAGGGCGGCCCTAAACCTCCCCCACACAGTCAGCCGTGTTCCGGAATTCTGAATGTGAGGAGTTTCCGTCTTCTGTCTGCAGCACCCGAGATCTCCTAGGAGCCCTTCGAGAGTCTTCCCCGAGTCCCTCCCAGTACGGGCTGCCGGGGAAATGCGGGGGTTGGGCTGGAAACGCAGGTAGCATCTAGTGCCTCCCCATGGACAGGGGAGGTAATAGAGGAATTCCCCTTGCGAGGGAACACCTGTGACACCAGGAAGCTGCGTGGAGGGCGGCCCTAAACCTCACCCAAACAGTCACACTTGTTCCGGAATTCTGAGAGTTGGGAGGTTCCGTCTTCTGTCTGCAGGACCCGAGATCTCCGAGGAGCCCTTCGAGAGTCTTCCCCGAGTCCCTCCCAGTACGGGCTGCCGGGGAAATGCGGGGGTTGGGCTGGATACGCAGGTAGCATCTAGTGCCTCCCCATGGACAGGGGAGGTAATTAGCGGACTTCCCCTTTCGAGGGAACACCTGAGACACCAGGAAGCTGCGTGGAGGGCGGCCCTAAACCTCCCACACACAGTCACCCGTGTTCTGGAATTCTGAGTGTGGGGAGGTTCCGTCTTCTGTCTGCAGCACCCGAGATCTCCGAGGAGCCCTTCGAGAGTCTTCCCCGAGTCCCTCCCAGTACGGGTTGCCGGGGAAATGCGGGGGTTGGGCTGGAAACGCAGGTAGCATCTAGTGCCTCCCCCTGGACAGGGGAGGTAATTAGCGGACTTCCCCCTGCCAGGGAACACGTGTGACACCAGGAAGCTGCGTCGAGGGCGGCCCCGAACCTCCCCCACACAGTCAGCCGTGTTCCGGAATTCTGAGTGTGGGGAGGTTCCGTCTTCTGTCTGCAGCACCCGGGATCTCCTAGGAGCCCTTCGAGGGTCTTACCGGAGTCCCTCGCACTGCGGGCAGCCGGGGAAAAGCGGGGGTTGGGCTGGAAACGCAGGTAGCATCTAGTGCCTCCCCCTGGACAGGGGAGGTAATTAGCGGACTTCCCCCTGCAAGGGAACACGTGTGACACCAGGAAGCTGCGTGGTGGGCGGCCCCGAACCTCCCCCACACAGTCAGCCGTGTTCCGGAATTCTGAGTGTGGGGAGGTTCCGTCTTCTGTCTGCAGCACCCGAGATCTCCTAGGAGCCCTTCGAGAGTCTTCCCCGTGTCCCTCTCACTGCGGGCAGCCGGGGAAAAGCGGGGGTTGGGCTGGAAACGCAGGTAGCATCTAGTTCCTCCCCATGGACAGGGGAAGTAAGTAGCGGACATCCCCTTGCGAGGGAACACCTGTGACACCATGAAGCTGCGTGGAGGGCGGCCCCGAACCTCCCCCACACAGTCAGCCGTGTTCCGGAATTCTGAGTGTGGGGAGGTTCCGTCTTCTGTCTGCAGCACCCGAGATCTCCTAGGAGCCCTTCGAGAGTCTTCCCCGAGTCCCTCTCACTGCGGGCAGCCGGGGAAAAGCGGGGGTTGGGCTGGAAACGCAGGTAGCATCTAGTGCCTCCCCATGGACAGGGGAGGTAATTAGCGGACTTCCCCCTGCAAGGGAACACGTGTGACACCAGGAAGCTGCGTGGTGGGCGGCCCCGAACCTCCCCCACACAGTCAGCCGTGTTCCGGAATTCTGAGAGTGGGGAGGTTCCGTCTTCTGTCTGCAGCACCCGAGATCTCCTAGGAGCCCTTCGAGAGTCTTCCCCGTGTCCCTCTCACTGCGGGCAGCCGGGGAAATGCGGGGGTTGGGCTGGAAACGCAGGTAGCATCTAGTTCCTCCCCATGGACAGGGGAAGTAAGTAGCGGACATCCCCTTGCGAGGGAACACCTGTGACACCATGAAGCTGCGTGGAGGGCGGCCCCGAACCTCCCCCACACAGTCAGCCGTGTTCCGGAATTCTGAGTGTGGGGAGGTTCCGTCTTCTGTCTGCAGCACCCGAGATCTCCTAGGAGCCCTTCGAGAGTCTTCCCCGAGTCCCTCTCACTGCGGGCAGCCGGGGAAAAGCGGGGGTTGGGCTGGAAACACAGGTAGCATCTAGTGCCTCCCCATGGACAGGGGAGGTAATTAGCGGACTTCCCCCTGCAAGGGAACACGTGTGACACCAGGAAGCTGCGTGGTGGGCGGCCCCGAACCTCCCCCACACAGTCAGCCGAGTTCAGGAATTCTGAGTGTGGGGAGGTTCCGTCTTCTGTCTGCAGCACCCGAGATCTCCGAGGAGCCCTTCGAGAGTCTTCCCCGAGTCCCTCCCAGTACGGGTTGCCGGGGAAATGCGGGGGTTGGGCTGGAAACGCAGGTAGCATCTAGTGCCTCCCCCTGGACAGGGGAGGTAATTAGCGGACTTCCCCCTGCCAGGGAACACGTGTGACACCAGGAAGCTGCGTGGAGGGCGGCCCTAAACCTCCCCCACACAGTCAGCCGTGTTCCGGAATTCTGAATGTGAGGAGTTTCCGTCTTCTGTCTGCAGCACCCGAGATCTCCTAGGAGCCCTTCGAGAGTCTTCCCCGAGTCCCTCCCAGTACGGGCTGCCGGGGAAATGCGGGGGTTGGGCTGGAAACGCAGGTAGCATCTAGTGCCTCCCCATGGACAGGGGAGGTAATAGCGGAATTCCCCTTGCGAGGGAACACCTGTGACACCAGGAAGCTGCGTGGAGGGCGGCCCTAAACCTCACCCAAACAGTCACACTTGTTCCGGAATTCTGAGAGTTGGGAGGTTCCGTCTTCTGTCTGCAGGACCCGAGATCTCCGAGGAGCCCTTCGAGAGTCTTCCCCGAGTCCCTCCCATTACGGGCTGCCGGGGAAATGCGGGGGTTGGGCTGGATACGCAGGTAGCATCTAGTGCCTCCCCATGGACAGGGGAGGTAATTAGCGGACTTCCCCTTTCGAGGGAACACCTGAGACACCAGGAAGCTGCGTGGAGGGCGGCCCTAAACCTCCCACACACAGTCACCCGTGTTCTGGAATTCTGAGTGTGGGGAGGTTCCGTCTTCTGTCTGCAGCACCCGAGATCTCCGAGGAGCCCTTCGAGAGTCTTCCCCGAGTCCCTCCCAGTACGGGTTGCCGGGGAAATGCGGGGGTTGGGCTGGAAACGCAGGTAGCATCTAGTGCCTCCCCCTGGACAGGGGAGGTAATTAGCGGACTTCCCCCTGCCAGGGAACACGTGTGACACCAGGAAGCTGCGTCGAGGGCGGCCCCGAACCTCCCCCACACAGTCAGCCGTGTTCCGGAATTCTGAGTGTGGGGAGGTTCCATCTTCTGTCTGCAGCACCCGGGATCTCCTAGGAGCCCTTCGAGGGTCTTACCGGAGTCCCTCGCACTGCGGGCAGCCGGGGAAAAGCGGGGGTTGGGCTGGAAACGCAGGTAGCATCTAGTGCCTCCCCCTGGACAGGGGAGGTAATTAGCGGACTTCCCCCTGCAAGGGAACACGTGTGACACCAGGAAGCTGCGTGGTGGGCGGCCCCGAACCTCCCCCACACAGTCAGCCGTGTTCCGGAATTCTGAGTGTGGGGAGGTTCCGTCTTCTGTCTGCAGCACCCGAGATCTCCTAGGAGCCCTTCGAGAGTCTTCCCCGTGTCCCTCTCACTGCGGGCAGCCGGGGAAAAGCGGGGGTTGGGCTGGAAACGCAGGTAGCATCTAGTTCCTCCCCATGGACAGGGGAAGTAAGTAGCGGACATCCCCTTGCGAGGGAACACCTGTGACACCATGAAGCTGCGTGGAGGGCGGCCCCGAACCTCCCCCACACAGTCAGCCGTGTTCCGGAATTCTGAGTGTGGGGAGGTTCCGTCTTCTGTCTGCAGCACCCGAGATCTCCTAGGAGCCCTTCGAGAGTCTTCCCCGAGTCCCTCTCACTGCGGGCAGCCGGGGAAAAGCGGGGGTTGGGCTGGAAACGCAGGTAGCATCTAGTGCCTCCCCATGGACAGGGGAGGTAATTAGCGGACTTCCCCCTGCAAGGGAACACGTGTGACACCAGGAAGCTGCGTGGTGGGCGGCCCCGAACCTCCCCCACACAGTCAGCCGTGTTCCGGAATTCTGAGAGTGGGGAGGTTCCGTCTTCTGTCTGCAGCACCCGAGATCTCCTAGGAGCCCTTCGAGAGTCTTCCCCGAGTCCCTCCCAGTACGGGTTGCCGGGGAAATGCGGGGGTTGGGCTGGATACGCAGGTAGCATCTAGTGCCTCCCCATGGACAGGGGAGGTAATTAGCGGACTTCCCTTGGCGAGGGAACACCTGTGACACCAGGAAGCTGCGTGGAGGGCGGCCCTAAACCTCCCCCACACAGTCAGCCGTGTTCCGGAATTCTGAATGTGAGGAGTTTCCGTCTTCTGTCTGCAGCACCCGAGATCTCCTAGGAGCCCTTCGAGAGTCTTCCCCGAGTCCCTCCCAGTACGGGCTGCCGGGGAAATGCGGGGGTTGGGCTGGAAACGCAGGTAGCATCTAGTGCCTCCCCATGGACAGGGGAGGTAATAGCGGAATTCCCCTTGCGAGGGAACACCTGTGACACCAGGAAGCTGCGTGGAGGGCGGCCCTAAACCTCACCCAAACAGTCACACTTGTTCCGGAATTCTGAGAGTTGGGAGGTTCCGTCTTCTGTCTGCAGGACCCGAGATCTCCGAGGAGCCCTTCGAGAGTCTTCCCCGAGTCCCTCCCAGTACGGGCTGCCGGGGAAATGCGGGGGTTGGGCTGGATACGCAGGTAGCATCTAGTGCCTCCCCATGGACAGGGGAGGTAATTAGCGGACTTCCCCTTTCGAGGGAACACCTGAGACACCAGGAAGCTGCGTGGAGGGCGGCCCTAAACCTCCCACACACAGTCACCCGTGTTCTGGAATTCTGAGTGTGGGGAGGTTCCGTCTTCTGTCTGCAGCACCCGAGATCTCCGAGGAGCCCTTCGAGAGTCTTCCCCGAGTCCCTCCCAGTACGGGTTGCCGGGGAAATGCGGGGGTTGGGCTGGAAACGCAGGTAGCATCTAGTGCCTCCCCCTGGACAGGGGAGGTAATTAGCGGACTTCCCCCTGCCAGGGAACACGTGTGACACCAGGAAGCTGCGTCGAGGGCGGCCCCGAACCTCCCCCACACAGTCAGCCGTGTTCCGGAATTCTGAGTGTGGGGAGGTTCCGTCTTCTGTCTGCAGCACCCGGGATCTCCTAGGAGCCCTTCGAGGGTCTTACCGGAGTCCCTCGCACTGCGGGCAGCCGGGGAAAAGCGGGGGTTGGGCTGGAAACGCAGGTAGCATCTAGTGCCTCCCCCTGGACAGGGGAGGTAATTAGCGGACTTCCCCCTGCAAGGGAACACGTGTGACACCAGGAAGCTGCGTGGTGGGCGGCCCCGAACCTCCCCCACACAGTCAGCCGTGTTCCGGAATTCTGAGTGTGGGGAGGTTCCGTCTTCTGTCTGCAGCACCCGAGATCTCCTAGGAGCCCTTCGAGAGTCTTCCCCGTGTCCCTCTCACTGCGGGCAGCCGGGGAAAAGCGGGGGTTGGGCTGGAAACGCAGGTAGCATCTAGTTCCTCCCCATGGACAGGGGAAGTAAGTAGCGGACATCCCCTTGCGAGGGAACACCTGTGACACCATGAAGCTGCGTGGAGGGCGGCCCCGAACCTCCCCCACACAGTCAGCCGTGTTCCGGAATTCTGAGTGTGGGGAGGTTCCGTCTTCTGTCTGCAGCACCCGAGATCTCCTAGGAGCCCTTCGAGAGTCTTCCCCGAGTCCCTCTCACTGCGGGCAGCCGGGGAAAAGCGGGGGTTGGGCTGGAAACGCAGGTAGCATCTAGTGCCTCCCCATGGACAGGGGAGGTAATTAGCGGACTTCCCCCTGCAAGGGAACACGTGTGACACCAGGAAGCTGCGTGGTGGGCGGCCCCGAACCTCCCCCACACAGTCAGCCGTGTTCCGGAATTCTGAGAGTGGGGAGGTTCCGTCTTCTGTCTGCAGCACCCGAGATCTCCTAGGAGCCCTTCGAGAGTCTTCCCCGTGTCCCTCTCACTGCGGGCAGCCGGGGAAAAGCGGGGGTTGGGCTGGAAACGCAGGTAGCATCTAGTTCCTCCCCATGGACAGGGGAAGTAAGTAGCGGACATCCCCTTGCGAGGGAACACCTGTGACACCATGAAGCTGCGTGGAGGGCGGCCCCGAACCTCCCCCACACAGTCAGCCGTGTTCCGGAATTCTGAGTGTGGGGAGGTTCCGTCTTCTGTCTGCAGCACCCGAGATCTCCTAGGAGCCCTTCGAGAGTCTTCCCCGAGTCCCTCTCACTGCGGGCAGCCGGGGAAAAGCGGGGGTTGGGCTGGAAACGCAGGTAGCATCTAGTGCCTCCCCATGGACAGGGGAGGTAATTAGCGGACTTCCCCCTGCAAGGGAACACGTGTGACACCAGGAAGCTGCGTGGTGGGCGGCCCCGAACCTCCCCCACACAGTCAGCCGAGTTCAGGAATTCTGAGTGTGGGGAGGTTCCGTCTTCTG
Organism: Camelus bactrianus; assembly: GCF_048773025.1. NCBI lineage: Eukaryota > Metazoa > Chordata > Mammalia > Artiodactyla > Camelidae > Camelus > Camelus bactrianus. The sequence goes on along the minus strand of NW_027413971.1, from coordinate 2,028,142 downwards.
TCTGCAGCACCCGAGATCTCCGAGGAGCCCTTCGAGAGTCTTCCCCGAGTCCCTCCCAGTACGGGTTGCCGGGGAAATGCGGGGGTTGGGCTGGAAACGCAGGTAGCATCTAGTGCCTCCCCCTGGACAGGGGAGGTAATTAGCGGACTTCCCCCTGCCAGGGAACACGTGTGACACCAGGAAGCTGCGTGGAGGGCGGCCCTAAACCTCCCCCACACAGTCAGCCGTGTTCCGGAATTCTGAATGTGAGGAGTTTCCGTCTTCTGTCTGCAGCACCCGAGATCTCCTAGGAGCCCTTCGAGAGTCTTCCCCGAGTCCCTCCCAGTACGGGCTGCCGGGGAAATGCGGGGGTTGGGCTGGAAACGCAGGTAGCATCTAGTGCCTCCCCATGGACAGGGGAGGTAATAGCGGAATTCCCCTTGCGAGGGAACACCTGTGACACCAGGAAGCTGCGTGGAGGGCGGCCCTAAACCTCACCCAAACAGTCACACTTGTTCCGGAATTCTGAGAGTTGGGAGGTTCCGTCTTCTGTCTGCAGGACCCGAGATCTCCGAGGAGCCCTTCGAGAGTCTTCCCCGAGTCCCTCCCAGTACGGGCTGCCGGGGAAATGCGGGGGTTGGGCTGGATACGCAGGTAGCATCTAGTGCCTCCCCATGGACAGGGGAGGTAATTAGCGGACTTCCCCTTTCGAGGGAACACCTGAGACACCAGGAAGCTGCGTGGAGGGCGGCCCTAAACCTCCCACACACAGTCACCCGTGTTCTGGAATTCTGAGTGTGGGGAGGTTCCGTCTTCTGTCTGCAGCACCCGAGATCTCCGAGGAGCCCTTCGAGAGTCTTCCCCGAGTCCCTCCCAGTACGGGTTGCCGGGGAAATGCGGGGGTTGGGCTGGAAACGCAGGTAGCATCTAGTGCCTCCCCCTGGACAGGGGAGGTAATTAGCGGACTTCCCCCTGCCAGGGAACACGTGTGACACCAGGAAGCTGCGTCGAGGGCGGCCCCGAACCTCCCCCACACAGTCAGCCGTGTTCCGGAATTCTGAGTGTGGGGAGGTTCCGTCTTCTGTCTGCAGCACCCGGGATCTCCTAGGAGCCCTTCGAGGGTCTTACCGGAGTCCCTCGCACTGCGGGCAGCCGGGGAAAAGCGGGGGTTGGGCTGGAAACGCAGGTAGCATCTAGTGCCTCCCCCTGGACAGGGGAGGTAATTAGCGGACTTCCCCCTGCAAGGGAACACGTGTGACACCAGGAAGCTGCGTGGTGGGCGGCCCCGAACCTCCCCCACACAGTCAGCCGTGTTCCGGAATTCTGAGTGTGGGGAGGTTCCGTCTTCTGTCTGCAGCACCCGAGATCTCCTAGGAGCCCTTCGAGAGTCTTCCCCGTGTCCCTCTCACTGCGGGCAGCCGGGGAAAAGCGGGGGTTGGGCTGGAAACGCAGGTAGCATCTAGTTCCTCCCCATGGACAGGGGAAGTAAGTAGCGGACATCCCCTTGCGAGGGAACACCTGTGACACCATGAAGCTGCGTGGAGGGCGGCCCCGAACCTCCCCCACACAGTCAGCCGTGTTCCGGAATTCTGAGTGTGGGGAGGTTCCGTCTTCTGTCTGCAGCACCCGAGATCTCCTAGGAGCCCTTCGAGAGTCTTCCCCGAGTCCCTCTCACTGCGGGCAGCCGGGGAAAAGCGGGGGTTGGGCTGGAAACGCAGGTAGCATCTAGTGCCTCCCCATGGACAGGGGAGGTAATTAGCGGACTTCCCCCTGCAAGGGAACACGTGTGACACCAGGAAGCTGCGTGGTGGGCGGCCCCGAACCTCCCCCACACAGTCAGCCGTGTTCCGGAATTCTGAGAGTGGGGAGGTTCCGTCTTCTGTCTGCAGCACCCGAGATCTCCTAGGAGCCCTTCGAGAGTCTTCCCCGAGTCCCTCCCAGTACGGGTTGCCGGGGAAATGCGGGGGTTGGGCTGGATACGCAGGTAGCATCTAGTGCCTCCCCATGGACAGGGGAGGTAATTAGCGGACTTCCCTTGGCGAGGGAACACCTGTGACACCAGGAAGCTGCGTGGAGGGCGGCCCTAAACCTCCCCCACACAGTCAGCCGTGTTCCGGAATTCTGAATGTGAGGAGTTTCCGTCTTCTGTCTGCAGCACCCGAGATCTCCTAGGAGCCCTTCGAGAGTCTTCCCCGAGTCCCTCCCAGTACGGGCTGCCGGGGAAATGCGGGGGTTGGGCTGGAAACGCAGGTAGCATCTAGTGCCTCCCCATGGACAGGGGAGGTAATAGCGGAATTCCCCTTGCGAGGGAACACCTGTGACACCAGGAAGCTGCGTGGAGGGCGGCCCTAAACCTCACCCAAACAGTCACACTTGTTCCGGAATTCTGAGAGTTGGGAGGTTCCGTCTTCTGTCTGCAGGACCCGAGATCTCCGAGGAGCCCTTCGAGAGTCTTCCCCGAGTCCCTCCCAGTACGGGCTGCCGGGGAAATGCGGGGGTTGGGCTGGATACGCAGGTAGCATCTAGTGCCTCCCCATGGACAGGGGAGGTAATTAGCGGACTTCCCCTTTCGAGGGAACACCTGAGACACCAGGAAGCTGCGTGGAGGGCGGCCCTAAACCTCCCACACACAGTCACCCGTGTTCTGGAATTCTGAGTGTGGGGAGGTTCCGTCTTCTGTCTGCAGCACCCGAGATCTCCGAGGAGCCCTTCGAGAGTCTTCCCCGAGTCCCTCCCAGTACGGGTTGCCGGGGAAATGCGGGGGTTGGGCTGGAAACGCAGGTAGCATCTAGTGCCTCCCCCTGGACAGGGGAGGTAATTAGCGGACTTCCCCCTGCCAGGGAACACGTGTGACACCAGGAAGCTGCGTCGAGGGCGGCCCCGAACCTCCCCCACACAGTCAGCCGTGTTCCGGAATTCTGAGTGTGGGGAGGTTCCGTCTTCTGTCTGCAGCACCCGGGATCTCCTAGGAGCCCTTCGAGGGTCTTACCGGAGTCCCTCGCACTGCGGGCAGCCGGGGAAAAGCGGGGGTTGGGCTGGAAACGCAGGTAGCATCTAGTGCCTCCCCCTGGACAGGGGAGGTAATTAGCGGACTTCCCCCTGCAAGGGAACACGTGTGACACCAGGAAGCTGCGTGGTGGGCGGCCCCGAACCTCCCCCACACAGTCAGCCGTGTTCCGGAATTCTGAGTGTGGGGAGGTTCCGTCTTCTGTCTGCAGCACCCGAGATCTCCTAGGAGCCCTTCGAGAGTCTTCCCCGTGTCCCTCTCACTGCGGGCAGCCGGGGAAAAGCGGGGGTTGGGCTGGAAACGCAGGTAGCATCTAGTTCCTCCCCATGGACAGGGGAAGTAAGTAGCGGACATCCCCTTGCGAGGGAACACCTGTGACACCATGAAGCTGCGTGGAGGGCGGCCCCGAACCTCCCCCACACAGTCAGCCGTGTTCCGGAATTCTGAGTGTGGGGAGGTTCCGTCTTCTGTCTGCAGCACCCGAGATCTCCTAGGAGCCCTTCGAGAGTCTTCCCCGAGTCCCTCTCACTGCGGGCAGCCGGGGAAAAGCGGGGGTTGGGCTGGAAACGCAGGTAGCATCTAGTGCCTCCCCATGGACAGGGGAGGTAATTAGCGGACTTCCCCCTGCAAGGGAACACGTGTGACACCAGGAAGCTGCGTGGTGGGCGGCCCCGAACCTCCCCCACACAGTCAGCCGTGTTCCGGAATTCTGAGAGTGGGAAGGTTCCGTCTTCTGTCTGCAGCACCCGAGATCTCCTAGGAGCCCTTCGAGAGTCTTCCCCGTGTCCCTCTCACTGCGGGCAGCCGGGGAAAAGCGGGGGTTGGGCTGGAAACGCAGGTAGCATCTAGTTCCTCCCCATGGACAGGGGAAGTAAGTAGCGGACATCCCCTTGCGAGGGAACACCTGTGACACCATGAAGCTGCGTGGAGGGCGGCCCCGAACCTCCCCCACACAGTCAGCCTTGTTCCGGAATTCTGAGTGTGGGGAGGTTCCGTCTTCTGTCTGCAGCACCCGAGATCTCCTAGGAGCCCTTCGAGAGTCTTCCCCGAGTCCCTCTCACTGCGGGCAGCCGGGGAAAAGCGGGGGTTGGGCTGGAAACGCAGGTAGCATCTAGTGCCTCCCCATGGACAGGGGAGGTAATTAGCGGACTTCCCCCTGCAAGGGAACACGTGTGACACCAGGAAGCTGTGTGGTGGGCGGCCCCGAACCTCCCCCACACAGTCAGCCGAGTTCAGGTATTCTGAGTGTGGGGAGGTTCCGTCTTCTGTCTGCAGCACCCGAGATCTCCGAGGAGCCCTTCGAGAGTCTTCCCCGAGTCCCTTCCAGTACGGGTTGCCGGGGAAATGCGGGGGTTGGGCTGGATACGCAGGTAGCATCTAGTGCCTCCCCATGGACAGGGGAGGTAATTAGCGGACTTCCCTTGGCGAGGGAACACCTGTGACACCAGGAAGCTGCGTGGAGGGCGGCCCTAAACCTCCCCCACACAGTCAGCCGTGTTCCGGAATTCTGAATGTGAGGAGTTTCCGTCTTCTGTCTGCAGCACCCGAGATCTCCTAGGAGCCCTTCGAGAGTCTTCCCCGAGTCCCTCCCAGTACGGGCTGCCGGGGAAATGCGGGGGTTGGGCTGGATACGCAGGTAGCATCTAGTGCCTCCCCATGGACAGGGGAGGTAATTAGCGGACTTCCCCTTTCGAGGGAACACCTGAGACACCAGGAAGCTGCGTGGAGGGCGGCCCTAAACCTCCCCCACACAGTCAGCCGTGTTCCGGAATTCTGAATGTGAGGAGTTTCCGTCTTCTGTCTGCAGCACCCGAGATCTCCTAGGAGCCCTTCGAGAGTCTTCCCCATGTCCCTCTCACTGCGGGCAGCCGGGGAAAAGCGGGGGTTGGGCTGGAAACGCAGGTAGCATCTAGTTCCTCCCCATGGACAGGGGAAGTAAGTAGCGGACATCCCCTTGCGAGGGAACACCTGTGACACCATGAAGCTGCGTGGAGGGCGGCCCCGAACCTCCCCCACACAGTCAGCCGTGTTCCGGAATTCTGAGTGTGGGGAGGTTCCGTCTTCTGTCTGCAGCACCCGAGATCTCCTAGGAGCCCTTCGAGGGTCTTCCCCGAGTCCCTCTCACTGCGGGCAGCCGGGGAAAAGCGGGGGTTGGGCTGGAAACGCAGGTAGCATCTAGTGCCTCCCCATGGACAGGGGAGGTAATTAGCGGACTTCCCCCTGCAAGGGAACACGTGTGACACCAGGAAGCTGTGTGGTGGGCGGCCCCGAACCTCCCCCACACAGTCAGCCGAGTTCAGGAATTCTGAGTGTTGGGAGGTTCCGTATTCTGTCTGCAGCACCCGAGATCTCCGAGGAGCCCTTCGAGAGTCTTCCCCGAGTCCCTCCCAGTACGGGTTGCCGGGGAAATGCGGGGGTTGGGCTGGATACGCAGGTAGCATCTAGTGCCTCCCCATGGACAGGGGAGGTAATTAGCGGACTTCCCTTGGCGAGGGAACACCTGTGACACCAGGAAGCTGCGTGGAGGGCGGCCCTAAACCTCCCCCACACAGTCAGCCGTGTTCCGGAATTCTGAATGTGAGGAGTTTCCGTCTTCTGTCTGCAGCACCCGAGATCTCCTAGGAGCCCTTCGAGAGTCTTCCCCGAGTCCCTCCCAGTACGGGCTGCCGGGGAAATGCGGGGGTTGGGCTGGAAACGCAGGTAGCATCTAGTGCCTCCCCATGGACAGGGGAGGTAATAGCGGAATTCCCCTTGCGAGGGAACACGTGTGACACCAGGAAGCTGCGTGGAGGGCGGCCCTAAACCTCACCCAAACAGTCACACTTGTTCCGGAATTCTGAGAGTTGGGAGGTTCCGTCTTCTGTCTGCAGGACCCGAGATCTCCGAGGAGCCCTTCGAGAGTCTTCCCCGAGTCCCTCCCATTACGGGCTGCCGGGGAAATGCGGGGGTTGGGCTGGATACGCAGGTAGCATCTAGTGCCTCCCCATGGACAGGGGAGGTAATTAGCGGACTTCCCCTTTCGAGGGAACACCTGAGACACCAGGAAGCTGCGTGGAGGGCGGCCCCGAACCTCCCCCACACAGTCAGCCGTGTTCCGGAATTCTGAGTGTGGGGAGGTTCCGTCTTCTGTCTGCAGCACCCGAGATCTCCTAGGAGCCCTTCGAGAGTCTTCCCCGAGTCCCTCTCACTGCGGGCAGCCGGGGAAAAGCGGGGGTTGGGCTGGAAACGCAGGTAGCATCTAGTGCCTCCCCATGGACAGGGGAGGTAATTAGCGGACTTCCCCCTGCAAGGGAACACGTGTGACACCAGGAAGCTGCGTGGTGGGCGGCCCCGAACCTCCCCCACACAGTCAGCCGTGTTCCGGAATTCTGAGAGTGGGGAGGTTCCGTCTTCTGTCTGCAGCACCCGAGATCTCCTAGGAGCCCTTCGAGAGTCTTCCCCGTGTCCCTCTCACTGCGGGCAGCCGGGGAAAAGCGGGGGTTGGGCTGGAAACGCAGGTAGCATCTAGTTCCTCCCCATGGACAGGGGAAGTAAGTAGCGGACATCCCCTTGCGAGGGAACACCTGTGACACCATGAAGCTGCGTGGAGGGCGGCCCCGAACCTCCCCCACACAGTCAGCCGTGTTCCGGAATTCTGAGTGTGGGGAGGTTCCGTCTTCTGTCTGCAGCACCCGAGATCTCCTAGGAGCCCTTCGAGAGTCTTCCCCGAGTCCCTCTCACTGCGGGCAGCCGGGGAAAAGCGGGGGTTGGGCTGGAAACGCAGGTAGCATCTAGTGCCTCCCCATGGACAGGGGAGGTAATTAGCGGACTTCCCCCTGCAAGGGAACACGTGTGACACCAGGAAGCTGTGTGGTGGGCGGCCCCGAACCTCCCCCACACAGTCAGCCGAGTTCAGGAATTCTGAGTGTGTGGAGGTTCCGTCTTCTGTCTGCAGCACCCGAGATCTCCGAGGAGCCCTTCGAGAGTCTTCCCCGAGTCCCTCCCAGTACGGGTTGCCGGGGAAATGCGGGGGTTGGGCTGGATACGCAGGTAGCATCTAGTGCCTCCCCATGGACAGGGGAGGTAATTAGCGGACTTCCCTTGGCGAGGGAACACCTGTGACACCAGGAAGCTGCGTGGAGGGCGGCCCTAAACCTCCCCCACACAGTCAGCCGTGTTCCGGAATTCTGAATGTGAGGAGTTTCCGTCTTCTGTCTGCAGCACCCGAGATCTCCTAGGAGCCCTTCGAGAGTCTTCCCCGAGTCCCTCCCAGTACGGGCTGCCGGGGAAATGCGGGGGTTGGGCTGGAAACGCAGGTAGCATCTAGTGCCTCCCCATGGACAGGGGAGGTAATAGCGGAATTCCCCTTGCGAGGGAACACGTGTGACACCAGGAAGCTGCGTGGAGGGCGGCCCTAAACCTCACCCAAACAGTCACACTTGTTCCGGAATTCTGAGAGTTGGGAGGTTCCGTCTTCTGTCTGCAGGACCCGAGATCTCCGAGGAGCCCTTCGAGAGTCTTCCCCGAGTCCCTCCCAGTACGGGCTGCCGGGGAAATGCGGGGGTTGGGCTGGATACGCAGGTAGCATCTAGTGCCTCCCCATGGACAGGGGAGGTAATTAGCGGACTTCCCCTTTCGAGGGAACACCTGAGACACCAGGAAGCTGCGTGGAGGGCGGCCCTAAACCTCCCACACACAGTCACCCGTGTTCTGGAATTCTGAGTGTGGGGAGGTTCCGTCTTCTGTCTGCAGCACCCGAGATCTCCGAGGAGCCCTTCGAGAGTCTTCCCCGAGTCCCTCCCAGTACGGGTTGCCGGGGAAATGCGGGGGTTGGGCTGGAAACGCAGGTAGCATCTAGTGCCTCCCCCTGGACAGGGGAGGTAATTAGCGGACTTCCCCCTGCCAGGGAACACGTGTGACACCAGGAAGCTGCGTCGAGGGCGGCCCCGAACCTCCCCCACACAGTCAGCCGTGTTCCGGAATTCTGAGTGTGGGGAGGTTCCGTCTTCTGTCTGCAGCACCCGGGATCCCCTAGGAGCCCTTCGAGGGTCTTACCGGAGTCCCTCGCACTGCGGGCAGCCGGGGAAAAGCGGGGGTTGGGCTGGAAACGCAGGTAGCATCTAGTGCCTCCCCCTGGACAGGGGAGGTAATTAGCGGACTTCCCCCTGCAAGGGAACACGTGTGACACCAGGAAGCTGCGTGGTGGTCGGCCCCGAACCTCCCCCACACAGTCAGCCGTGTTCCGGAATTCTGAGTGTGGGGAGGTTCCGTCTTCTGTCTGCAGCACCCGAGATCTCCTAGGAGCCCTTCGAGAGTCTTCCCCGTGTCCCTCTCACTGCGGGCAGCCGGGGAAAAGCGGGGGTTGGGCTGCAAACGCAGGTAGCATCTAGTTCCTCCCCATGGACAGGGGAAGTAAGTAGCGGACATCCCCTTGCGAGGGAACACCTGTGACACCATGAAGCTGCGTGGAGGGCGGCCCCGAACCTCCCCCACACAGTCAGCCGTGTTCCGGAATTCTGAGTGTGGGGAGGTTCCGTCTTCTGTCTGCAGCACCCGAGATCTCCTAGGAGCCCTTCGAGAGTCTTCCCCGAGTCCCTCTCACTGCGGGCAGCCGGGGAAAAGCGGGGGTTGGGCTGGAAACGCAGGTAGCATCTAGTGCCTCCCCATGGACAGGGGAGGTAATTAGCGGACTTCCCCCTGCAAGGGAACACGTGTGACACCAGGAAGCTGCGTGGTGGGCGGCCCCGAACCTCCCCCACACAGTCAGCCTAGTTCAGGAATTCTGAGTGTGGGGAGGTTCCGTCTTCTGTCTGCAGCACCCGAGATCTCCGAGGAGCCCTTCGAGAGTCTTCCCCGAGTCCCTCCCAGTACGGGTTGCCGGGGAAATGCGGGGGTTGGGCTGGAAACGCAGGTAGCATCTAGTGCCTCCCCATGGACAGGGGAGGTAATTAGCGGACTTCCCCTTTCGAGGGAACACCTGAGACACCAGGAAGCTGCGTGGAGGGCGGCCCCGAACCTCCCCCACACAGTCAGCCGAGTTCAGGAATTCTGAGTGTGGGGAGGTTCCGTCTTCTGTCTGCAGCACCCGAGATCTCCGAGGAGCCCTTCGAGAGTCTTCCCCGAGTCCCTCCCAGTACGGGTTGCCGGGGAAATGCGGGGGTTGGGCTGGATACGCAGGTAGCATCTAGTGCCTCCCCATGGACAGGGGAGGTAATTAGCGGACTTCCCTTGGCGAGGGAACACCTGTGACACCAGGAAGCTGCGTGGAGGGCGGCCCTAAACCTCCCCCACACAGTCAGCCGTGTTCCGGAATTCTGAATGTGAGGAGTTTCCGTCTTCTGTCTGCAGCACCCGAGATCTCCTAGGAGCCCTTCGAGAGTCTTCCCCGAGTCCCTCCCAGTACGGGCTGCCGGGGAAATGCGGGGGTTGGGCTGGAAACGCAGGTAGCATCTAGTGCCTCCCCATGGACAGGGGAGGTAATAGCGGAATTCCCCTTGCGAGGGAACACCTGTGACACCAGGAAGCTGCGTGGAGGGCGGCCCTAAACCTCACCCAAACAGTCACACTTGTTCCGGAATTCTGAGAGTTGGGAGGTTCCGTCTTCTGTCTGCAGGACCCGAGATCTCCGAGGAGCCCTTCGAGAGTCTTCCCCGAGTCCCTCCCAGTACGGGCTGCCGGGGAAATGCGGGGGTTGGGCTGGATACGCAGGTAGCATCTAGTGCCTCCCCATGGACAGGGGAGGTAATTAGCGGACTTCCCCTTTCGAGGGAACACCTGAGACACCAGGAAGCTGCGTGGAGGGCGGCCCTAAACCTCCCACACACAGTCACCCGTGTTCTGGAATTCTGAGTGTGGGGAGGTTCCGTCTTCTGTCTGCAGCACCCGAGATCTCCGAGGAGCCCTTCGAGAGTCTTCCCCGAGTCCCTCCCAGTACGGGTTGCCGGGGAAATGCGGGGGTTGGGCTGGAAACGCAGGTAGCATCTAGTGCCTCCCCCTGGACAGGGGAGGTAATTAGCGGACTTCCCCCTGCCAGGGAACACGTGTGACACCAGGAAGCTGCGTCGAGGGCGGCCCCGAACCTCCCCCACACAGTCAGCCGTGTTCCGGAATTCTGAGTGTGGGGAGGTTCCGTCTTCTGTCTGCAGCACCCGGGATCCCCTAGGAGCCCTTCGAGGGTCTTACCGGAGTCCCTCGCACTGCGGGCAGCCGGGGAAAAGCGGGGGTTGGGCTGGAAACGCAGGTAGCATCTAGTGCCTCCCCCTGGACAGGGGAGGTAATTAGCGGACTTCCCCCTGCAAGGGAACACGTGTGACACCAGGAAGCTGCGTGGTGGTCGGCCCCGAACCTCCCCCACACAGTCAGCCGTGTTCCGGAATTCTGAGTGTGGGGAGGTTCCGTCTTCTGTCTGCAGCACCCGAGATCTCCTAGGAGCCCTTCGAGAGTCTTCCCCGTGTCCCTCTCACTGCGGGCAGCCGGGGAAAAGCGGGGGTTGGGCTGGAAACGCAGGTAGCATCTAGTTCCTCCCCATGGACAGGGGAAGTAAGTAGCGGACATCCCCTTGCGAGGGAACACCTGTGACACCATGAAGCTGCGTGGAGGGCGGCCCCGAACCTCCCCCACACAGTCAGCCGTGTTCCGGAATTCTGAGTGTGGGGAGGTTCCGTCTTCTGTCTGCAGCACCCGAGATCTCCTAGGAGCCCTTCGAGAGTCTTCCCCGAGTCCCTCTCACTGCGGGCAGCCGGGGAAAAGCGGGGGTTGGGCTGGAAACGCAGGTAGCATCTAGTGCCTCCCCATGGACAGGGGAGGTAATTAGCGGACTTCCCCCTGCAAGGGAACACGTGTGACACCAGGAAGCTGCGTGGTGGGCGGCCCCGAACCTCCCCCACACAGTCAGCCTAGTTCAGGAATTCTGAGTGTGGGGAGGTTCCGTCTTCTGTCTGCAGCACCCGAGATCTCCGAGGAGCCCTTCGAGAGTCTTCCCCGAGTCCCTCCCAGTACGGGTTGCCGGGGAAATGCGGGGGTTGGGCTGGAAACGCAGGTAGCATCTAGTGCCTCCCCATGGACAGGGGAGGTAATTAGCGGACTTCCCCTTTCGAGGGAACACCTGAGACACCAGGAAGCTGCGTGGAGGGCGGCCCTAAACCTCCCCCACACAGTCAGCCGTGTTCCGGAATTCTGAATGTGAGGAGTTTCCGTCTTCTGTCTGCAGCACCCGAGATCTCCTAGGAGCCCTTCGAGAGTCTTCCCCGTGTCCCTCTCACTGCGGGCAGCCGGGGAAAAGCGGGGGTTGGGCTGGAAACGCAGGTAGCATCTAGTTCCTCCCCATGGACAGGGGAAGTAAGTAGCGGACATCCCCTTGCGAGGGAACACCTGTGACACCATGAAGCTGCGTGGAGGGCGGCCCCGAACCTCCCCCACACAGTCAGCCGTGTTCCGGAATTCTGAGTGTGGGGAGGTTCCGTCTTCTGTCTGCAGCACCCGAGATCTCCTAGGAGCCCTTCGAGAGTCTTTCCCCGAGTCCCTCTCACTGCGGGCAGCCGGGGAAAAGCGGGGGTTGGGCTGGAAACGCAGGTAGCATCTAGTGCCTCCCCATGGACAGGGGAGGTAATTAGCGGAATTCCCCCTGCAAGGGAACACGTGTGACACCAGGAAGCTGCGTGGTGGGCGGCCCCGAACCTCCCCCACACAGTCAGCCGTGTTCCGGAATTCTGAGAGTGGGGAGGTTCCGTCTTCTGTCTGCAGCACCCGAGATCTCCTAGGAGCCCTTCGATAGTCTTCCCCGTGTCCCTCTCACTGCGGGCAGCCGGGGAAAAGCGGGGGTTGGGCTGGAAACGCAGGTAGCATCTAGTTACTCCCCATGGACAGGGGAAGTAAGTAGCGGACATCCCCTTGCGAGGGAACACCTGTGACACCATGAAGCTGCGTGGGGGGCGGCCCCGAACCTCCCCCACACAGTCAGCCGTGTTCCGGAATTCTGAGTGTGGGGAGGTTCCGTCTTCTGTCTGCAGCACCCGAGATCTCCTAGGAGCCCTTCGAGAGTCTTCCCCGAGTCCCTCTCACTGCGGGCAGCCGGGGAAAAGCGGGGGTTGGGCTGGAAACGCTGGTAGCATCTAGTGCCTCCCCATGGACAGGGGAGGTAATTAGCGGACTTCCCCCTGCAAGGGAACACGTGTGACACCAGGAAGCTGTGTGGTGGGCGGCCCCGAACCTCCCCCACACAGTCAGCCGAGTTCAGGAATTCTGAGTGTGGGGAGGTTCCGTCTTCTGTCTGCAGCACCCGAGATCTCCGAGGAGCCCTTCGAGAGTCTTCCCCGAGTCCCTCCCAGTACGGGTTGCCGGGGAAATGCGGGGGTTGGGCTGGATACGCAGGTAGCATCTAGTGCCTCCCCATGGACAGGGGAGGTAATTAGCGGACTTCCCTTGGCGAGGGAACACCTGTGACACCAGGAAGCTGCGTGGAGGGCGGCCCTAAACCTCCCCCACACAGTCAGCCGTGTTCCGGAATTCTGAATGTGAGGAGTTTCCGTCTTCTGTCTGCAGCACCCGAGATCTCCTAGGAGCCCTTCGAGAGTCTTCCCCGAGTCCCTCCCAGTACGGGCTGCCGGGGAAATGCGGGGGTTGGGCTGGAAACGCAGGTAGCATCTAGTGCCTCCCCATGGACAGGGGAGGTAATAGCGGAATTCCCCTTGCGAGGGAACACGTGTGACACCAGGAAGCTGCGTGGAGGGCGGCCCTAAACCTCACCCAAACAGTCACACTTGTTCCGGAATTCTGAGAGTTGGGAGGTTCCGTCTTCTGTCTGCAGGACCCGAGATCTCCGAGGAGCCCTTCGAGAGTCTTCCCCGAGTCCCTCCCAGTACGGGCTGCCGGGGAAATGCGGGGGTTGGGCTGGATACGCAGGTAGCATCTAGTGCCTCCCCATGGACAGGGGAGGTAATTAGCGGACTTCCCCTTTCGAGGGAACACCTGAGACACCAGGAAGCTGCGTGGAGGGCGGCCCTAAACCTCCCACACACAGTCACCCGTGTTCTGGAATTCTGAGTGTGGGGAGGTTCCGTCTTCTGTCTGCAGCACCCGAGATCTCCGAGGAGCCCTTCGAGAGTCTTCCCCGAGTCCCTCCCAGTACGGGTTGCCGGGGAAATGCGGGGGTTGGGCTGGAAACGCAGGTAGCATCTAGTGCCTCCCCCTGGACAGGGGAGGTAATTAGCGGACTTCCCCCTGCCAGGGAACACGTGTGACACCAGGAAGCTGCGTCGAGGGCGGCCCCGAACCTCCCCCACACAGTCAGCCGTGTTCCGGAATTCTGAGTGTGGGGAGGTTCCGTCTTCTGTCTGCAGCACCCGGGATCCCCTAGGAGCCCTTCGAGGGTCTTACCGGAGTCCCTCGCACTGCGGGCAGCCGGGGAAAAGCGGGGGTTGGGCTGGAAACGCAGGTAGCATCTAGTGCCTCCCCCTGGACAGGGGAGGTAATTAGCGGACTTCCCCCTGCAAGGGAACACGTGTGACACCAGGAAGCTGCGTGGTGGGCGGCCCCGAACCTCCCCCACACAGTCAGCCGTGTTCCGGAATTCTGAGTGTGGGGAGGTTCCGTCTTCTGTCTGCAGCACCCGAGATCTCCTAGGAGCCCTTCGAGAGTCTTCCCCGTGTCCCTCTCACTGCGGGCAGCCGGGGAAAAGCGGGGGTTGGGCTGGAAACGCAGGTAGCATCTAGTGCCTCCCCATGGACAGGGGAGGTAATTAGCGGACTTCCCCCTGCAAGGGAACACGTGTGACACCAGGAAGCTGCGTGGTGGGCGGCCCCGAACCTCCCCCACACAGTCAGCCGAGTTCAGGAATTCTGAGTGTGGGGAGGTTCCGTCTTCTGTCTGCAGCACCCGAGATCTCCGAGGAGCCCTTCGAGAGTCTTCCCCGAGTCCCTCCCAGTACGGGTTGCCGGGGAAATGCGGGGGTTGGGCTGGAAACGCAGGTAGCATCTAGTGCCTCCCCCTGGACAGGGGAGGAAATTAGCGGACTTCCCCCTGCCAGGGAACACGTGTGACACCAGGAAGCTGCGTGGAGGGCGGCCCCGAACCTCCCCCACACAGTCAGCCGTGTTCCGGAATTCTGAGTGTGGGGAGGTTCCGTCTTCTGTCTGCAGCACCCGAGATCTCCTAGGAGCACTTCGAGAGTCTTCCCCGAGTCCCTCTCACTGCGGGCAGCCGGGGAAAAGCGGGGGTTGGGCTGGAAACGCAGGTAGCATCTAGTTCCTCCCCATGGACAGGGGAGGTAAGTAGCGGACTTCCCCTTGCGAGGGAACACCTGTGACACCAGGAAGCTGCGTGGAGGGCGGCCCCGAACCTCCCCCACACAGTCACCCGTGTTCCGGAATTCTGAGTGTGGGGAGGTTCCGTCTTCTGTCTGCAGCACCCGGGATCTCCTAGGAGCCCTTCGAGGGTCTTACCGGAGTCCCTCGCACTGCGGGCAGCCGGGGAAAAGCGGGGGTTGGGCTGGAAACGCAGGTAGCATCTAGTGCCTCCCCCTGGACAGGGGAGGTAATTAGCGGACTTCCCCCTGCAAGGGAACACGTGTGACACCAGGAAGCTGCGTGGTGGGCGGCCCCGAACCTCCCCCACACAGTCAGCCGTGTTCCGGAATTCTGAGTGTGGGGAGGTTCCGTCTTCTGTCTGCAGCACCCGAGATCTCCTAGGAGCCCTTCGAGAGTCTTCCCCGTGTCCCTCTCACTGCGGGCAGCCGGGGAAAAGCGGGGGTTGGGCTGGAAACGCAGGTAGCATCTAGTTCCTCCCCATGGACAGGGGAAGTAAGTAGCGGACATCCCCTTGCGAGGGAACACCTGTGACACCATGAAGCTGCGTGGAGGGCGGCCCCGAACCTCCCCCACACAGTCAGCCGTGTTCCGGAATTCTGAGTGTGGGGAGGTTCCGTCTTCTGTCTGCAGCACCCGAGATCTCCTAGGAGCCCTTCGAGAGTCTTCCCCGAGTCCCTCTCACTGCGGGCAGCCGGGGAAAAGCGGGGGTTGGGCTGGAAACGCAGGTAGCATCTAGTGCCTCCCCATGGACAGGGGAGGTAATTAGCGGACTTCCCCCTGCAAGGGAACACGTGTGACACCAGGAAGCTGCGTGGTGGGCGGCCCCGAACCTCCCCCACACAGTCAGCCGAGTTCAGGAATTCTGAGTGTGGGGAGGTTCCGTCTTCTGTCTGCAGCACCCGAGATCTCCGAGGAGCCCTTCGAGAGTCTTCCCCGAGTCCCTCCCAGTACGGGTTGCCGGGGAAATGCGGGGGTTGGGCTGGAAACGCAGGTAGCATCTAGTGCCTCCCCCTGGACAGGGGAGGTAATTAGCGGACTTCCCCCTGCCAGGGAACACATGTGACACCAGGAAGCTGCGTGGAGGGCGGCCCCGAACCTCCCCCACACAGTCAGCCGTGTTGCGGAATTCTGAGTGTGGGGAGGTTCCGTCTTCTGTCTGCAGCACCCGAGATCTCCTAGGAGCACTTCGAGAGTCTTCCCCGAGTCCCTCTCACTGCGGGCAGCCGGGGAAAAGCGGGGGTTGGGCTGGAAACGCAGGTAGCATCTAGTTCCTCCCCATGGACAGGGGAGGTAAGTAGCGGACTTCCCCTTGCGAGGGAACACCTGTGACACCAGGAAGCTGCGTGGAGGGCGGCCCCGAACCTCCCCCACACAGTCACCCGTGTTCCGGAATTCTGAGTGTGGGGAGGTTCCGTCTTCTGTCTGCAGCACCCGGGATCTCCTAGGAGCCCTTCGAGGGTCTTACCGGAGTCCCTCGCACTGCGGGCAGCCGGGGAAAAGCGGGGGTTGGGCTGGAAACGCAGGTAGCATCTAGTGCCTCCCCCTGGACAGGGGAGGTAATTAGCGTACTTCCCCCTGCAAGGGAACACGTGTGACACCAGGAAGCTGCGTGGTGGGCGGCCCCGAACCTCCCCCACACAGTCAGCCGTGTTCCGGAATTCTGAGAGTGGGGAGGTTCCGTCTTCTGTCTGCAGCACCCGAGATCTCCTAGGAGCCCTTCGAGAGTCTTCCCCGTGTCCCTCTCACTGCGGGCAGCCGGGGAAAAGCGGGGGTTGGGCTGGAAACGCAGGTAGCATCTAGTTCCTCCCCATGGACAGGGGAAGTAAGTAGCGGACATCCCCTTGCGAGGGAACACCTGTGACACCATGAAGCTGCGTGGAGGGCGGCCCCGAACCTCCCCCACACAGTCAGCCGTGTTCCGGAATTCTGAGTGTGGGGAGGTTCCGTCTTCTGTCTGCAGCACCCGAGATCTCCTAGGAGCCCTTCGAGAGTCTTCCCCGAATCCCTCTCACTGCGGGCAGCCGGGGAAAAGCGGGGGTTGGGCTGGAAACGCAGGTAGCATCTAGTGCCTCCCCATGGACAGGGGAGGTAATTAGCGGACTTCCCCCTGCAAGGGAACACGTGTGACACCAGGAAGCTGCGTGGTGGGCGGCCCCGAACCTCCCCCACACAGTCAGCCGTGTTCCGGAATTCTGAGTGTGGGGAGGTTCCGTCTTCTGTCTGCAGCACCCGAGATCTCCTAGGAGACCTTCGAGAGTCTTCCCCGTGTCCCTCTCTCTGCGGGCAGCCGGGGAAAAGCGGGGGTTGGGCTGGAAACGCAGGTAGCATCTAGTTCCTCCCCATGGACAGGGGAAGTAAGTAGCGGACATCCCCTTGCGAGGGAACACCTGTGACACCATGAAGCTGCGTGGAGGGCGGCCCCGAACCTCCCCCACACAGTCAGCCGTGTTCCGGAATTCTGAGTGTGGGGAGGTTCCGTCTTCTGTCTGCAGCACCCGAGATCTCCTAGGAGCCCTTCGAGAGTCTTCCCCGAGTCCCTCTCACTGCGGGCAGCCGGGGAAAAGCGGGGGTTGGGCTGGAAACGCAGGTAGCATCTAGTGCCTCCCCATGGACAGGGGAGGTAATTAGCGGACTTCCCCCTGCAAGGGAACACGTGTGACACCAGGAAGCTGCGTGGTGGGCGGCCCCGAACCTCCCCCACACAGTCAGCCGAGTTCAGGAATTCTGAGTGTGGGGAGGTTCCGTCTTCTGTCTGCAGCACCCGAGATCTCCGAGGAGCCCTTCGAGAGTCTTCCCCGAGTCCCTCCCAGTACGGGTTGCCGGGGAAATGCGGGGGTTGGGCTGGAAACGCAGGTAGCATCTAGTGCCTCCCCCTGGACAGGGGAGGTAATTAGCGGACTTCCCCCTGCCAGGGAACACGTGTGACACCAGGAAGCTGCGTGGAGGGCGGCCCCGAACCTCCCCCACACAGTCAGCCGTGTTGCGGAATTCTGAGTGTGGGGAGGTTCCGTCTTCTGTCTGCAGCACCCGAGATCTCCTAGGAGCACTTCGAGAGTCTTCCCCGAGTCCCTCTCACTGCGGGCAGCCGGGGAAAAGCGGGGGTTGGGCTGGAAACGCAGGTAGCATCTAGTTCCTCCCCATGGACAGGGGAGGTAAGTAGCGGACTTCCCCTTGCGAGGGAACACCTGTGACACCAGGAAGCTGCGTGGAGGGCGGCCCCGAACCTCCCCCACACAGTCACCCGTGTTCCGGAATTCTGAGTGTGGGGAGGTTCCGTCTTCTGTCTGCAGCACCCGGGATCTCCTAGGAGCCCTTCGAGGGTCTTACCGGAGTCCCTCGCACTGCGGGCAGCCGGGGAAAAGCGGGGGTTGGGCTGGAAACGCAGGTAGCATCTAGTGCCTCCCCCTGGACAGGGGAGGTAATTAGCGGACTTCCCCCTGCAAGGGAACACGTGTGACACCAGGAAGCTGCGTGGTGGGCGGCCCCGAACCTCCCCCACACAGTCAGCCGTGTTCCGGAATTCTGAGAGTGGGGAGGTTCCGTCTTCTGTCTGCAGCACCCGAGATCTCCTAGGAGCCCTTCGAGAGTCTTCCCCGTGTCCCTCTCACTGCGGGCAGCCGGGGAAAAGCGGGGGTTGGGCTGGAAACGCAGGTAGCATCTAGTTCCTCCCCATGGACAGGGGAAGTAAGTAGCGGACATCCCCTTGCGAGGGAACACCTGTGACACCATGAAGCTGCGTGGAGGGCGGCCCCGAACCTCCTCCACACAGTCAGCCGTGTTCCGGAATTCTGAGTGTGGGGAGGTTCCGTCTTCTGTCTGCAGCACCCGAGATCTCCTAGGAGCCCTTCGAGAGTCTTCCCGGAGTCCCTCTCACTGCGGGCAGCCGGGGAAAAGCGGGGGTTGGGCTGGAAAAGCAGGTAGCATCTAGTGCCTCCCCATGGACAGGGGAGGTAATTAGCGGACTTCCCCCTGCAAGGGAACACGTGTGACACCAGGAAGCTGTGTGGTGGGCGGCCCCGAACCTCCCCCACACAGTCAGCCGAGTTCAGGAATTCTGAGTGTGGGGAGGTTCCGTCTTCTGTCTGCAGCACCCGAGATCTCCGAGGAGCCCTTCGAGAGTCTTCCCCGAGTCCCTCCCAGTACGGGTTGCCGGGGAAATGCGGGGGTTGGGCTGGATACGCAGGTAGCATCTAGTGCCTCCCCATGGACAGGGGAGGTAATTAGCGGACTTCCCTTGGCGAGGGAACACCTGTGACACCAGGAAGCTGCGTGGAGGGCGGCCCTAAACCTCCCCCACACAGTCAGCCGTGTTCCGGAATTCTGAATGTGAGGAGTTTCCGTCTTCTGTCTGCAGCACCCGAGATCTCCTAGGAGCCCTTCGAGAGTCTTCCCCGAGTCCCTCCCAGTACGGGCTGCCGGGGAAATGCGGGGGTTGGGCTGGAAACGCAGGTAGCATCTAGTGCCTCCCCATGGACAGGGGAGGTAATAGCGGAATTCCCCTTGCGAGGGAACACCTGTGACACCAGGAAGCTGCGTGGAGGGCGGCCCTAAACCTCACCCAAACAGTCACACTTGTTCCGGAATTCTGAGAGTTGGGAGGTTCCGTCTTCTGTCTGCAGGACCCGAGATCTCCGAGGAGCCCTTCGAGAGTCTTCCCCGAGTCCCTCCCAGTACGGGCTGCCGGGGAAATGCGGGGGTTGGGCTGGATACGCAGGTAGCATCTAGTGCCTCCCCATGGACAGGGGAGGTAATTAGCGGACTTCCCCTTTCGAGGGAACACCTGAGACACCAGGAAGCTGCGTGGAGGGCGGACCTAAACCTCCCACACACAGTCACACGTGTTCTGGAATTCTGAGTGTGGGGAGGTTCCGTCTTCTGTGTGCAGCACCCGAGATCTCCGAGGAGCCCTTCGAGAGTCTTCCCCGAGTCCCTCCCAGTACCGGTTGCCGGGGAAATGCGGGGGTTGGGCTGGAAACGCAGGTAGCATCTAGTGCCTCCCCCTGGACAGGGGAGGTAATTAGCGGACTTCCCCCTGCAAGGGAACACGTGTGACACCAGGAAGCTGCGTGGTGGGCGGCCCCGAACCTCCCCCACACAGTCAGCCGTGTTCCGGAATTCTGAGTGTGGGGAGGTTCCGTCTTCTGTCTGCAGCACCCGAGATCTCCTAGGAGCCCTTCGAGAGTCTTCCCCGTGTCCCTCTCACTGCGGGCAGCCGGGGAAAAGCGGGGGTTGGGCTGGAAACGCAGGTAGCATCTAGTTCCTCCCCATGGACAGGGGAAGTAAGTAGCGGACATCCCCTTGCGAGGGAACACCTGTGACACCATGAAGCTGCGTGGAGGGCGGCCCCGAACCTCCCCCACACAGTCAGCCGTGTTCCGGAATTCTGAGTGTGGGGAGGTTCCGTCTTCTGTCTGCAGCACCCGAGATCTCCTAGGAGCCCTTCGAGAGTCTTCCCCGAGTCCCTCTCACTGCGGGCAGCCGGGGAAAAGCGGGGGTTGGGCTGGAAACGCAGGTAGCATCTAGTGCCTCCCCATGGACAGGGGAGGTAATTAGCGGACTTCCCCCTGCAAGGGAACACGTGTGACACCAGGAAGCTGCGTGGTGGGCGGCCCCGAACCTCCCCCACACAGTCAGCCGTGTTCCGGAATTCTGAGAGTGGGGAGGTTCCGTCTTCTGTCTGCAGCACCCGAGATCTCCGAGGAGCCCTTCGAGAGTCTTCCCCGTGTCCCTCTCACTGCGGGCAGCCGGGGAAAAGCGGGGGTTGGGCTGGAAACGCAGGTAGCATCTAGTTCCTCCCCATGGACAGGGGAAGTAAGTAGCGGACATCCCCTTGCGAGGGAACACCTGTGACACCATGAAGCTGCGTGGAGGGCGGCCCCGAACCTCCCCCACACAGTCAACCGTGTTCCGGAATTCTGAGTGTGGGGAGGTTCCGTCTTCTGTCTGCAGCACCCGAGATCTCCTAGGAGCCCTTCGAGAGTCTTCCCCGAGTCCCTCTCACTGCGGGCAGCCGGGGAAAAGCGGGGGTTGGGCTGGAAACGCAGGTAGCATCTAGTGCCTCCCCATGGACAGGGGAGGTAATTAGCGGACTTCCCCCTGCAAGGGAACACGTGTGACACCAGGAAGCTGTGTGGTGGGCGGCCCCGAACCTCCCCCACACAGTCAGCCGAGTTCAGGAATTCTGAGTGTGGGGAGGTTCCGTCTTCTGTCTGCAGCACCCGAGATCTCCGAGGAGCCCTTCGAGAGTCTTCCCCGAGTCCCTCCCAGTACGGGTTGCCGGGGAAATGCGGGGGTTGGGCTGGATACGCAGGTAGCATCTAGTGCCTCCCCATGGACAGGGGAGGTAATTAGCGGACTTCCCTTGGCGAGGGAACACCTGTGACACCAGGAAGCTGCGTGGAGGGCGGCCCTAAACCTCCCCCACACAGTCAGCCGTGTTCCGGAATTCTGAATGTGAGGAGTTTCCGTCTTCTGTCTGCAGCACCCGAGATCTCCTAGGAGCCCTTCGAGAGTCTTCCCCGAGTCCCTCCCAGTACGGGCTGCCGGGGAAATGCGGGGGTTGGGCTGGAAACGCAGGTAGCATCTAGTGCCTCCCCATGGACAGGGGAGGTAATAGCGGAATTCCCCTTGCGAGGGAACACCTGTGACACCAGGAAGCTGCGTGGAGGGCGGCCCTAAACCTCACCCAAACAGTCACACTTGTTCCGGAATTCTGAGAGTTGGGAGGTTCCGTCTTCTGTCTGCAGGACCCGAGATCTCCGAGGAGCCCTTCGAGAGTCTTCCCCGAGTCCCTCCCAGTACGGGCTGCCGGGGAAATGCGGGGGTTGGGCTGGATACGCAGGTAGCATCTAGTGCCTCCCCATGGACAGGGGAGGTAATTAGCGGACTTCCCCTTTCGAGGGAACACCTGAGACACCAGGAAGCTGCGTGGAGGGCGGCCCTAAACCTCCCACACACAGTCACCCGTGTTCTGGAATTCTGAGTGTGGGGAGGTTCCGTCTTCTGTCTGCAGCACCCGAGATCTCCGAGGAGCCCTTCGAGAGTCTTCCCCGAGTCCCTCCCAGTACGGGTTGCCGGGGAAATGCGGGGGTTGGGCTGGAAACGCAGGTAGCATCTAGTGCCTCCCCCTGGACAGGGGAGGTAATTAGCGGACTTCCCCCTGCCAGGGAACACGTGTGACACCAGGAAGCTGCGTCGAGGGCGGCCCCGAACCTCCCCCACACAGTCAGCCGTGTTCCGGAATTCTGAGTGTGGGGAGGTTCCGTCTTCTGTCTGCAGCACCCGGGATCTCCTAGGAGCCCTTCGAGGGTCTTACCGGAGTCCCTCGCACTGCGGGCAGCCGGGGAAAAGCGGGGGTTGGGCTGGAAACGCAGGTAGCATCTAGTGCCTCCCCCTGGACAGGGGAGGTAATTAGCGGACTTCCCCCTGCAAGGGAACACGTGTGACACCAGGAAGCTGCGTGGTGGGCGGCCCCGAACCTCCCCCACACAGTCAGCCGTGTTCCGGAATTCTGAGTGTGGGGAGGTTCCGTCTTCTGTCTGCAGCACCCGAGATCTCCTAGGAGCCCTTCGAGAGTCTTCCCCGTGTCCCTCTCACTGCGGGCAGCCGGGGAAAAGCGGGGGTTGGGCTGGAAACGCAGGTAGCATCTAGTTCCTCCCCATGGACAGGGGAAGTAAGTAGCGGACATCCCCTTGCGAGGGAACACCTGTGACATCATGAAGCTGCGTGGAGGGCGGCCCCGAACCTCCCCCACACAGTCAGCCGTGTTCCGGAATTCTGAGTGTGGGGAGGTTCCGTCTTCTGTCTGCAGCACCCGAGATCTCCTAGGAGCCCTTCGAGAGTCTTCCCCGAGTCCCTCTCACTGCGGGCAGCCGGGGAAAAGCGGGGGTTGGGCTGGAAACGCAGGTAGCATCTAGTGCCTCCCCATGGACAGGGGAGGTAATTAGCGGACTTCCCCCTGCAAGGGAACACGTGTGACACCAGGAAGCTGTGTGGTGGGCGGCCCCGAACCTCCCCCACACAGTCAGCCGAGTTCAGGAATTCTGAGTGTGGGGAGGTTCCGTCTTCTGTCTGCAGCACCCGAGATCTCCGAGGAGCCCTTCGAGAGTCTTCCCCGAGTCCCTCCCAGTACGGGTTGCCGGGGAAATGCGGGGGTTGGGCTGGATACGCAGGTAGCATCTAGTGCCTCCCCATGGACAGGGGAGGTAATTAGCGGACTTCCCTTGGCGAGGGAACACCTGTGACACCAGGAAGCTGCGTGGAGGGCGGCCCTAAACCTCCCCCACACAGTCAGCCGTGTTCCGGAATTCTGAATGTGAGGAGTTTCCGTCTTCTGTCTGCAGCACCCGAGATCTCCTAGGAGCCCTTCGAGAGTCTTCCCCGAGTCCCTCCCAGTACGGGCTGCCGGGGAAATGCGGGGGTTGGGCTGGAAACGCAGGTAGCATCTAGTGCCTCCCCATGGACAGGGGAGGTAATAGCGGAATTCCCCTTGCGAGGGAACACCTGTGACACCAGGAAGCTGCGTGGAGGGCGGCCCTAAACCTCACCCAAACAGTCACACTTGTTCCGGAATTCTGAGAGTTGGGAGGTTCCGTCTTCTGTCTGCAGGACCCGAGATCTCCGAGGAGCCCTTCGAGAGTCTTCCCCGAGTCCCTCCCAGTACGGGCTGCCGGGGAAATGCGGGGGTTGGGCTGGATACGCAGGTAGCATCTAGTGCCTCCCCATGGACAGGGGAGGTAATTAGCGGACTTCCCCTTTCGAGGGAACACCTGAGACACCAGGAAGCTGCGTGGAGGGCGGACCTAAACCTCCCACACACAGTCACACGTGTTCTGGAATTCTGAGTGTGGGGAGGTTCCGTCTTCTGTGTGCAGCACCCGAGATCTCCGAGGAGCCCTTCGAGAGTCTTCCCCGAGTCCCTCCCAGTACCGGTTGCCGGGGAAATGCGGGGGTTGGGCTGGAAACGCAGGTAGCATCTAGTGCCTCCCCCTGGACAGGGGAGGTAATTAGCGGACTTCCCCCTGCAAGGGAACACGTGTGACACCAGGAAGCTGCGTGGTGGGCGGCCCCGAACCTCCCCCACACAGTCAGCCGTGTTCCGGAATTCTGAGTGTGGGGAGGTTCCGTCTTCTGTCTGCAGCACCCGAGATCTCCTAGGAGCCCTTCGAGAGTCTTCCCCGTGTCCCTCTCACTGCGGGCAGCCGGGGAAAAGCGGGGGTTGGGCTGGAAACGCAGGTAGCATCTAGTTCCTCCCCATGGACAGGGGAAGTAAGTAGCGGACATCCCCTTGCGAGGGAACACCTGTGACACCATGAAGCTGCGTGGAGGGCGGCCCCGAACCTCCCCCACACAGTCAGCCGTGTTCCGGAATTCTGAGTGTGGGGAGGTTCCGTCTTCTGTCTGCAGCACCCGAGATCTCCTAGGAGCCCTTCGAGAGTCTTCCCCGAGTCCCTCTCACTGCGGGCAGCCGGGGAAAAGCGGGGGTTGGGCTGGAAACGCAGGTAGCATCTAGTGCCTCCCCATGGACAGGGGAGGTAATTAGCGGACTTCCCCCTGCAAGGGAACACGTGTGACACCAGGAAGCTGCGTGGTGGGCGGCCCCGAACCTCCCCCACACAGTCAGCCGTGTTCCGGAATTCTGAGAGTGGGGAGGTTCCGTCTTCTGTCTGCAGCACCCGAGATCTCCGAGGAGCCCTTCGAGAGTCTTCCCCGTGTCCCTCTCACTGCGGGCAGCCGGGGAAAAGCGGGGGTTGGGCTGGAAACGCAGGTAGCATCTAGTTCCTCCCCATGGACAGGGGAAGTAAGTAGCGGACATCCCCTTGCGAGGGAACACCTGTGACACCATGAAGCTGCGTGGAGGGCGGCCCCGAACCTCCCCCACACAGTCAACCGTGTTCCGGAATTCTGAGTGTGGGGAGGTTCCGTCTTCTGTCTGCAGCACCCGAGATCTCCTAGGAGCCCTTCGAGAGTCTTCCCCGAGTCCCTCTCACTGCGGGCATCCGGGGAAAAGCGGGGGTTGGGCTGGAAACGCAGGTAGCATCTAGTGCCTCCCCATGGACAGGGGAGGTAATTAGCGGACTTCCCCCTGCAAGGGAACACGTGTGACACCAGGAAGCTGTGTGGTGGGCGGCCCCGAACCTCCCCCACACAGTCAGCCGAGTTCAGGAATTCTGAGTGTGGGGAGGTTCCGTCTTCTGTCTGCAGCACCCGAGATCTCCGAGGAGCCCTTCGAGAGTCTTCCCCGAGTCCCTCCCAGTACGGGTTGCCGGGGAAATGCGGGGGTTGGGCTGGATACGCAGGTAGCATCTAGTGCCTCCCCATGGACAGGGGAGGTAATTAGCGGACTTCCCTTGGCGAGGGAACACCTGTGACACCAGGAAGCTGCGTGGAGGGCGGCCCTAAACCTCCCCCACACAGTCAGCCGTGTTCCGGAATTCTGAATGTGAGGAGTTTCCGTCTTCTGTCTGCAGCACCCGAGATCTCCTAGGAGCCCTTCGAGAGTCTTCCCCGAGTCCCTCCCAGTACGGGCTGCCGGGGAAATGCGGGGGTTGGGCTGGAAACGCAGGTAGCATCTAGTGCCTCCCCATGGACAGGGGAGGTAATAGCGGAATTCCCCTTGCGAGGGAACACCTGTGACACCAGGAAGCTGCGTGGAGGGCGGCCCTAAACCTCACCCAAACAGTCACACTTGTTCCGGAATTCTGAGAGTTGGGAGGTTCCGTCTTCTGTCTGCAGGACCCGAGATCTCCGAGGAGCCCTTCGAGAGTCTTCCCCGAGTCCCTCCCAGTACGGGCTGCCGGGGAAATGCGGGGGTTGGGCTGGATACGCAGGTAGCATCTAGTGCCTCCCCATGGACAGGGGAGGTAATTAGCGGACTTCCCCTTTCGAGGGAACACCTGAGACACCAGGAAGCTGCGTGGAGGGCGGCCCTAAACCTCCCACACACAGTCACCCGTGTTCTGGAATTCTGAGTGTGGGGAGGTTCCGTCTTCTGTCTGCAGCACCCGAGATCTCCGAGGAGCCCTTCGAGAGTCTTCCCCGAGTCCCTCCCAGTACGGGTTGCCGGGGAAATGCGGGGGTTGGGCTGGAAACGCAGGTAGCATCTAGTGCCTCCCCCTGGACAGGGGAGGTAATTAGCGGACTTCCCCCTGCCAGGGAACACGTGTGACACCAGGAAGCTGCGTCGAGGGCGGCCCCGAACCTCCCCCACACAGTCAGCCGTGTTCCGGAATTCTGAGTGTGGGGAGGTTCCGTCTTCTGTCTGCAGCACCCGGGATCTCCTAGGAGCCCTTCGAGGGTCTTACCGGAGTCCCTCGCACTGCGGGCAGCCGGGGAAAAGCGGGGGTTGGGCTGGAAACGCAGGTAGCATCTAGTGCCTCCCCCTGGACAGGGGAGGTAATTAGCGGACTTCCCCCTGCAAGGGAACACGTGTGACACCAGGAAGCTGCGTGGTGGGCGGCCCCGAACCTCCCCCACACAGTCAGCCGTGTTCCGGAATTCTGAGTGTGGGGAGGTTCCGTCTTCTGTCTGCAGCACCCGAGATCTCCTAGGAGCCCTTCGAGAGTCTTCCCCGTGTCCCTCTCACTGCGGGCAGCCGGGGAAAAGCGGGGGTTGGGCTGGAAACGCAGGTAGCATCTAGTTCCTCCCCATGGACAGGGGAAGTAAGTAGCGGACATCCCCTTGCGAGGGAACACCTGTGACATCATGAAGCTGCGTGGAGGGCGGCCCCGAACCTCCCCCACACAGTCAGCCGTGTTCCGGAATTCTGAGTGTGGGGAGGTTCCGTCTTCTGTCTGCAGCACCCGAGATCTCCTAGGAGCCCTTCGAGAGTCTTCCCCGAGTCCCTCTCACTGCGGGCAGCCGGGGAAAAGCGGGGGTTGGGCTGGAAACGCAGGTAGCATCTAGTGCCTCCCCATGGACAGGGGAGGTAATTAGCGGACTTCCCCCTGCAAGGGAACACGTGTGACACCAGGAAGCTGCGTGGTGGGCGGCCCCGAACCTCCCCCACACAGTCAGCCGTGTTCCGGAATTCTGAGAGTGGGGAGGTTCCGTCTTCTGTCTGCAGCACCCGAGATCTCCTAGGAGCCCTTCGAGAGTCTTCCCCGAGTCCCTCTCACTGCGGGCAGCCGGGGAAAAGCGGGGGTTGGGCTGGAAACGCAGGTAGCATCTAGTTCCTCCCCATGGACAGGGGAAGTAAGTAGCGGACATCCCCTTGCGAGGGAACACCTGTGACACCATGAAGCTGCGTGGAGGGCGGCCGCGAACCTCCCCCACACAGTCAGCCGTGTTCCGGAATTCTGAGTGTGGGGAGGTTCCGTCTTCTGTCTGCAGCACCCGAGATCTCCTAGGAGCCCTTCGAGAGTCTTCCCCGAGTCCCTCTCACTGCGGGCAGCCGGGGAAAAGCGGGGGTTGGGCTGGAAACGCAGGTAGCATCTAGTGCCTCCCCATGGACAGGGGAGGTAATTAGCGGACTTCCCCCTGCAAGGGAACACGTGTGACACCAGGAAGCTGTGTGGTGGGCGGCCCCGAACCTCCCCCACACAGTCAGCCGAGTTCAGGAATTCTGAGTGTGGGGAGGTTCCGTCTTCTGTCTGCAGCACCCGAGATCTCCGAGGAGCCCTTCGAGAGTCTTCCCCGAGTCCCTCCCAGTACGGGTTGCCGGGGAAATGCGGGGGTTGGGCTGGATACGCAGGTAGCATCTAGTGCCTCCCCATGGACAGGGGAGGTAATTAGCGGACTTCCCTTGGCGAGGGAACACCTGTGACACCAGGAAGCTGCGTGGAGGGCGGCCCTAAACCTCCCCCACACAGTCAGCCGTGTTCCGGAATTCTGAATGTGAGGAGTTTCCGTCTTCTGTCTGCAGCACCCGAGATCTCCTAGGAGCCCTTCGAGAGTCTTCCCCGAGTCCCTCCCAGTACGGGCTGCCGGGGAAATGCGGGGGTTGGGCTGGAAACGCAGGTAGCATCTAGTGCCTCCCCATGGACAGGGGAGGTAATAGCGGAATTCCCCTTGCGAGGGAACACCTGTGACACCAGGAAGCTGCGTGGAGGGCGGCCCTAAACCTCACCCAAACAGTCACACTTGTTCCGGAATTCTGAGAGTTGGGAGGTTCCGTCTTCTGTCTGCAGGACCCGAGATCTCCGAGGAGCCCTTCGAGAGTCTTCCCCGAGTCCCTCCCAGTACGGGCTGCCGGGGAAATGCGGGGGTTGGGCTGGATACGCAGGTAGCATCTAGTGCCTCCCCATGGACAGGGGAGGTAATTAGCGGACTTCCCCTTTCGAGGGAACACCTGAGACACCAGGAAGCTGCGTGGAGGGCGGCCCTAAACCTCCCACACACAGTCACCCGTGTTCTGGAATTCTGAGTGTGGGGAGGTTCCGTCTTCTGTCTGCAGCACCCGAGATCTCCGAGGAGCCCTTCGAGAGTCTTCCCCGAGTCCCTCCCAGTACGGGTTGCCGGGGAAATGCGGGGGTTGGGCTGGAAACGCAGGTAGCATCTAGTGCCTCCCCCTGGACAGGGGAGGTAATTAGCGGACTTCCCCCTGCCAGGGAACACGTGTGACACCAGGAAGCTGCGTCGAGGGCGGCCCCGAACCTCCCCCACACAGTCAGCCGTGTTCCGGAATTCTGAGTGTGGGGAGGTTCCGTCTTCTGTCTGCAGCACCCGGGATCCCCTAGGAGCCCTTCGAGGGTCTTACCGGAGTCCCTCGCACTGCGGGCAGCCGGGGAAAAGCGGGGGTTGGGCTGGAAACGCAGGTAGCATCTAGTGCCTCCCCCTGGACAGGGGAGGTAATTAGCGGACTTCCCCCTGCAAGGGAACACGTGTGACACCAGGAAGCTGCGTGGTGGGCGGCCCCGAACCTCCCCCACACAGTCAGCCGTGTTCCGGAATTCTGAGTGTGGGGAGGTTCCGTCTTCTGTCTGCAGCACCCGAGATCTCCTAGGAGCCCTTCGAGAGTCTTCCCCGTGTCCCTCTCACTGCGGGCAGCCGGGGAAAAGCGGGGGTTGGGCTGGAAACGCAGGTAGCATCTAGTTCCTCCCCATGGACAGGGGAAGTAAGTAGCGGACATCCCCTTGCGAGGGAACACCTGTGACACCATGAAGCTGCGTGGAGGGCGGCCCCGAACCTCCCCCACACAGTCAGCCGTGTTCCGGAATTCTGAGTGTGGGGAGGTTCCGTCTTCTGTCTGCAGCACCCGGGATCTCCTAGGAGCCCTTCGAGGGTCTTACCGGAGTCCCTCGCACTGCGGGCAGCCGGGGAAAAGCGGGGGTTAGGCTGGAAACGCAGGTAGCATCTAGTGCCTCCCCCTGGACAGGGGAGGTAATTAGCGGACTTCCCCCTGCAAGGGAACACGTGTGACACCAGGAAGCTGCGTGGTGGGCGGCCCCGAACCTCCCCCACACAGTCACCCGTGTTCCGGAATTCTGAGTGTGGGGAGGTTCCGTCTTCTGTCTGCAGCACCCGGGATCTCCTAGGAGCCCTTCGAGGGTCTTACCGGAGTCCCTCGCACTGCGGGCAGCCGGGGAAAAGCGGGGGTTAGGCTGGAAACGCAGGTAGCATCTAGTGCCTCCCCCTGGACAGGGGAGGTAATTAGCGGACTTCCCCCTGCAAGGGAACACGTGTGACACCAGGAAGCTGCGTGGTGGGCGGCCCCGAACCTCCCCCACACAGTCAGCCGTGTTCCGGAATTCTGAGAGTGGGGAGGTTCCGTCTTCTGTCTGCAGCACCCGAGATCTCCTAGGAGCCCTTCGAGAGTCTTCCCCGTGTCCCTCTCACTGCGGGCAGCCGGGGAAAAGCGGGGGTTGGGCTGGAAACGCAGGTAGCATCTAGTTCCTCCCCATGGACAGGGGAAGTAAGTAGCGGACATCCCCTTGCGAGGGAACACCTGTGACACCATGAAGCTGCGTGGAGGGCGGCCCCGAACCTCCCCCACACAGTCAGCCGTGTTCCGGAATTCTGAGTGTGGGGAGGTTCCGTCTTCTGTCTGCAGCACCCGAGATCTCCTAGGAGCCCTTCGAGAGTCTTCCCCGAGTCCCTCTCACTGCGGGCAGCCGGGGAAAAGCGGGGGTTGGGCTGGAAACGCAGGTAGCATCTAGTGCCTCCCCATGGACAGGGGAGGTAATTAGCGGACTTCCCCCTGCAAGGGAACACGTGTGACACCAGGAAGCTGCGTGGTGGGCGGCCCCGAACCTCCCCCACACAGTCAGCCGAGTTCAGGAATTCTGAGTGTGGGGAGGTTCCGTCTTCTGTCTGCAGCACCCGAGATCTCCGAGGAGCCCTTCGAGAGTCTTCCCCGAGTCCCTCCCAGTACGGGTTGCCGGGGAAATGCGGGGGTTGGGCTGGAAACGCAGGTAGCATCTAGTGCCTCCCCCTGGACAGGGGAGGTAATTAGCGGACTTCCCCCTGCCAGGGAACACGTGTGACACCAGGAAGCTGCGTGGAGGGCGGCCCCGAACCTCCCCCACACAGTCAGCCGTGTTGCGGAATTCTGAGTGTGGGGAGGTTCCGTCTTCTGTCTGCAGCACCCGAGATCTCCTAGGAGCCCTTCGAGAGTCTTCCCCGAGTCCCTCTCACTGCGGGCAGCCGGGGAAAAGCGGGGGTTGGGCTGGAAACGCAGGTAGCATCTAGTTCCTCCCCATGGACAGGGGAGGTAAGTAGCGGACTTCCCCTTGCGAGGGAACACCTGTGACACCAGGAAGCTGCGTGGAGGGCGGCCCCGAACCTCCCCCACACAGTCACCCGTGTTCCGGAATTCTGAGTGTGGGGAGGTTCCGTCTTCTGTCTGCAGCACCCGGGATCCCCTAGGAGCCCTTCGAGGGTCTTACCGGAGTCCCTCGCACTGCGGGCAGCCGGGGAAAATCGGGGGTTGGGCTGGAAACGCAGGTAGCATCTAGTGCCTCCCCCTGGACAGGGGAGGTAATTAGCGGACTTCCCCCTGCAAGGGAACACGTGTGACACCAGGAAGCTGCGTGGTGGGCGGCCCCGAACCTCCCCCACACAGTCAGCCGTGTTCCGGAATTCTGAGTGTGGGGAGGTTCCGTCTTCTGTCTGCAGCACCCGAGATCTCCTAGGAGCCCTTCGAGAGTCTTCCCCGTGTCCCTCTCACTGCGGGCAGCCGGGGAGAAGCGGGGGTTGGGCTGGAAACGCAGGTAGCATCTAGTTCCTCCCCATGGACAGGGGAAGTAAGTAGCGGACATCCCCTTGCGAGGGAACACCTGTGACACCATGAAGCTGCGTGGAGGGCGGCCCCGAACCTCCCCCACACAGTCAGCCGTGTTCCGGAATTCTGAGTGTGGGGAGGTTCCGTCTTCTGTCTGCAGCACCCGAGATCTCCTAGGAGCCCTTCGAGAGTCTTCCCCGAGTCCCTCTCACTGCGGGCAGCCGGGGAAAAGCGGGGGTTGGGCTGGAAACGCAGGTAGCATCTAGTGCCTCCCCATGGACAGGGGAGGTAATTAGCGGACTTCCCCCTGCAAGGGAACACGTGTGACACCAGGAAGCTGCGTGGTGGGCGGCCCCGAACCTCCCCCACACAGTCAGCCGAGTTCAGGAATTCTGAGTGTGGGGAGGTTCCGTCTTCTGTCTGCAGCACCCGAGATCTCCGAGGAGCCCTTCGAGAGTCTTCCCCGAGTCCCTCCCAGTACGGGTTGCCGGGGAAATGCGGGGGTTGGGCTGGAAACGCAGGTAGCATCTAGTGCCTCCCCCTGGACAGGGGAGGTAATTAGCGGACTTCCCCCTGCCAGGGAACACGTGTGACACCAGGAAGCTGCGTGGAGGGCGGCCCCGAACCTCCCCCACACAGTCAGCCGTGTTCCGGAATTCTGAGTGTGGGGAGGTTCCGTCTTCTGTCTGCAGCACCCGAGATCTCCTAGGAGCACTTCGAGAGTCTTCCCCGAGTCCCTCTCACTGCGGGCAGCCGGGGAAAAGCGGGGGTTGGGCTGGAAACGCAGGTAGCATCTAGTTCCTCCCCATGGACAGGGGAGGTAAGTAGCGGACTTCCCCTTGCGAGGGAACACCTGTGACACCAGGAAGCTGCGTGGAGGGCGGCCCCGAACCTCCCCCACACAGTCACCCGTGTTCCGGAATTCTGAGTGTGGGGAGGTTCCGTCTTCTGTCTGCAGCACCCGGGATCTCCTAGGAGCCCTTCGAGGGTCTTACCGGAGTCCCTCGCACTGCGGGCAGCCGGGGAAAAGCGGGGGTTGGGCTGGAAACGCAGGTAGCATCTAGTGCCTCCCCCTGGACAGGGGAGGTAATTAGCGGACTTCCCCCTGCAAGGGAACACGTGTGACACCAGGAAGCTGCGTGGTGGGCGGCCCCGAACCTCCCCCACACAGTCAGCCGTGTTCCGGAATTCTGAGTGTGGGGAGGTTCCGTCTTCTGTCTGCAGCACCCGAGATCTCCTAGGAGCCCTTCGAGAGTCTTCCC
This sequence comes from Camelus bactrianus, assembly GCF_048773025.1. Lineage (NCBI taxonomy): Eukaryota > Metazoa > Chordata > Mammalia > Artiodactyla > Camelidae > Camelus > Camelus bactrianus. The sequence continues at coordinate 1,996,453 of NW_027413971.1, read as the reverse complement.
CGAGTCCCTCTCACTGCGGGCAGCCGGGGAAAAGCGGGGGTTGGGCTGGAAACGCAGGTAGCATCTAGTGCCTCCCCATGGACAGGGGAGGTAATTAGCGGACTTCCCCCTGCAAGGGAACACGTGTGACACCAGGAAGCTGTGTGGTGGGCGGCCCCGAACCTCCCCCACACAGTCAGCCGAGTTCAGGAATTCTGAGTGTGGGGAGGTTCCGTCTTCTGTCTGCAGCACCCGAGATCTCCGAGGAGCCCTTCGAGAGTCTTCCCCGAGTCCCTCCCAGTACGGGTTGCCGGGGAAATGCGGGGGTTGGGCTGGATACGCAGGTAGCATCTAGTGCCTCCCCATGGACAGGGGAGGTAATTAGCGGACTTCCCTTGGCGAGGGAACACCTGTGACACCAGGAAGCTGCGTGGAGGGCGGCCCTAAACCTCCCCCACACAGTCAGCCGTGTTCCGGAATTCTGAATGTGAGGAGTTTCCGTCTTCTGTCTGCAGCACCCGAGATCTCCTAGGAGCCCTTCGAGAGTCTTCCCCGAGTCCCTCCCAGTACGGGCTGCCGGGGAAATGCGGGGGTTGGGCTGGAAACGCAGGTAGCATCTAGTGCCTCCCCATGGACAGGGGAGGTAATAGCGGAATTCCCCTTGCGAGGGAACACCTGTGACACCAGGAAGCTGCGTGGAGGGCGGCCCTAAACCTCACCCAAACAGTCACACTTGTTCCGGAATTCTGAGAGTTGGGAGGTTCCGTCTTCTGTCTGCAGGACCCGAGATCTCCGAGGAGCCCTTCGAGAGTCTTCCCCGAGTCCCTCCCAGTACGGGCTGCCGGGGAAATGCGGGGGTTGGGCTGGATACGCAGGTAGCATCTAGTGCCTCCCCATGGACAGGGGAGGTAATTAGCGGACTTCCCCTTTCGAGGGAACACCTGAGACACCAGGAAGCTGCGTGGAGGGCGGCCCTAAACCTCCCACACACAGTCACCCGTGTTCTGGAATTCTGAGTGTGGGGAGGTTCCGTCTTCTGTCTGCAGCACCCGAGATCTCCGAGGAGCCCTTCGAGAGTCTTCCCCGAGTCCCTCCCAGTACGGGTTGCCGGGGAAATGCGGGGGTTGGGCTGGAAACGCAGGTAGCATCTAGTGCCTCCCCCTGGACAGGGGAGGTAATTAGCGGACTTCCCCCTGCCAGGGAACACGTGTGACACCAGGAAGCTGCGTCGAGGGCGGCCCCGAACCTCCCCCACACAGTCAGCCGTGTTCCGGAATTCTGAGTGTGGGGAGGTTCCGTCTTCTGTCTGCAGCACCCGGGATCTCCTAGGAGCCCTTCGAGGGTCTTACCGGAGTCCCTCGCACTGCGGGCAGCCGGGGAAAAGCGGGGGTTGGGCTGGAAACGCAGGTAGCATCTAGTGCCTCCCCCTGGACAGGGGAGGTAATTAGCGGACTTCCCCCTGCAAGGGAACACGTGTGACACCAGGAAGCTGCGTGGTGGGCGGCCCCGAACCTCCCCCACACAGTCAGCCGTGTTCCGGAATTCTGAGTGTGGGGAGGTTCCGTCTTCTGTCTGCAGCACCCGAGATCTCCTAGGAGCCCTTCGAGAGTCTTCCCCGTGTCCCTCTCACTGCGGGCAGCCGGGGAAAAGCGGGGGTTGGGCTGGAAACGCAGGTAGCATCTAGTTCCTCCCCATGGACAGGGGAAGTAAGTAGCGGACATCCCCTTGCGAGGGAACACCTGTGACATCATGAAGCTGCGTGGAGGGCGGCCCCGAACCTCCCCCACACAGTCAGCCGTGTTCCGGAATTCTGAGTGTGGGGAGGTTCCGTCTTCTGTCTGCAGCACCCGAGATCTCCTAGGAGCCCTTCGAGAGTCTTCCCCGAGTCCCTCTCACTGCGGGCAGCCGGGGAAAAGCGGGGGTTGGGCTGGAAACGCAGGTAGCATCTAGTGCCTCCCCATGGACAGGGGAGGTAATTAGCGGACTTCCCCCTGCAAGGGAACACGTGTGACACCAGGAAGCTGCGTGGTGGGCGGCCCCGAACCTCCCCCACACAGTCAGCCGTGTTCCGGAATTCTGAGAGTGGGGAGGTTCCGTCTTCTGTCTGCAGCACCCGAGATCTCCTAGGAGCCCTTCGAGAGTCTTCCCCGAGTCCCTCTCACTGCGGGCAGCCGGGGAAAAGCGGGGGTTGGGCTGGAAACGCAGGTAGCATCTAGTTCCTCCCCATGGACAGGGGAAGTAAGTAGCGGACATCCCCTTGCGAGGGAACACCTGTGACACCATGAAGCTGCGTGGAGGGCGGCCGCGAACCTCCCCCACACAGTCAGCCGTGTTCCGGAATTCTGAGTGTGGGGAGGTTCCGTCTTCTGTCTGCAGCACCCGAGATCTCCTAGGAGCCCTTCGAGAGTCTTCCCCGAGTCCCTCTCACTGCGGGCAGCCGGGGAAAAGCGGGGGTTGGGCTGGAAACGCAGGTAGCATCTAGTGCCTCCCCATGGACAGGGGAGGTAATTAGCGGACTTCCCCCTGCAAGGGAACACGTGTGACACCAGGAAGCTGTGTGGTGGGCGGCCCCGAACCTCCCCCACACAGTCAGCCGAGTTCAGGAATTCTGAGTGTGGGGAGGTTCCGTCTTCTGTCTGCAGCACCCGAGATCTCCGAGGAGCCCTTCGAGAGTCTTCCCCGAGTCCCTCCCAGTACGGGTTGCCGGGGAAATGCGGGGGTTGGGCTGGATACGCAGGTAGCATCTAGTGCCTCCCCATGGACAGGGGAGGTAATTAGCGGACTTCCCTTGGCGAGGGAACACCTGTGACACCAGGAAGCTGCGTGGAGGGCGGCCCTAAACCTCCCCCACACAGTCAGCCGTGTTCCGGAATTCTGAATGTGAGGAGTTTCCGTCTTCTGTCTGCAGCACCCGAGATCTCCTAGGAGCCCTTCGAGAGTCTTCCCCGAGTCCCTCCCAGTACGGGCTGCCGGGGAAATGCGGGGGTTGGGCTGGAAACGCAGGTAGCATCTAGTGCCTCCCCATGGACAGGGGAGGTAATAGCGGAATTCCCCTTGCGAGGGAACACCTGTGACACCAGGAAGCTGCGTGGAGGGCGGCCCTAAACCTCACCCAAACAGTCACACTTGTTCCGGAATTCTGAGAGTTGGGAGGTTCCGTCTTCTGTCTGCAGGACCCGAGATCTCCGAGGAGCCCTTCGAGAGTCTTCCCCGAGTCCCTCCCAGTACGGGCTGCCGGGGAAATGCGGGGGTTGGGCTGGATACGCAGGTAGCATCTAGTGCCTCCCCATGGACAGGGGAGGTAATTAGCGGACTTCCCCTTTCGAGGGAACACCTGAGACACCAGGAAGCTGCGTGGAGGGCGGCCCTAAACCTCCCACACACAGTCACCCGTGTTCTGGAATTCTGAGTGTGGGGAGGTTCCGTCTTCTGTCTGCAGCACCCGAGATCTCCGAGGAGCCCTTCGAGAGTCTTCCCCGAGTCCCTCCCAGTACGGGTTGCCGGGGAAATGCGGGGGTTGGGCTGGAAACGCAGGTAGCATCTAGTGCCTCCCCCTGGACAGGGGAGGTAATTAGCGGACTTCCCCCTGCCAGGGAACACGTGTGACACCAGGAAGCTGCGTCGAGGGCGGCCCCGAACCTCCCCCACACAGTCAGCCGTGTTCCGGAATTCTGAGTGTGGGGAGGTTCCGTCTTCTGTCTGCAGCACCCGGGATCCCCTAGGAGCCCTTCGAGGGTCTTACCGGAGTCCCTCGCACTGCGGGCAGCCGGGGAAAAGCGGGGGTTGGGCTGGAAACGCAGGTAGCATCTAGTGCCTCCCCCTGGACAGGGGAGGTAATTAGCGGACTTCCCCCTGCAAGGGAACACGTGTGACACCAGGAAGCTGCGTGGTGGGCGGCCCCGAACCTCCCCCACACAGTCAGCCGTGTTCCGGAATTCTGAGTGTGGGGAGGTTCCGTCTTCTGTCTGCAGCACCCGAGATCTCCTAGGAGCCCTTCGAGAGTCTTCCCCGTGTCCCTCTCACTGCGGGCAGCCGGGGAAAAGCGGGGGTTGGGCTGGAAACGCAGGTAGCATCTAGTTCCTCCCCATGGACAGGGGAAGTAAGTAGCGGACATCCCCTTGCGAGGGAACACCTGTGACACCATGAAGCTGCGTGGAGGGCGGCCCCGAACCTCCCCCACACAGTCAGCCGTGTTCCGGAATTCTGAGTGTGGGGAGGTTCCGTCTTCTGTCTGCAGCACCCGGGATCTCCTAGGAGCCCTTCGAGGGTCTTACCGGAGTCCCTCGCACTGCGGGCAGCCGGGGAAAAGCGGGGGTTAGGCTGGAAACGCAGGTAGCATCTAGTGCCTCCCCCTGGACAGGGGAGGTAATTAGCGGACTTCCCCCTGCAAGGGAACACGTGTGACACCAGGAAGCTGCGTGGTGGGCGGCCCCGAACCTCCCCCACACAGTCACCCGTGTTCCGGAATTCTGAGTGTGGGGAGGTTCCGTCTTCTGTCTGCAGCACCCGGGATCTCCTAGGAGCCCTTCGAGGGTCTTACCGGAGTCCCTCGCACTGCGGGCAGCCGGGGAAAAGCGGGGGTTAGGCTGGAAACGCAGGTAGCATCTAGTGCCTCCCCCTGGACAGGGGAGGTAATTAGCGGACTTCCCCCTGCAAGGGAACACGTGTGACACCAGGAAGCTGCGTGGTGGGCGGCCCCGAACCTCCCCCACACAGTCAGCCGTGTTCCGGAATTCTGAGAGTGGGGAGGTTCCGTCTTCTGTCTGCAGCACCCGAGATCTCCTAGGAGCCCTTCGAGAGTCTTCCCCGTGTCCCTCTCACTGCGGGCAGCCGGGGAAAAGCGGGGGTTGGGCTGGAAACGCAGGTAGCATCTAGTTCCTCCCCATGGACAGGGGAAGTAAGTAGCGGACATCCCCTTGCGAGGGAACACCTGTGACACCATGAAGCTGCGTGGAGGGCGGCCCCGAACCTCCCCCACACAGTCAGCCGTGTTCCGGAATTCTGAGTGTGGGGAGGTTCCGTCTTCTGTCTGCAGCACCCGAGATCTCCTAGGAGCCCTTCGAGAGTCTTCCCCGAGTCCCTCTCACTGCGGGCAGCCGGGGAAAAGCGGGGGTTGGGCTGGAAACGCAGGTAGCATCTAGTGCCTCCCCATGGACAGGGGAGGTAATTAGCGGACTTCCCCCTGCAAGGGAACACGTGTGACACCAGGAAGCTGCGTGGTGGGCGGCCCCGAACCTCCCCCACACAGTCAGCCGAGTTCAGGAATTCTGAGTGTGGGGAGGTTCCGTCTTCTGTCTGCAGCACCCGAGATCTCCGAGGAGCCCTTCGAGAGTCTTCCCCGAGTCCCTCCCAGTACGGGTTGCCGGGGAAATGCGGGGGTTGGGCTGGAAACGCAGGTAGCATCTAGTGCCTCCCCCTGGACAGGGGAGGTAATTAGCGGACTTCCCCCTGCCAGGGAACACGTGTGACACCAGGAAGCTGCGTGGAGGGCGGCCCCGAACCTCCCCCACACAGTCAGCCGTGTTGCGGAATTCTGAGTGTGGGGAGGTTCCGTCTTCTGTCTGCAGCACCCGAGATCTCCTAGGAGCCCTTCGAGAGTCTTCCCCGAGTCCCTCTCACTGCGGGCAGCCGGGGAAAAGCGGGGGTTGGGCTGGAAACGCAGGTAGCATCTAGTTCCTCCCCATGGACAGGGGAGGTAAGTAGCGGACTTCCCCTTGCGAGGGAACACCTGTGACACCAGGAAGCTGCGTGGAGGGCGGCCCCGAACCTCCCCCACACAGTCACCCGTGTTCCGGAATTCTGAGTGTGGGGAGGTTCCGTCTTCTGTCTGCAGCACCCGGGATCCCCTAGGAGCCCTTCGAGGGTCTTACCGGAGTCCCTCGCACTGCGGGCAGCCGGGGAAAATCGGGGGTTGGGCTGGAAACGCAGGTAGCATCTAGTGCCTCCCCCTGGACAGGGGAGGTAATTAGCGGACTTCCCCCTGCAAGGGAACACGTGTGACACCAGGAAGCTGCGTGGTGGGCGGCCCCGAACCTCCCCCACACAGTCAGCCGTGTTCCGGAATTCTGAGTGTGGGGAGGTTCCGTCTTCTGTCTGCAGCACCCGAGATCTCCTAGGAGCCCTTCGAGAGTCTTCCCCGTGTCCCTCTCACTGCGGGCAGCCGGGGAGAAGCGGGGGTTGGGCTGGAAACGCAGGTAGCATCTAGTTCCTCCCCATGGACAGGGGAAGTAAGTAGCGGACATCCCCTTGCGAGGGAACACCTGTGACACCATGAAGCTGCGTGGAGGGCGGCCCCGAACCTCCCCCACACAGTCAGCCGTGTTCCGGAATTCTGAGTGTGGGGAGGTTCCGTCTTCTGTCTGCAGCACCCGAGATCTCCTAGGAGCCCTTCGAGAGTCTTCCCCGAGTCCCTCTCACTGCGGGCAGCCGGGGAAAAGCGGGGGTTGGGCTGGAAACGCAGGTAGCATCTAGTGCCTCCCCATGGACAGGGGAGGTAATTAGCGGACTTCCCCCTGCAAGGGAACACGTGTGACACCAGGAAGCTGCGTGGTGGGCGGCCCCGAACCTCCCCCACACAGTCAGCCGAGTTCAGGAATTCTGAGTGTGGGGAGGTTCCGTCTTCTGTCTGCAGCACCCGAGATCTCCGAGGAGCCCTTCGAGAGTCTTCCCCGAGTCCCTCCCAGTACGGGTTGCCGGGGAAATGCGGGGGTTGGGCTGGAAACGCAGGTAGCATCTAGTGCCTCCCCCTGGACAGGGGAGGTAATTAGCGGACTTCCCCCTGCCAGGGAACACGTGTGACACCAGGAAGCTGCGTGGAGGGCGGCCCCGAACCTCCCCCACACAGTCAGCCGTGTTCCGGAATTCTGAGTGTGGGGAGGTTCCGTCTTCTGTCTGCAGCACCCGAGATCTCCTAGGAGCACTTCGAGAGTCTTCCCCGAGTCCCTCTCACTGCGGGCAGCCGGGGAAAAGCGGGGGTTGGGCTGGAAACGCAGGTAGCATCTAGTTCCTCCCCATGGACAGGGGAGGTAAGTAGCGGACTTCCCCTTGCGAGGGAACACCTGTGACACCAGGAAGCTGCGTGGAGGGCGGCCCCGAACCTCCCCCACACAGTCACCCGTGTTCCGGAATTCTGAGTGTGGGGAGGTTCCGTCTTCTGTCTGCAGCACCCGGGATCTCCTAGGAGCCCTTCGAGGGTCTTACCGGAGTCCCTCGCACTGCGGGCAGCCGGGGAAAAGCGGGGGTTGGGCTGGAAACGCAGGTAGCATCTAGTGCCTCCCCCTGGACAGGGGAGGTAATTAGCGGACTTCCCCCTGCAAGGGAACACGTGTGACACCAGGAAGCTGCGTGGTGGGCGGCCCCGAACCTCCCCCACACAGTCAGCCGTGTTCCGGAATTCTGAGTGTGGGGAGGTTCCGTCTTCTGTCTGCAGCACCCGAGATCTCCTAGGAGCCCTTCGAGAGTCTTCCCCGAGTCCCTCTCACTGCGGGCAGCCGGGGAAAAGCGGGGGTTGGGCTGGAAACGCAGGTAGCATCTAGTGCCTCCCCATGGACAGGGGAGGTAATTAGCGGACTTCCCCCTGCAAGGGAACACGTGTGACACCAGGAAGCTGTGTGGTGGGCGGCCCCGAACCTCCCCCACACAGTCAGCCGAGTTCAGGAATTCTGAGTGTGGGGAGGTTCCGTCTTCTGTCTGCAGCACCCGAGATCTCCGAGGAGCCCTTCGAGAGTCTTCCCCGAGTCCCTCCCAGTACGGGTTGCCGGGGAAATGCGGGGGTTGGGCTGGATACGCAGGTAGCATCTAGTGCCTCCCCATGGACAGGGGAGGTAATTAGCGGACTTCCCTTGGCGAGGGAACACCTGTGACACCAGGAAGCTGCGTGGAGGGCGGCCCTAAACCTCCCCCACACAGTCAGCCGTGTTCCGGAATTCTGAATGTGAGGAGTTTCCGTCTTCTGTCTGCAGCACCCGAGATCTCCTAGGAGCCCTTCGAGAGTCTTCCCCGAGTCCCTCCCAGTACGGGCTGCCGGGGAAATGCGGGGGTTGGGCTGGAAACGCAGGTAGCATCTAGTGCCTCCCCATGGACAGGGGAGGTAATAGCGGAATTCCCCTTGCGAGGGAACACCTGTGACACCAGGAAGCTGCGTGGAGGGCGGCCCTAAACCTCACCCAAACAGTCACACTTGTTCCGGAATTCTGAGAGTTGGGAGGTTCCGTCTTCTGTCTGCAGGACCCGAGATCTCCGAGGAGCCCTTCGAGAGTCTTCCCCGAGTCCCTCCCAGTACGGGCTGCCGGGGAAATGCGGGGGTTGGGCTGGATACGCAGGTAGCATCTAGTGCCTCCCCATGGACAGGGGAGGTAATTAGCGGACTTCCCCTTTCGAGGGAACACCTGAGACACCAGGAAGCTGCGTGGAGGGCGGCCCTAAACCTCCCACACACAGTCACCCGTGTTCTGGAATTCTGAGTGTGGGGAGGTTCCGTCTTCTGTCTGCAGCACCCGAGATCTCCGAGGAGCCCTTCGAGAGTCTTCCCCGAGTCCCTCCCAGTACGGGTTGCCGGGGAAATGCGGGGGTTGGGCTGGAAACGCAGGTAGCATCTAGTGCCTCCCCCTGGACAGGGGAGGTAATTAGCGGACTTCCCCCTGCCAGGGAACACGTGTGACACCAGGAAGCTGCGTCGAGGGCGGCCCGAACCTCCCCCACACAGTCAGCCGTGTTCCGGAATTCTGAGTGTGGGGAGGTTCCGTCTTCTGTCTGCAGCACCCGGGATCTCCTAGGAGCCCTTCGAGGGTCTTACCGGAGTCCCTCGCACTGCGGGCAGCCGGGGAAAAGCGGGGGTTGGGCTGGAAACGCAGGTAGCATCTAGTGCCTCCCCCTGGACAGGGGAGGTAATTAGCGGACTTCCCCCTGCAAGGGAACACGTGTGACACCAGGAAGCTGCGTGGTGGGCGGCCCCGAACCTCCCCCACACAGTCAGCCGTGTTCCGGAATTCTGAGTGTGGGGAGGTTCCGTCTTCTGTCTGCAGCACCCGAGATCTCCTAGGAGCCCTTCGAGAGTCTTCCCCGTGTCCCTCTCACTGCGGGCAGCCGGGGAAAAGCGGGGGTTGGGCTGGAAACGCAGGTAGCATCTAGTTCCTCCCCATGGACAGGGGAAGTAAGTAGCGGACATCCCCTTGCGAGGGAACACCTGTGACACCATGAAGCTGCGTGGAGGGCGGCCCCGAACCTCCCCCACACAGTCAGCCGTGTTCCGGAATTCTGAGTGTGGGGAGGTTCCGTCTTCTGTCTGCAGCACCCGAGATCTCCTAGGAGCCCTTCGAGAGTCTTCCCCGAGTCCCTCTCACTGCGGGCAGCCGGGGAAAAGCGGGGGTTGGGCTGGAAACGCAGGTAGCATCTAGTGCCTCCCCATGGACAGGGGAGGTAATTAGCGGACTTCCCCCTGCAAGGGAACACGTGTGACACCAGGAAGCTGCGTGGTGGGCGGCCCCGAACCTCCCCCACACAGTCAGCCGAGTTCAGGAATTCTGAGTGTGGGGAGGTTCCGTCTTCTGTCTGCAGCACCCGAGATCTCCGAGGAGCCCTTCGAGAGTCTTCCCCGAGTCCCTCCCAGTACGGGTTGCCGGGGAAATGCGGGGGTTGGGCTGGAAACGCAGGTAGCATCTAGTGCCTCCCCCTGGACAGGGGAGGTAATTAGCGGACTTCCCCCTGCCAGGGAACACGTGTGACACCAGGAAGCTGCGTGGAGGGCGGCCCCGAACCTCCCCCACACAGTCAGCCGTGTTCCGGAATTCTGAGTGTGGGGAGGTTCCGTCTTCTGTCTGCAGCACCCGAGATCTCCTAGGAGCACTTCGAGAGTCTTCCCCGAGTCCCTCTCACTGCGGGCAGCCGGGGAAAAGCGGGGGTTGGGCTGGAAACGCAGGTAGCATCTAGTTCCTCCCCATGGACAGGGGAGGTAAGTAGCGGACTTCCCCTTGCGAGGGAACACCTGTGACACCAGGAAGCTGCGTGGAGGGCGGCCCCGAACCTCCCCCACACAGTCACCCGTGTTCCGGAATTCTGAGTGTGGGGAGGTTCCGTCTTCTGTCTGCAGCACCCGGGATCTCCTAGGAGCCCTTCGAGGGTCTTACCGGAGTCCCTCGCACTGCGGGCAGCCGGGGAAAAGCGGGGGTTGGGCTGGAAACGCAGGTAGCATCTAGTGCCTCCCCCTGGACAGGGGAGGTAATTAGCGGACTTCCCCCTGCAAGGGAACACGTGTGACACCAGGAAGCTGCGTGGTGGGCGGCCCCGAACCTCCCCCACACAGTCAGCCGTGTTCCGGAATTCTGAGTGTGGGGAGGTTCCGTCTTCTGTCTGCAGCACCCGAGATCTCCTAGGAGCCCTTCGAGAGTCTTCCCCGTGTCCCTCTCACTGCGGGCAGCCGGGAAAAGCGGGGGTTGGGCTGGAAACGCAGGTAGCATCTAGTTCCTCCCCATGGACAGGGGAAGTAAGTAGCGGACATCCCCTTGCGAGGGAACACCTGTGACACCATGAAGCTGCGTGGAGGGCGGCCCCGAACCTCCCCCACACAGTCAGCCGTGTTCCGGAATTCTGAGTGTGGGGAGGTTCCGTCTTCTGTCTGCAGCACCCGAGATCTCCTAGGAGCCCTTCGAGAGTCTTCCCCGAGTCCCTCTCACTGCGGGCAGCCGGGGAAAAGCGGGGGTTGGGCTGGAAACGCAGGTAGCATCTAGTGCCTCCCCATGGACAGGGGAGGTAATTAGCGGACTTCCCCCTGCAAGGGAACACGTGTGACACCAGGAAGCTGCGTGGTGGGCGGCCCCGAACCTCCCCCACACAGTCAGCCGAGTTCAGGAATTCTGAGTGTGGGGAGGTTCCGTCTTCTGTCTGCAGCACCCGAGATCTCCGAGGAGCCCTTCGAGAGTCTTCCCCGAGTCCCTCCCAGTACGGGTTGCCGGGGAAATGCGGGGGTTGGGCTGGATACGCAGGTAGCATCTAGTGCCTCCCCATGGACAGGGGAGGTAATTAGCGGACTTCCCTTGGCGAGGGAACACCTGTGACACCAGGAAGCTGCGTGGAGGGCGGCCCTAAACCTCCCCCACACAGTCAGCCGTGTTCCGGAATTCTGAATGTGAGGAGTTTCCGTCTTCTGTCTGCAGCACCCGAGATCTCCTAGGAGCCCTTCGAGAGTCTTCCCCGAGTCCCTCCCAGTACGGGCTGCCGGGGAAATGCGGGGGTTGGGCTGGAAACGCAGGTAGCATCTAGTGCCTCCCCATGGACAGGGGAGGTAATAGCGGAATTCCCCTTGCGAGGGAACACCTGTGACACCAGGAAGCTGCGTGGAGGGCGGCCCTAAACCTCACCCAAACAGTCACACTTGTTCCGGAATTCTGAGTGTGGGGAGGTTCCGTCTTCTGTCTGCAGCACCCGAGATCTCCTAGGAGCAGTTCGAGAGTCTTCCCCGAGTCCCTCTCACTGCGGGCAGCCGGGGAAATGCGGGGGTTGGGCTGGAAACGCAGGTAGCATCTAGTTCCTCCCCATGGACAGGGGAGGTAAGTAGCGGACTTCCCCTTGCGAGGGAACACCTGTGACTCCAGGAAGCTGCGTGGAGGGCGGCCCCGAACCTCCCCCACACAGTCAGCCGTGTTCCGGAATTCTGACTGTGGGGAGGTTCCGTCTTCTGTCTGCAGCACCCGAGATCTCCTAGCAGCCCTTCGAGTGTCTCCCCCGAGTCCCTCCCTGTGCGGGCTACCGGGGAAAGGCGGGGGTTGGGCTGGAAACCCAGGTAGCATCTAGTGCCTCCCTCTGGACAGGGGAGGTAATTAGCGGACTTTCACTTTCGAGGGAACACGTGTGACACCAGGAAGCTGCGTGGAGGGCGGCCCTAAACCTCCACCAAACAGTCACCCTTGTTCCGGAATTCTGAGTGTGGGGAGGTTCCGTCTTCTGTCTGCAGCACCCGAGAACTCCGAGGAGCCCTTCGAGAGTCTTCCCCGAGTCCCTCCCAGTACGGGCTGCCGGGGAAATGCGGGGGTTGGGCTGGAAACGCAGGTAGCATCTAGTGCCTCCCCATGGACAGGGGAGGTAATTAGCGGACTTCCCCTTGCGAGGGAACACCTGAGACACCAGGAAGCTGCGTGGAGGGCGGCCCCGAACCTCCCCCACACAGTCAGCCGTGTTCCGGAATTCTGAGTGTGGGGAGGTTCCGTCTTCTGTCTGCAGCACCCGAGAACTCCGAGGAGCCATTCGAGAGTCTTCCCCGAGTCCCTCCCAGTACGGGCTGCCGGGGAAATGCGGGGGTTGGGCTGGAAACGCAGGTAGCATCTAGTGCCTCCCCCTGGACAGGGGAGGTAATTAGCGGATTTCCCCTGCAAGGGAACACGTGTGACACCAGGAAGCTGCGTGGAGGGCGGCCCCGAACCTCCCCCACACAGTCAGCCGTGTTCCGGAATTCTGAGTGTGGGGAGGTTCCGTCTTCTGTCTGCAGCACCCGAGATCTCCTAGGAGCCCTTCGAGAGTCTTCCCCGAGTCCCTCTCACTGCGGGCAGCCGGGGAAAAGCGGGGGTTGGGCTGGAAACGCAGGTAGCATCTAGTGCCTCCCCATGGACAGGGGAGGTAAGTAGCGGACTTCCCCTTGCGAGGGAACACCTGTGACACCAGGAAGCTGCGTGGAGGGCGGCCCCGAACCTCCCCCATACAGTCAGGCGTGTTCCGGTATTCGGAGTGTGGGGAGGTTCCGTCTTCTGTCTGCAGCACCCGAGATCTCCTAGCAGCCCTTCGAGTGTCTCCCCCGAGTCCCTCCCAGTGCGGGCTACCGGGGAAAGGCGGGGGTTGGGCTGGAAACCCAGGTAGCATCTAGTGCCTCCCCATGGACAGGGGAGGTAATTAGCGGACTTCCCCTTTCGAGGGAACACCTGAGACACCAGGAAGCTGCGTGGAGGGCGGCCCTAAACCTCCCACACACAGTCACCCGTGTTCTGGAATTCTGAGTGTGGGGAGGTTCCGTCTTCTGTCTGCAGCACCCGAGATCTCCTAGGAGCCCTTCGAGAGTCTTCCCCGAGTCCCTCTCACTGCGGGCAGCCGGGGAAAAGCGGGGGTTGGGCTGGAAACGCAGGTAGCATCTAGTGCCTCCCCATGGACAGGGGAGGTAATTAGCGGACTTCCCCCTGCAAGGGAACACGTGTGACACCAGGAAGCTGCGTGGTGGGCTGCCCCGAACCTCCCCCACACAGTCAGCCGTGTTCCGGAATTCTGAGTGTGGGGAGGTTCCGTCTTCTGTCTGCAGCACCCGAGATCTCCTAGGAGCCCTTCGAGAGTCTTCCCCGTGTCCCTCTCACTGCGGGCAGCCGGGGAAAAGCGGGGGTTGGGCTGGATACGCAGGTAGCATCTAGTGCCTCCCCATGGACAGGGGAGGTAATTAGCGGACTTCCCCCTGCCAGGGAACACGTGTGACACCAGGAAGCTGCGTCGAGGGCGGCCCCGAACCTCCCCCACACAGTCAGCCGTGTTCCGGAATTCTGAGTGTGGGGAGGTTCCGTCTTCTGTCTGCAGCACCCGGGATCTCCTAGGAGCCCTTCGAGGGTCTTACCGGAGTCCCTCGCACTGCGGGCAGCCGGGGAAAAGCGGGGGTTGGGCTGGAAACGCAGGTAGCATCTAGTGCCTCCCCCTGGACAGGGGAGGTAATTAGCGGACTTCCCCCTGCAAGGGAACACGTGTGACACCAGGAAGCTGCGTGGTGGGCGGCCCCGAACCTCCCCCACACAGTCAGCCGTGTTCCGGAATTCTGAGTGTGGGGAGGTTCCGTCTTCTGTCTGCAGCACCCGAGATCTCCTAGGAGCCCTTCGAGAGTCTTCCCCGTGTCCCTCTCACTGCGGGCAGCCGGGGAAAAGCGGGGGTTGGGCTGGAAACGCAGGTAGCATCTAGTTCCTCCCCATGGACAGGGGAAGTAAGTAGCGGACATCCCCTTGCGAGGGAACACCTGTGACACCATGAAGCTGCGTGGAGGGCGGCCCCGAACCTCCCCCACACAGTCAGCCGTGTTCCGGAATTCTGAGTGTGGGGAGGTTCCGTCTTCTGTCTGCAGCACCCGAGATCTCCTAGGAGCCCTTCGAGAGTCTTCCCCGAGTCCCTCTCACTGCGGGCAGCCGGGGAAAAGCGGGGGTTGGGCTGGAAACGCAGGTAGCATCTAGTGCCTCCCCATGGACAGGGGAGGTAATTAGCGGACTTCCCCCTGCAAGGGAACACGTGTGACACCAGGAAGCTGCGTGGTGGGCGGCCCCGAACCTCCCCCACACAGTCAGCCGAGTTCAGGAATTCTGAGTGTGGGGAGGTTCCGTCTTCTGTCTGCAGCACCCGAGATCTCCGAGGAGCCCTTCGAGAGTCTTCCCCGAGTCCCTCCCAGTACGGGTTGCCGGGGAAATGCGGGGGTTGGGCTGGAAACGCAGGTAGCATCTAGTGCCTCCCCCTGGACAGGGGAGGTAATTAGCGGACTTCCCCCTGCCAGGGAACACGTGTGACACCAGGAAGCTGCGTGGAGGGCGGCCCCGAACCTCCCCCACACAGTCAGCCGTGTTGCGGAATTCTGAGTGTGGGGAGGTTCCGTCTTCTGTCTGCAGCACCCGAGATCTCCTAGGAGCCCTTCGAGAGTCTTCCCCGAGTCCCTCTCACTGCGGGCAGCCGGGGAAAAGCGGGGGTTGGGCTGGAAACCCAGGTAGCATCTAGTTCCTCCCCATGGACAGGGGAGGTAAGTAGCGGACTTCCCCTTGCGAGGGAACACCTGTGACACCAGGAAGCTGCGTGGAGGGCGGCCCCGAACCTCCCCCACACAGTCACCCGTGTTCCGGAATTCTGAGTGTGGGGAGGTTCCGTCTTCTGTCTGCAGCACCCGGGATCCCCTAGGAGCCCTTCGAGGGTCTTACCGGAGTCCCTCGCACTGCGGGCAGCCGGGGAAAAGCGGGGGTTGGGCTGGAAACGCAGGTAGCATCTAGTGCCTCCCCCTGGACAGGGGAGGTAATTAGCGGACTTCCCCCTGCAAGGGAACACGTGTGACACCAGGAAGCTGCGTGGTGGGCGGCCCCGAACCTCCCCCACACAGTCAGCCGTGTTCCGGAATTCTGAGTGTGGGGAGGTTCCGTCTTCTGTCTGCAGCACCCGAGATCTCCTAGGAGCCCTTCGAGAGTCTTCCCCGTGTCCCTCTCACTGCGGGCAGCCGGGGAAAAGCGGGGGTTGGGCTGGAAACGCAGGTAGCATCTAGTTCCTCCCCATGGACAGGGGAAGTAAGTAGCGGACATCCCCTTGCGAGGGAACACCTGTGACACCATGAAGCTGCGTGGAGGGCGGCCCCGAACCTCCCCCACAGAGTCAGCCGTGTTCCGGAATTCTGAGTGTGGGGAGGTTCCGTCTTCTGTCTGCAGCACCCGAGATCTCCTAGGAGCCCTTCGAGAGTCTTCCCCGAGTCCCTCTCACTGCGGGCAGCCGGGGAAAAGCGGGGGTTGGGCTGGAAACGCAGGTAGCATCTAGTGCCTCCCCATGGACAGGGGAGGTAATTAGCGGACTTCCCCCTGCAAGGGAACACGTGTGACACCAGGAAGCTGCGTGGTGGGCGGCCCCGATCCTCCCCCACACAGTCAGCCGAGTTCAGGAATTCTGAGTGTGGGGAGGTTCCGTCTTCTGTCTGCAGCACCCGAGATCTCCGAGGAGCCCTTCGAGAGTCTTCCCCGAGTCCCTCCCAGTACGGGTTGCCGGGGAAATGCGGGGGTTGGGCTGGAAACGCAGGTAGCATCTAGTTCCTCCCCATGGACAGGGGAGGTAAGTAGCGGACTTCCCCTTGCGAGGGAACACCTGTGACACCAGGAAGCTGCGTGGAGGGCGGCCCCGAACCTCCCCCACACAGTCACCCGTGTTCCGGAATTCTGAGTGTGGGGAGGTTCCGTCTTCTGTCTGCAGCACCCGGGATCTCCTAGGAGCCCTTCGAGGGTCTTACCGGAGTCCCTCGCACTGCGGGCAGCCGGGGAAAAGCGGGGGTTGGGCTGGAAACGCAGGTAGCATCTAGTGCCTCCCCCTGGACAGGGGAGGTAATTAGCGGACTTCCCCCTGCAAGGGAACACGTGTGACACCAGGAAGCTGCGTGGTGGGCGGCCCCGAACCTCCCCCACACAGTCAGCCGTGTTCCGGAATTCTGAGTGTGGGGAGGTTCCGTCTTCTGTCTGCAGCACCCGAGATCTCCTAGGAGCCCTTCGAGAGTCTTCCCCGAGTCCCTCCCAGTACGGGTTGCCGGGGAAATGCGGGGGTTGGGCTGGATACGCAGGTAGCATCTAGTGCCTCCCCATGGACAGGGGAGGTAATTAGCGGA
This sequence comes from Camelus bactrianus, assembly GCF_048773025.1. Classification (NCBI taxonomy): domain Eukaryota; kingdom Metazoa; phylum Chordata; class Mammalia; order Artiodactyla; family Camelidae; genus Camelus; species Camelus bactrianus. Next base: position 1,980,132 of record NW_027413971.1, on the reverse strand, counting down.
CTTCCCTTGGCGAGGGAACACCTGTGACACCAGGAAGCTGCGTGGAGGGCGGCCCTAAACCTACCCCACACAGTCAGCCGTGTTCCGGAATTCTGAATGTGAGGAGTTTCCGTCTTCTGTCTGCAGCACCCGAGATCTCCTAGGAGCCCTTCGAGAGTCTTCCCCGAGTCCCTCCCAGTACGGGCTGCCGGGGAAATGCGGGGGTTGGGCTGGAAACGCAGGTAGCATCTAGTGCCTCCCCATGGACAGGGGAGGTAATAGCGGAATTCCCCTTGCGAGGGAACACCTGTGACACCAGGAAGCTGCGTGGAGGGCGGCCCTAAACCTCACCCAAACAGTCACACTTGTTCCGGAATTCTGAGAGTTGGGAGGTTCCGTCTTCTGTCTGCAGGACCCGAGATCTCCGAGGAGCCCTTCGAGAGTCTTCCCCGAGTCTCTCCCAGTACGGGCTGCCGGGGAAATGCGGGGGTTGGGCTGGATACGCAGGTAGCATCTAGTGCCTCCCCATGGACAGGGGAGGTAATTAGCGGACTTCCCCTTTTGAGGGAACACCTGAGACACCAGAAAGCTGCGTGGAGGGCGGCCCTAAACCTCCCACACACAGTCACCCGTGTTCTGGAATTCTGAGTGTGGGGAGGTTCCGTCTTCTGTCTGCAGCACCCGAGATCTCCGAGGAGCCCTTCGAGAGTCTTCCCCGAGTCCCTCCCAGTACGGGTTGCCGGGGAAATGCGGGGGTTGGGCTGGAAACGCAGGTAGCATCTAGTGCCTCCCCCTGGACAGGGGAGGTAATTAGCGGACTTCCCCCTGCCAGGGAACACGTGTGACACCAGGAAGCTGCGTGGAGGGCGGCCCCGAACCTCCCCCACACAGTCAGCCGTGTTCCGGAATTCTGAGTGTGGGGAGGTTCCGTCTTCTGTCTGCAGCACCCGGGATCTCCTAGGAGCCCTTCGAGGGTCTTACCGGAGTCCCTCGCACTGCGGGCAGCCGGGGAAAAGCGGGGGTTGGGCTGGAAACGCAGGTAGCATCTAGTGCCTCCCCCTGGACAGGGGAGGTAATTAGCGGACTTCCCCCTGCAAGGGAACACGTGTGACACCAGGAAGCTGCGTGGTGGGCGGCCCCGAACCTCCCCCACACAGTCAGCCGTGTTCCGGAATTCTGAGTGTGGGGAGGTTCCGTCTTCTGTCTGCAGCACCCGAGATCTCCTAGGAGCCCTTCGAGAGTCTTCCCCGTGTCCCTCTCACTGCGGGCAGCCGGGGAAAAGCGGGGGTTGGGCTGGAAACGCAGGTAGCATCTAGTTCCTCCCCATGGACAGGGGAAATAAGTAGCGGACATCCCCTTGCGAGGGAACACCTGTGACACCATGAAGCTGCGTGGAGGGCGGCCCAGAACCTCCCCCACACAGTCAGCCGTGTTCCGGAATTCTGAGTGTGGGGAGGTTCCGTCTTCTGTCTGCAGCACACGAGATCTCCTAGGAGCCCTTCGAGAGTCTTCCCCGAGTCCCTCTCACTGCGGGCAGCCGGGGAAAAGCGGGGGTTGGGCTGGAAACGCAGGTAGCATCTAGTGCCTCCCCATGGACAGGGGAGGTAATTAGCGGACTTCCCCTTTCGAGGGAACACCTGAGACACCAGGAAGCTGCGTGGAGGGCGGCCCTAAACCTCCCCCACACAGTCAGCCGTGTTCCGGAATTCTGAATGTGAGGAGTTTCCGTCTTCTGTCTGCAGCACCCGAGATCTCCTAGGAGCCCTTCGAGAGTCTTCCCCGTGTCCCTCTCACTGCGGGCAGCCGGGGAAAAGCGGGGGTTGGGCTGGAAACGCAGGTAGCATCTAGTTCCTCCCCATGGACAGGGGAAGTAAGTAGCGGACATCCCCTTGCGAGGGAACACCTGTGACACCATGAAGCTGCGTGGAGGGCGGCCCCGAACCTCCCCCACACAGTCAGCCGTGTTCCGGAATTCTGAATGTGAGGAGTTTCCGTCTTCTGTCTGCAGCACCCGAGATCTCCTAGGAGCCCTTCGAGAGTCTTCCCCGAGTCCCTCTCACTGCGGGCCGCCGGGGAAAAGCGGGGGTTGGGCTGGAAACGCAGGTAGCATCTAGTGCCTCCCCATGGACAGGGGAGGTAATTAGCGGACTTCCCCCTGCAAGGGAACACGTGTGACACCAGGAAGCTGCGTGGTGGGCGGCCCCGAACCTCCCCCACACAGTCAGCCGTGTTCCGGAATTCTGAGAGTGGGGAGGTTCCGTCTTCTGTCTGCAGCACCCGAGATCTCCTAGGAGCCCTTCGAGAGTCTTCCCCGTGTCCCTCTCACTGCGGGCAGCCGGGGAAAAGCGGGGGTTGGGCTGGAAACGCAGGTAGCATCTAGTTCCTCCCCATGGACAGGGGAAGTAAGTAGCGGACATCCCCTTGCGAGGGAACACCTGTGACACCATGAAGCTGCGTGGAGGGCGGCCCCGAACCTCCCCCACACAGTCAGCCGTGTTCCGGAATTCTGAGTGTGGGGAGGTTCCGTCTTCTGTCTGCAGCACCCGAGATCTCCTAGGAGCCCTTCGAGGGTCTTCCCCGAGTCCCTCTCACTGCGGGCAGCCGGGGAAAAGCGGGGGTTGGGCTGGAAACGCAGGTAGCATCTAGTGCCTCCCCATGGACAGGGGAGGTAATTAGCGGACTTCCCCCTGCAAGGGAACACGTGTGACACCAGGAAGCTGTGTGGTGGGCGGCCCCGAACCTCCCCCACACAGTCAGCCGAGTTCAGGAATTCTGAGTGTGGGGAGGTTCCGTCTTCTGTCTGCAGCACCCGAGATCTCCGAGGAGCCCTTCGAGAGTCTTCCCCGAGTCCCTCCCAGTACGGGTTGCCGGGGAAATGCGGGGGTTGGGCTGGATACGCAGGTAGCATCTAGTGCCTCCCCATGGACAGGGGAGGTAATTAGCGGAATTCCCTTGGCGAGGGAACACCTGTGACACCAGGAAGCTGCGTGGAGGGCGGCCCTAAACCTCCCCCACACAGTCAGCCGTGTTCCGGAATTCTGAATGTGAGGAGTTTCCGTCTTCTGTCTGCAGCACCCGAGATCTCCTAGGAGCCCTTCGAGAGTCTTCCCCGAGTCCCTCCCAGTACGGGCTGCCGGGGAAATGCGGGGGTTGGGCTGGAAACGCAGGTAGCATCTAGTGCCTCCCCATGGACAGGGGAGGTAATAGCGGAATTCCCCTTGCGAGGGAACACGTGTGACACCAGGAAGCTGCGTGGAGGGCGGCCCTAAACCTCACCCAATCAGTCACACTTGTTCCGGAATTCTGAGAGTTGGGAGGTTCCGTCTTCTGTCTGCAGGACCCGAGATCTCCGAGGAGCCCTTCGAGAGTCTTCAACGAGTCCCTCCCAGTACGGGCTGCCGGGGAAATGCGGGGGTTGGGCTGGATACGCAGGTAGCATCTAGTGCCTCCCCATGGACAGGGGAGGTAATTAGCGGACTTCCCCTTTCGAGGGAACACCTGAGACACCAGGAAGCTGCGTGGAGGGCGGCCCTAAACCTCCCCCACACAGTCAGCCGTGTTCCGGAATTCTGAATGTGAGGAGTTTCCGTCTTCTGTCTGCAGCACCCGAGATCTCCGAGGAGCCCTTCGAGAGTCTTCCCCGAGTCCCTCCCAGTACGGGTTGCCGGGGAAATGCGGGGGTTGGGCTGGAAACGCAGGTAGCATCTAGTTCCTCCCCATGGACAGGGGAGGTAATTAGCGGACTTCCCCTTGCGAGGGAACACCTGTGACACCATGAAGCTGCGTGGAGGGCGGCCCCGAACCTCCCCCACACAGTCAGCCGTGTTCCGGAATTCTGAGTGTGGGGAGGTTCCGTCTTCTGTCTGCAGCACCCGAGATCTCCTAGGAGCCCTTCGAGAGACTTCCCCGAGTCCCTCTCACTGCGGGCAGCCGGGGAAAAGCGGGGGTTGGGCTGGAAACGCAGGTAGCATCTAGTGCCTCCCCATGGACAGGGGAGGTAATTAGCGGACTTCCCCCTGCAAGGGAACACGTGTGACACCAGGAAGCTGCGTGGTGGGCGGCCCCGAACCTCCCCCACACAGTCAGCCGTGTTCCGGAATTCTGAGAGTGGGGAGGTTCCGTCTTCTGTCTGCAGCACCCGAGATCTCCTAGGAGCCCTTCGAGAGTCTTCCCCGTGTCCCTCTCACTGCGGGCAGCCGGGGAAAAGCGGGGGTTGGGCTGGAAACGCAGGTAGCATCTAGTTCCTCCCCATGGACAGGGGAAGTAAGTAGCGGACATCCCCTTGCGAGGGAACACCTGTGACACCATGAAGCTGCGTGGAGGGCGGCCCCGAACCTCCCCCACACAGTCAGCCGTGTTCCGGAATTCTGAGTGTGGGGAGGTTCCGTCTTCTGTCTGCAGCACCCGAGATCTCCTAGGAGCCCTTCGAGAGTCTTCCCCGAGTCCCTCCCAGTACGGGTTGCCGGGGAAATGCGGGGGTTGGGCTGGATACGCAGGTAGCATCTAGTGCCTCCCCATGGACAGGGGAGGTAATTAGCGGACTTCCCTTGGCGAGGGAACACCTGTGACACCAGGAAGCTGCGTGGAGGGCGGCCCTAAACCTCCCCCACACAGTCAGCCGTGTTCCGGAATTCTGAATGTGAGGAGTTTCCGTCTTCTGTCTGCAGCACCCGAGATCTCCTAGGAGCCCTTCGAGAGTCTTCCCCGAGTCCCTCCCAGTACGGGCTGCCGGGGAAATGCGGGGGTTGGGCTGGAAACGCAGGTAGCATCTAGTGCCTCCCCATGGACAGGGGAGGTAATAGCGGAATTCCCCTTGCGAGGGAACACCTGTGACACCAGGAAGCTGCGTGGAGGGCGGCCCTAAACCTCACCCAAACAGTCACACTTGTTCCGGAATTCTGAGAGTTGGGAGGTTCCGTCTTCTGTCTGCAGGACCCGAGATCTCCGAGGAGCCCTTCGAGAGTCTTCCCCGAGTCTCTCCCAGTACGGGCTCCCGGGGAAATGCGGGGGTTGGGCTGGATACGCAGGTAGCATCTAGTGCCTCCCCATGGACAGGGGAGGTAATTAGCGGACTTCCCCTTTTGAGGGAACACCTGAGACACCAGGAAGCTGCGTGGAGGGCGGCAATAAACCTCCCACACACAGTCACCCGTGTTCTGGAATTCTGAGTGTGGGGAGGTTCCGTCTTCTGTCTGCAGCACCCGAGATCTCCGAGGAGCCCTTCGAGAGTCTTCCCCGAGTCCCTCCCAGTACGGGTTGCCGGGGAAATGCGGGGGTTGGGCTGGAAACGCAGGTAGCATCTAGTGCCTCCCCCTGGACAGGGGAGGTAATTAGCGGACTTCCCCCTGCCAGGGAACACGTGTGACACCAGGAAGCTGCGTGGAGGGCGGCCCCGAACCTCCCCCACACAGTCAGCCGTGTTCCGGAATTCTGAGTGTGGGGAGGTTCCGTCTTCTGTCTGCAGCACCCGGGATCTCCTAGGAGCCCTTCGAGGGTCTTACCGGAGTCCCTCGCACTGCGGGCAGCCGGGGAAAAGCGGGGGTTGGGCTGGAAACGCAGGTAGCATCTAGTGCCTCCCCCTGGACAGGGGAGGTAATTAGCGGACTTCCCCCTGCAAGGGAACACGTGTGACACCAGGAAGCTGCGTGGTGGGCGGCCCCGAACCTCCCCCACACAGTCAGCCGTGTTCCGGAATTCTGAGTGTGGGGAGGTTCCGTCTTCTGTCTGCAGCACCCGAGATCTCCTAGGAGCCCTTCGAGAGTCTTCCCCGTGTCCCTCTCACTGCGGGCAGCCGGGGAAAAGCGGGGGTTGGGCTGGAAACGCAGGTAGCATCTAGTTCCTCCCCATGGACAGGGGAAATAAGTAGCGGACATCCCCTTGCGAGGGAACACCTGTGACACCATGAAGCTGCGTGGAGGGCGGCCCCGAACCTCCCCCACACAGTCAGCCGTGTTCCGGAATTCTGAGTGTGGGGAGGTTCCGTCTTCTGTCTGCAGCACACGAGATCTCCTAGGAGCCCTTCGAGAGTCTTCCCCGAGTCCCTCTCACTGCGGGCAGCCGGGGAAAAGCGGGGGTTGGGCTGGAAACGCAGGTAGCATCTAGTGCCTCCCCATGGACAGGGGAGGTAATTAGCGGACTTCCCCCTGCAAGGGAACACGTGTGACACCAGGAAGCTGCGTGGTGGGCGGCCCCGAACCTCCCCCACACAGTCAGCCGTGTTCCGGAATTCTGAGAGTGGGGAGGTTCCGTCTTCTGTCTGCAGCACCCGAGATCTCCTAGGAGCCCTTCGAGAGTCTTCCCCGTGTCCCTCTCACTGCGGGCAGCCGGGGAAAAGCGGGGGTTGGGCTGGAAACGCAGGTAGCATCTAGTTCCTCCCCATGGACAGGGGAAGTAAGTAGCGGACATCCCCTTGCGAGGGAACACCTGTGACACCATGAAGCTGCGTGGAGGGCGGCCCCGAACCTCCCCCACACAGTCAGCCGTGTTCCGGAATTCTGAGTGTGGGGAGGTTCCGTCTTCTGTCTGCAGCACCCGAGATCTCCTAGGAGCCCTTCGAGAGTCTTCCCCGAGTCCCTCTCACTGCGGGCAGCCGGGGAAAAGCGGGGGTTGGGCTGGAAACGCAGGTAGCATCTAGTGCCTCCCCATGGACAGGGGAGGTAATTAGCGGACTTCCCCCTGCAAGGGAACACGTGTGACACCAGGAAGCTGTGTGGTGGGCGGCCCCGAACCTCCCCCACACAGTCAGCCGAGTTCAGGAATTCTGAGTGTGGGGAGGTTCCGTCTTCTGTCTGCAGCACCCGAGATCTCCGAGGAGCCCTTCGAGAGTCTTCCCCGAGTCCCTCCCAGTACGGGTTGCCGGGGAAATGCGGGGGTTGGGCTGGATACGCAGGTAGCATCTAGTGCCTCCCCATGGACAGGGGAGGTAATTAGCGGACTTCCCTTGGCGAGGGAACACCTGTGACACCAGGAAGCTGCGTGGAGGGCGGCCCTAAACCTCCCCCACACAGTCAGCCGTGTTCCGGAATTCTGAATGTGAGGAGTTTCCGTCTTCTGTCTGCAGCACCCGAGATCTCCTAGGAGCCCTTCGAGAGTCTTCCCCGAGTCCCTCCCAGTACGGGCTGCCGGGGAAATGCGGGGGTTGGGCTGGAAACGCAGGTAGCATCTAGTGCCTCCCCATGGACAGGGGAGGTAATAGCGGAATTCCCCTTGCGAGGGAACACGTGTGACACCAGGAAGCTGCGTGGAGGGCGGCCCTAAACCTCACCCAAACAGTCACACTTGTTCCGGAATTCTGAGAGTTGGGAGGTTCCGTCTTCTGTCTGCAGGACCCGAGATCTCCGAGGAGCCCTTCGAGAGTCTTCCCCGAGTCCCTCCCAGTACGGGCTGCCGGGGAAATGCGGGGGTTGGGCTGGATACGCAGGTAGCATCTAGTGCCTCCCCATGGACAGGGGAGGTAATTAGCGGACTTCCCCTTTCGAGGGAACACCTGAGACACCAGGAAGCTGCGTGGAGGGCGGCCCTAAACCTCCCCCACACAGTCAGCCGTGTTCCGGAATTCTGAATGTGAGGAGTTTCCGTCTTCTGTCTGCAGCACCCGAGATCTCCTAGGAGCCCTTCGAGAGTCTTCCCCGTGTCCCTCTCACTGCGGGCAGCCGGGGAAAAGCGGGGGTTGGGCTGGAAACGCAGGTAGCATCTAGTTCCTCCCCATGGACAGGGGAAGTAAGTAGCGGACATCCCCTTGCGAGGGAACACCTGTGACACCATGAAGCTGCGTGGAGGGCGGCCCCGAACCTCCCCCACACAGTCAGCCGTGTTCCGGAATTCTGAGTGTGGGGAGGTTCCGTCTTCTGTCTGCAGCACCCGAGATCTCCTAGGAGCCCTTCGAGAGTCTTCCCCGAGTCCCTCTCACTGCGGGCCGCCGGGGAAAAGCGGGGGTTGGGCTGGAAACGCAGGTAGCATCTAGTGCCTCCCCATGGACAGGGGAGGTAATTAGCGGACTTCCCCCTGCAAGGGAACACGTGTGACACCAGGAAGCTGCGTGGTGGGCGGCCCCGAACCTCCCCCACACAGTCAGCCGTGTTCCGGAATTCTGAGAGTGGGGAGGTTCCGTCTTCTGTCTGCAGCACCCGAGATCTCCTAGGAGCCCTTCGAGAGTCTTCCCCGTGTCCCTCTCACTGCGGGCAGCCGGGGAAAAGCGGGGGTTGGGCTGGAAACGCAGGTAGCATCTAGTTCCTCCCCATGGACAGGGGAAGTAAGTAGCGGACATCCCCTTGCGAGGGAACACCTGTGACACCATGAAGCTGCGTGGAGGGCGGCCCCGAACCTCCCCCACACAGTCAGCCGTGTTCCGGAATTCTGAGTGTGGGGAGGTTCCGTCTTCTGTCTGCAGCACCCGAGATCTCCTAGGAGCCCTTCGAGGGTCTTCCCCGAGTCCCTCTCACTGCGGGCAGCCGGGGAAAAGCGGGGGTTGAGCTGGAAACGCAGGTAGCATCTAGTGCCTCCCCATGGACAGGGGAGGTAATTAGCGGACTTCCCCCTGCAAGGGAACACGTGTGACACCAGGAAGCTGTGTGGTGGGCGGCCCCGAACCTCCCCCACACAGTCAGCCGAGTTCAGGAATTCTGAGTGTGGGGAGGTTCCGTCTTCTGTCTGCAGCACCCGAGATCTCCGAGGAGCCCTTCGAGAGTCTTCCCCGAGTCCCTCCCAGTACGGGTTGCCGGGGAAATGCGGGGGTTGGGCTGGATACGCAGGTAGCATCTAGTGCCTCCCCATGGACAGGGGAGGTAATTAGCGGACTTCCCTTGGCGAGGGAACACCTGTGACACCAGGAAGCTGCGTGGAGGGCGGCCCTAAACCTCCCCCACACAGTCAGCCGTGTTCCGGAATTCTGAATGTGAGGAGTTTCCGTCTTCTGTCTGCAGCACCCGAGATCTCCTAGGAGCCCTTCGAGAGTCTTCCCCGAGTCCCTCCCAGTACGGGCTGCCGGGGAAATGCGGGGGTTGGGCTGGAAACGCAGGTAGCATCTAGTGCCTCCCCATGGACAGGGGAGGTAATAGCGGAATTCCCCTTGCGAGGGAACACGTGTGACACCAGGAAGCTGCGTGGAGGGCGGCCCTAAACCTCACCCAATCAGTCACACTTGTTCCGGAATTCTGAGAGTTGGGAGGTTCCGTCTTCTGTCTGCAGGACCCGAGATCTCCGAGGAGCCCTTCGAGAGTCTTCCCCGAGTCCCTCCCAGTACGGGCTGCCGGGGAAATGCGGGGGTTGGGCTGGATACGCAGGTAGCATCTAGTGCCTCCCCATGGACAGGGGAGGTAATTAGCGGACTTCCCCTTTCGAGGGAACACCTGAGACACCAGGAAGCTGCGTGGAGGGCGGCCCTAAACCTCCCCCACACAGTCAGCCGTGTTCCGGAATTCTGAATGTGAGGAGTTTCCGTCTTATGTCTGCAGCACCCGAGATCTCCGAGGAGCCCTTCGAGAGTCTTCCCCGAGTCCCTCCCAGTACGGGTTGCCGGGGAAATGCGGGGGTTGGGCTGGAAACGCAGGTAGCATCTAGTTCCTCCCCATGGACAGGGGAGGTAATTAGCGGACTTCCCCTTGCGAGGGAACACCTGTGACACCATGAAGCTGCGTGGAGGGCGGCCCCGAACCTCCCCCACACAGTCAGCCGTGTTCCGGAATTCTGAGTGTGGGGAGGTTCCGTCTTCTGTCTGCAGCACCCGAGATCTCCTAGGAGCCCTTCGAGAGTCTTCCCCGAGTCCCTCTCACTGCGGGCAGCCGGGGAAAAGCGGGGGTTGGGCTGGAAACGCAGGTAGCATCTAGTGCCTCCCCATGGACAGGGGAGGTAATTAGCGGACTTCCCCCTGCAAGGGAACACGTGTGACACCAGGAAGCTGCGTGGTGGGCGGCCCCGAACCTCCCCCACACAGTCAGCCGTGTTCCGGAATTCTGAGAGTGGGGAGGTTCCGTCTTCTGTCTGCAGCACCCGAGATCTCCTAGGAGCCCTTCGAGAGTCTTCCCCGTGTCCCTCTCACTGCGGGCAGCCGGGGAAAAGCGGGGGTTGGGCTGGAAACGCAGGTAGCATCTAGTTCCTCCCCATGGACAGGGGAAGTAAGTAGCGGACATCCCCTTGCGAGGGAACACCTGTGACACCATGAAGCTGCGTGGAGGGCGGCCCCGAACCTCCCCCACACAGTCAGCCGTGTTCCGGAATTCTGAGTGTGGGGAGGTTCCGTCTTCTGTCTGCAGCACCCGAGATCTCCTAGGAGCCCTTCGAGAGTCTTCCCCGAGTCCCTCTCACTGCGGGCAGCCGGGGAAAAGCGGGGGTTGGGCTGGAAACGCAGGTAGCATCTAGTGCCTCCCCATGGACAGGGGAGGTAATTAGCGGACTTCCCCCTGCAAGGGAACACGTGTGACACCAGGAAGCTGTGTGGTGGGCGGCCCCGAACCTCCCCCACACAGTCAGCCGAGTTCAGGAATTCTGAGTGTGGGGAGGTTCCGTCTTCTGTCTGCAGCACCCGAGATCTCCGAGGAGCCCTTCGAGAGTCTTCCCCGAGTCCCTCCCAGTACGGGTTGCCGGGGAAATGCGGGGGTTGGGCTGGATACGCAGGTAGCATCTAGTGCCTCCCCATGGACAGGGGAGGTAATTAGCGGACTTCCCTTGGCGAGGGAACACCTGTGACACCAGGAAGCTGCGTGGAGGGCGGCCCTAAAACTCCCCCACACAGTCAGCCGTGTTCCGGAATTCTGAATGTGAGGAGTTTCCGTCTTCTGTCTGCAGCACCCGAGATCTCCTAGGAGCCCTTCGAGAGTCTTCCCCGAGTCCCTCCCAGTACGGGCTGCCGTTGAAATGCGGGGGTTGGGCTGGAAACGCAGGTAGCATCTAGTGCCTCCCCATGGACAGGGGAGGTAATAGCGGAATTCCCCTTGCGAGGGAACACGTGTGACACCAGGAAGCTGCGTGGAGGGCGGCCCTAAACCTCACCCAAACAGTCACACTTGTTCCGGAATTCTGAGAGTTGGGAGGTTCCGTCTTCTGTCTGCAGGACCCGAGATCTCCGAGGAGCCCTTCGAGAGTCTTCCCCGAGTCCCTCCCAGTACGGGCTGCCGGGGAAATGCGGGGGTTGGGCTGGATACGCAGGTAGCATCTAGTGCCTCCCCATGGACAGGGGAGGTAATTAGCGGACTTCCCCTTTCGAGGGAACACCTGAGACACCAGGAAGCTGCGTGGAGGGCGGCCCTAAACCTCCCACACACAGTCACCCGTGTTCTGGAATTCTGAGTGTGGGGAGGTTCCGTCTTCTGTCTGCAGCACCCGAGATCTCCGAGGAGCCCTTCGAGAGTCTTCCCCGAGTCCCTCCCAGTACGGGTTGCCGGGGAAATGCGGGGGTTGGGCTGGAAACGCAGGTAGCATCTAGTGCCTCCCCCTGGACAGGGGAGGTAATTAGCGGACTTCCCCCTGCCAGGTAACACGTGTGACACCAGGAAGCTGCGTCGAGGGCGGCCCCGAACCTCCCCCACACAGTCAGCCGTGTTCCGGAATTCTGAGTGTGGGGAGGTTCCGTCTTCTGTCTGCAGCACCCGGGATCCCCTAGGAGCCCTTCGAGGGTCTTACCGGAGTCCCTCGCACTGCGGGCAGCCGGGGAAAAGCGGGGGTTGGGCTGGAAACGCAGGTAGCATCTAGTGCCTCCCCCTGGACAGGGGAGGTAATTAGCGGACTTCCCCCTGCAAGGGAACACGTGTGACACCAGGAAGCTGCGTGGTGGGCGGCCCCGAACCTCCCCCACACAGTCAGCCGTGTTCCGGAATTCTGAGTGTGGGGAGGTTCCGTCTTCTGTCTGCAGCACCCGAGATCTCCTAGGAGCCCTTCGAGAGTCTTCCCCGTGTCCCTCTCACTGCGGGCAGCCGGGGAAAAGCGGGGGTTGGGCTGCAAACGCAGGTAGCATCTAGTTCCTCCCCATGGACAGGGGAAGTAAGTAGCGGACATCCCCTTGCGAGGGAACACCTGTGACACCATGAAGCTGCGTGGAGGGCGGCCCCGAACCTCCCCCACACAGTCAGCCGTGTTCCGGAATTCTGAGTGTGGGGAGGTTCCGTCTTCTGTCTGCAGCACCCGAGATCTCCTAGGAGCCCTTCGAGAGTCTTCCCCGAGTCCCTCTCACTGCGGGCAGCCGGGGAAAAGCGGGGGTTGGGCTGGAAACGCAGGTAGCATCTAGTGCCTCCCCATGGACAGGGGAGGTAATTAGCGGACTTCCCCCTGCAAGGGAACACGTGTGACACCAGGAAGCTGCGTGGTGGGCGGCCCCGAACCTCCCACACACAGTCAGCCTAGTTCAGGAATTCTGAGTGTGGGGAGGTTCCGTCTTCTGTCTGCAGCACCCGAGATCTCCGAGGAGCCCTTCGAGAGTCTTCCCCGAGTCCCTCCCAGTACGGGTTGCCGGGGAAATGCGGGGGTTGGGCTGGAAACGCAGGTAGCATCTAGTTCCTCCCCATGGACAGGGGAAGTAAGTAGCGGACATCCCCTTTCGAGGGAACACCTGTGACACCATGAAGCTGCGTGGAGGGCGGCCCCGAACCTCCCCCACACAGTCAGCCGTGTTCCGGAATTCTGAGTTTGGGGAGGTTCCGTCTTCTGTCTGCAGCACCCGAGATCTCCTAGGAGCCCTTCGAGAGTCTTCCCCGAGTCCCTCTCACTGCGGGCAGCCGGGGAAAAGCGGGGGTTGGGCTGGAAACGCAGGTAGCATCTAGTGCCTCCCCATGGACAGGGGAGGTAATTAGCGGACTTCCCCCTGCAAGGGAACACGTGTGACACCAGGAAGCTGCGTGGTGGGCGGCCCCGAACCTCCCCCACACAGTCAGCCGTGTTCCGGAATTCTGAGAGTGGGGAGGTTCCGTCTTCTGTCTGCAGCACCCGAGATCTCCTAGGAGCCCTTCGAGAGTCTTCCCCGTGTCCCTCTCACTGCCGGCAGCCGGGGAAAAGCGGGGGTTGGGCTGGAAACGCAGGTAGCATCTAGTTCCTCCCCATGGACAGGGGAAGTAAGTAGCTGACATCCCCTTGCGAGGGAACACCTGTGACACCATGAAGCTGCGTGGAGGGCGGCCCCGAACCTCCCCCACACAGTCAGCCGTGTTCCGGAATTCTGAGTGTGGGGAGGTTCCGTCTTCTGTCTGCAGCACCCGAGATCTCCTAGGAGCCCTTCGAGAGTCTTCCCCGAGTCCCTCTCACTGCGGGCAGCCGGGGAAAAGCGGGGGTTGGGCTGGAAACGCTGGTAGCATCTAGTGCCTCCCCATGGACAGGGGAGGTAATTAGCGGACTTCCCCCTGCAAGGGAACACGTGTGACACCAGGAAGCTGTGTGGTGGGCGGCCCCGAACCTCCCCCACACAGTCAGCCGAGTTCAGGAATTCTGAGTGTGGGGAGGTTCCGTCTTCTGTCTGCAGCACCCGAGATCTCCGAGGAGCCCTTCGAGAGTCTTCCCCGAGTCCCTCCCAGTACGGGTTGCCGGGGAAATTCGGGGGTTGGGCTGGATACGCAGGTAGCATCTAGTGCCTCCCCATGGACAGGGGAGGTAATTAGCGGACTTCCCTTGGCGAGGGAACACCTGTGACACCAGGAAGCTGCGTGGAGGGCGGCCCTAAACCTCCCCCACACAGTCAGCCGTGTTCCGGAATTCTGAATGTGAGGAGTTTCCGTCTTCTGTCTGCAGCACCCGAGATCTCCTAGGAGCCCTTCGAGAGTCTTCCCCGAGTCCCTCCCAGTACGGGCTGCCGGGGAAATGCGGGGGTTGGGCTGGAAACGCAGGTAGCATCTAGTGCCTCCCCATGGACAGGGGAGGTAATAGCGGAATTCCCCTTGCGAGGGAACACGTGTGACACCAGGAAGCTGCGTGGAGGGCGGCCCTAAACCTCACCCAAACAGTCACACTTGTTCCGGAATTCTGAGAGTTGGGAGGTTCCGTCTTCTGTCTGCAGGACCCGAGATCTCCGAGGAGCCCTTCGAGAGTCTTCCCCGAGTCTCTCCCAGTACGGGCTCCCGGGGAAATGCGGGGGTTGGGCTGGATACGCAGGTAGCATCTAGTGCCTCCCCATGGACAGGGGAGGTAATTAGCGGACTTCCCCTTTTGAGGGAACACCTGAGACACCAGGAAGCTGCGTGGAGGGCGGCAATAAACCTCCCACACACAGTCACCCGTGTTCTGGAATTCTGAGTGTGGGGAGGTTCCGTCTTCTGTCTGCAGCACCCGAGATCTCCGAGGAGCCCTTCGAGAGTCTTCCCCGAGTCCCTCCCAGTACGGGTTGCCGGGGAAATGCGGGGGTTGGGCTGGAAACGCAGGTAGCATCTAGTGCCTCCCCCTGGACAGGGGAGGTAATTAGCGGACTTCCCCCTGCCAGGGAACACGTGTGACACCAGGAAGCTGCGTGGAGGGCGGCCCCGAACCTCCCCCACACAGTCAGCCGTGTTCCGGAATTCTGAGTGTGGGGAGGTTCCGTCTTCTGTCTGCAGCACCCGGGATCTCCTAGGAGCCCTTCGAGGGTCTTACCGGAGTCCCTCGCACTGCGGGCAGCCGGGGAAAAGCGGGGGTTGGGCTGGAAACGCAGGTAGCATCTAGTGCCTCCCCCTGGACAGGGGAGGTAATTAGCGGACTTCCCCCTGCAAGGGAACACGTGTGACACCAGGAAGCTGCGTGGTGGGCGGCCCCGAACCTCCCCCACACAGTCAGCCGTGTTCCGGAATTCTGAGTGTGGGGAGGTTCCGTCTTCTGTCTGCAGCACCCGAGATCTCCTAGGAGCCCTTCGAGAGTCTTCCCCGTGTCCCTCTCACTGCGGGCAGCCGGGGAAAAGCGGGGGTTGGGCTGGAAACGCAGGTAGCATCTAGTTCCTCCCCATGGACAGGGGAAATAAGTAGCGGACATCCCCTTGCGAGGGAACACCTGTGACACCATGAAGCTGCGTGGAGGGCGGCCCCGAACCTCCCCCACACAGTCAGCCGTGTTCCGGAATTCTGAGTGTGGGGAGGTTCCGTCTTCTGTCTGCAGCACACGAGATCTCCTAGGAGCCCTTCGAGAGTCTTCCCCGAGTCCCTCTCACTGCGGGCAGCCGGGGAAAAGCGGGGGTTGGGCTGGAAACGCAGGTAGCATCTAGTGCCTCCCCATGGACAGGGGAGGTAATTAGCGGACTTCCCCCTGCAAGGGAACACGTGTGACACCAGGAAGCTGCGTGGTGGGCGGCCCCGAACCTCCCCCACACAGTCAGCCGTGTTCCGGAATTCTGAGAGTGGGGAGGTTCCGTCTTCTGTCTGCAGCACCCGAGATCTCCTAGGAGCCCTTCGAGAGTCTTCCCCGTGTCCCTCTCACTGCGGGCAGCCGGGGAAAAGCGGGGGTTGGGCTGGAAACGCAGGTAGCATCTAGTTCCTCCCCATGGACAGGGGAAGTAAGTAGCGGACATCCCCTTGCGAGGGAACACCTGTGACACCATGAAGCTGCGTGGAGGGCGGCCCCGAACCTCCCCCACACAGTCAGCCGTGTTCCGGAATTCTGAGTGTGGGGAGGTTCCGTCTTCTGTCTGCAGCACCCGAGATCTCCTAGGAGCCCTTCGAGAGTCTTCCCCGAGTCCCTCTCACTGCGGGCAGCCGGGGAAAAGCGGGGGTTGGGCTGGAAACGCAGGTAGCATCTAGTGCCTCCCCATGGACAGGGGAGGTAATTAGCGGACTTCCCCCTGCAAGGGAACACGTGTGACACCAGGAAGCTGTGTGGTGGGCGGCCCCGAACCTCCCCCACACAGTCAGCCGAGTTCAGGAATTCTGAGTGTGGGGAGGTTCCGTCTTCTGTCTGCAGCACCCGAGATCTCCGAGGAGCCCTTCGAGAGTCTTCCCCGAGTCCCTCCCAGTACGGGTTGCCGGGGAAATGCGGGGGTTGGGCTGGATACGCAGGTAGCATCTAGTGCCTCCCCATGGACAGGGGAGGTAATTAGCGGACTTCCCTTGGCGAGGGAACACCTGTGACACCAGGAAGCTGCGTGGAGGGCGGCCCTAAACCTCCCCCACACAGTCAGCCGTGTTCCGGAATTCTGAATGTGAGGAGTTTCCGTCTTCTGTCTGCAGCACCCGAGATCTCCTAGGAGCCCTTCGAGAGTCTTCCCCGAGTCCCTCCCAGTACGGGCTGCCGGGGAAATGCGGGGGTTGGGCTGGAAACGCAGGTAGCATCTAGTGCCTCCCCATGGACAGGGGAGGTAATAGCGGAATTCCCCTTGCGAGGGAACACGTGTGACACCAGGAAGCTGCGTGGAGGGCGGCCCTAAACCTCACCCAAACAGTCACACTTGTTCCGGAATTCTGAGAGTTGGGAGGTTCCGTCTTCTGTCTGCAGGACCCGAGATCTCCGAGGAGCCCTTCGAGAGTCTTCCCCGAGTCCCTCCCAGTACGGGCTGCCGGGGAAATGCGGGGGTTGGGCTGGATACGCAGGTAGCATCTAGTGCCTCCCCATGGACAGGGGAGGTAATTAGCGGACTTCCCCTTTCGAGGGAACACCTGAGACACCAGGAAGCTGCGTGGAGGGCGGCCCTAAACCTCCCCCACACAGTCAGCCGTGTTCCGGAATTCTGAATGTGAGGAGTTTCCGTCTTCTGTCTGCAGCACCCGAGATCTCCTAGGAGCCCTTCGAGAGTCTTCCCCGTGTCCCTCTCACTGCGGGCAGCCGGGGAAAAGCGGGGGTTGGGCTGGAAACGCAGGTAGCATCTAGTTCCTCCCCATGGACAGGGGAAGTAAGTAGCGGACATCCCCTTGCGAGGGAACACCTGTGACACCATGAAGCTGCGTGGAGGGCGGCCCCGAACCTCCCCCACACAGTCAGCCGTGTTCCGGAATTCTGAGTGTGGGGAGGTTCCGTCTTCTGTCTGCAGCACCCGAGATCTCCTAGGAGCCCTTCGAGAGTCTTCCCCGAGTCCCTCTCACTGCGGGCCGCCGGGGAAAAGCGGGGGTTGGGCTGGAAACGCAGGTAGCATCTAGTGCCTCCCCATGGACAGGGGAGGTAATTAGCGGACTTCCCCCTGCAAGGGAACACGTGTGACACCAGGAAGCTGCGTGGTGGGCGGCCCCGAACCTCCCCCACACAGTCAGCCGTGTTCCGGAATTCTGAGAGTGGGGAGGTTCCGTCTTCTGTCTGCAGCACCCGAGATCTCCTAGGAGCCCTTCGAGAGTCTTCCCCGTGTCCCTCTCACTGCGGGCAGCCGGGGAAAAGCGGGGGTTGGGCTGGAAACGCAGGTAGCATCTAGTTCCTCCCCATGGACAGGGGAAGTAAGTAGCGGACATCCCCTTGCGAGGGAACACCTGTGACACCATGAAGCTGCGTGGAGGGCGGCCCCGAACCTCCCCCACACAGTCAGCCGTGTTCCGGAATTCTGAGTGTGGGGAGGTTCCGTCTTCTGTCTGCAGCACCCGAGATCTCCTAGGAGCCCTTCGAGGGTCTTCCCCGAGTCCCTCTCACTGCGGGCAGCCGGGGAAAAGCGGGGGTTGAGCTGGAAACGCAGGTAGCATCTAGTGCCTCCCCATGGACAGGGGAGGTAATTAGCGGACTTCCCCCTGCAAGGGAACACGTGTGACACCAGGAAGCTGTGTGGTGGGCGGCCCCGAACCTCCCCCACACAGTCAGCCGAGTTCAGGAATTCTGAGTGTGGGGAGGTTCCGTCTTCTGTCTGCAGCACCCGAGATCTCCGAGGAGCCCTTCGAGAGTCTTCCCCGAGTCCCTCCCAGTACGGGTTGCCGGGGAAATGCGGGGGTTGGGCTGGATACGCAGGTAGCATCTAGTGCCTCCCCATGGACAGGGGAGGTAATTAGCGGACTTCCCTTGGCGAGGGAACACCTGTGACACCAGGAAGCTGCGTGGAGGGCGGCCCTAAACCTCCCCCACACAGTCAGCCGTGTTCCGGAATTCTGAATGTGAGGAGTTTCCGTCTTCTGTCTGCAGCACCCGAGATCTCCTAGGAGCCCTTCGAGAGTCTTCCCCGAGTCCCTCCCAGTACGGGCTGCCGGGGAAATGCGGGGGTTGGGCTGGAAACGCAGGTAGCATCTAGTGCCTCCCCATGGACAGGGGAGGTAATAGCGGAATTCCCCTTGCGAGGGAACACGTGTGACACCAGGAAGCTGCGTGGAGGGCGGCCCTAAACCTCACCCAATCAGTCACACTTGTTCCGGAATTCTGAGAGTTGGGAGGTTCCGTCTTCTGTCTGCAGGACCCGAGATCTCCGAGGAGCCCTTCGAGAGTCTTCCCCGAGTCCCTCCCAGTACGGGCTGCCGGGGAAATGCGGGGGTTGGGCTGGATACGCAGGTAGCATCTAGTGCCTCCCCATGGACAGGGGAGGTAATTAGCGGACTTCCCCTTTCGAGGGAACACCTGAGACACCAGGAAGCTGCGTGGAGGGCGGCCCTAAACCTCCCCCACACAGTCAGCCGTGTTCCGGAATTCTGAATGTGAGGAGTTTCCGTCTTATGTCTGCAGCACCCGAGATCTCCGAGGAGCCCTTCGAGAGTCTTCCCCGAGTCCTTCCCAGTACGGGTTGCCGGGGAAATGCGGGGGTTGGGCTGGAAACGCAGGTAGCATCTAGTTCCTCCCCATGGACAGGGGAGGTAATTAGCGGACTTCCCCTTGCGAGGGAACACCTGTGACACCATGAAGCTGCGTGGAGGGCGGCCCCGAACCTCCCCCACACAGTCAGCCGTGTTCCGGAATTCTGAGTGTGGGGAGGTTCCGTCTTCTGTCTGCAGCACCCGAGATCTCCTAGGAGCCCTTCGAGAGTCTTCCCCGAGTCCCTCTCACTGCGGGCAGCCGGGGAAAAGCGGGGGTTGGGCTGGAAACGCAGGTAGCATCTAGTGCCTCCCCATGGACAGGGGAGGTAATTAGCGGACTTCCCCCTGCAAGGGAACACGTGTGACACCAGGAAGCTGCGTGGTGGGCGGCCCCGAACCTCCCCCACACAGTCAGCCGTGTTCCGGAATTCTGAGAGTGGGGAGGTTCCGTCTTCTGTCTGCAGCACCCGAGATCTCCTAGGAGCCCTTCGAGAGTCTTCCCCGTGTCCCTCTCACTGCGGGCAGCCGGGGAAAAGCGGGGGTTGGGCTGGAAACGCAGGTAGCATCTAGTTCCTCCCCATGGACAGGGGAAGTAAGTAGCGGACATCCCCTTGCGAGGGAACACCTGTGACACCATGAAGCTGCGTGGAGGGCGGCCCCGAACCTCCCCCACACAGTCAGCCGTGTTCCGGAATTCTGAGTGTGGGGAGGTTCCGTCTTCTGTCTGCAGCACCCGAGATCTCCTAGGAGCCCTTCGAGAGTCTTCCCCGAGTCCCTCTCACTGCGGGCAGCCGGGGAAAAGCGGGGGTTGGGCTGGAAACGCAGGTAGCATCTAGTGCCTCCCCATGGACAGGGGAGGTAATTAGCGGACTTCCCCCTGCAAGGGAACACGTGTGACACCAGGAAGCTGTGTGGTGGGCGGCCCCGAACCTCCCCCACACAGTCAGCCGAGTTCAGGAATTCTGAGTGTGGGGAGGTTCCGTCTTCTGTCTGCAGCACCCGAGATCTCCGAGGAGCCCTTCGAGAGTCTTCCCCGAGTCCCTCCCAGTACGGGTTGCCGGGGAAATGCGGGGGTTGGGCTGGATACGCAGGTAGCATCTAGTGCCTCCCCATGGACAGGGGAGGTAATTAGCGGACTTCCCTTGGCGAGGGAACACCTGTGACACCAGGAAGCTGCGTGGAGGGCGGCCCTAAAACTCCCCCACACAGTCAGCCGTGTTCCGGAATTCTGAATGTGAGGAGTTTCCGTCTTCTGTCTGCAGCACCCGAGATCTCCTAGGAGCCCTTCGAGAGTCTTCCCCGAGTCCCTCCCAGTACGGGCTGCCGTTGAAATGCGGGGGTTGGGCTGGAAACGCAGGTAGCATCTAGTGCCTCCCCATGGACAGGGGAGGTAATAGCGGAATTCCCCTTGCGAGGGAACACGTGTGACACCAGGAAGCTGCGTGGAGGGCGGCCCTAAACCTCACCCAAACAGTCACACTTGTTCCGGAATTCTGAGAGTTGGGAGGTTCCGTCTTCTGTCTGCAGGACCCGAGATCTCCGAGGAGCCCTTCGAGAGTCTTCCCCGAGTCCCTCCCAGTACGGGCTGCCGGGGAAATGCGGGGGTTGGGCTGGATACGCAGGTAGCATCTAGTGCCTCCCCATGGACAGGGGAGGTAATTAGCGGACTTCCCCTTTCGAGGGAACACCTGAGACACCAGGAAGCTGCGTGGAGGGCGGCCCTAAACCTCCCACACACAGTCACCCGTGTTCTGGAATTCTGAGTGTGGGGAGGTTCCGTCTTCTGTCTGCAGCACCCGAGATCTCCGAGGAGCCCTTCGAGAGTCTTCCCCGAGTCCCTCCCAGTACGGGTTGCCGGGGAAATGCGGGGGTTGGGCTGGAAACGCAGGTAGCATCTAGTGCCTCCCCCTGGACAGGGGAGGTAATTAGCGGACTTCCCCCTGCCAGGGAACACGTGTGACACCAGGAAGCTGCGTCGAGGGCGGCCCCGAACCTCCCCCACACAGTCAGCCGTGTTCCGGAATTCTGAGTGTGGGGAGGTTCCGTCTTCTGTCTGCAGCACCCGGGATCCCCTAGGAGCCCTTCGAGGGTCTTACCGGAGTCCCTCGCACTGCGGGCAGCCGGGGAAAAGCGGGGGTTGGGCTGGAAACGCAGGTAGCATCTAGTGCCTCCCCCTGGACAGGGGAGGTAATTAGCGGACTTCCCCCTGCAAGGGAACACGTGTGACACCAGGAAGCTGCGTGGTGGGCGGCCCCGAACCTCCCCCACACAGTCAGCCGTGTTCCGGAATTCTGAGTGTGGGGAGGTTCCGTCTTCTGTCTGCAGCACCCGAGATCTCCTAGGAGCCCTTCGAGAGTCTTCCCCGTGTCCCTCTCACTGCGGGCAGCCGGGGAAAAGCGGGGGTTGGGCTGCAAACGCAGGTAGCATCTAGTTCCTCCCCATGGACAGGGGAAGTAAGTAGCGGACATCCCCTTGCGAGGGAACACCTGTGACACCATGAAGCTGCGTGGAGGGCGGCCCCGAACCTCCCCCACACAGTCAGCCGTGTTCCGGAATTCTGAGTGTGGGGAGGTTCCGTCTTCTGTCTGCAGCACCCGAGATCTCCTAGGAGCCCTTCGAGAGTCTTCCCCGAGTCCCTCTCACTGCGGGCAGCCGGGGAAAAGCGGGGGTTGGGCTGGAAACGCAGGTAGCATCTAGTGCCTCCCCATGGACAGGGGAGGTAATTAGCGGACTTCCCCCTGCAAGGGAACACGTGTGACACCAGGAAGCTGCGTGGTGGGCGGCCCCGAACCTCCCACACACAGTCAGCCTAGTTCAGGAATTCTGAGTGTGGGGAGGTTCCGTCTTCTGTCTGCAGCACCCGAGATCTCCGAGGAGCCCTTCGAGAGTCTTCCCCGAGTCCCTCCCAGTACGGGTTGCCGGGGAAATGCGGGGGTTGGGCTGGAAACGCAGGTAGCATCTAGTTCCTCCCCATGGACAGGGGAAGTAAGTAGCGGACATCCCCTTTCGAGGGAACACCTGTGACACCATGAAGCTGCGTGGAGGGCGGCCCCGAACCTCCCCCACACAGTCAGCCGTGTTCCGGAATTCTGAGTTTGGGGAGGTTCCGTCTTCTGTCTGCAGCACCCGAGATCTCCTAGGAGCCCTTCGAGAGTCTTCCCCGAGTCCCTCTCACTGCGGGCAGCCGGGGAAAAGCGGGGGTTGGGCTGGAAACGCAGGTAGCATCTAGTGCCTCCCCATGGACAGGGGAGGTAATTAGCGGACTTCCCCCTGCAAGGGAACACGTGTGACACCAGGAAGCTGCGTGGTGGGCGGCCCCGAACCTCCCCCACACAGTCAGCCGTGTTCCGGAATTCTGAGAGTGGGGAGGTTCCGTCTTCTGTCTGCAGCACCCGAGATCTCCTAGGAGCCCTTCGAGAGTCTTCCCCGTGTCCCTCTCACTGCCGGCAGCCGGGGAAAAGCGGGGGTTGGGCTGGAAACGCAGGTAGCATCTAGTTCCTCCCCATGGACAGGGGAAGTAAGTAGCTGACATCCCCTTGCGAGGGAACACCTGTGACACCATGAAGCTGCGTGGAGGGCGGCCCCGAACCTCCCCCACACAGTCAGCCGTGTTCCGGAATTCTGAGTGTGGGGAGGTTCCGTCTTCTGTCTGCAGCACCCGAGATCTCCTAGGAGCCCTTCGAGAGTCTTCCCCGAGTCCCTCTCACTGCGGGCAGCCGGGGAAAAGCGGGGGTTGGGCTGGAAACGCTGGTAGCATCTAGTGCCTCCCCATGGACAGGGGAGGTAATTAGCGGACTTCCCCCTGCAAGGGAACACGTGTGACACCAGGAAGCTGTGTGGTGGGCGGCCCCGAACCTCCCCCACACAGTCAGCCGAGTTCAGGAATTCTGAGTGTGGGGAGGTTCCGTCTTCTGTCTGCAGCACCCGAGATCTCCGAGGAGCCCTTCGAGAGTCTTCCCCGAGTCCCTCCCAGTACGGGTTGCCGGGGAAATGCGGGGGTTGGGCTGGATACGCAGGTAGCATCTAGTGCCTCCCCATGGACAGGGGAGGTAATTAGCGGACTTCCCTTGGCGAGGGAACACCTGTGACACCAGGAAGCTGCGTGGAGGGCGGCCCTAAACCTCCCCCACACAGTCAGCCGTGTTCCGGAATTCTGAATGTGAGGAGTTTCCGTCTTCTGTCTGCAGCACCCGAGATCTCCTAGGAGCCCTTCGAGAGTCTTCCCCGAGTCCCTCCCAGTACGGGCTGCCGGGGAAATGCGGGGGTTGGGCTGGAAACGCAGGTAGCATCTAGTGCCTCCCCATGGACAGGGGAGGTAATAGCGGAATTCCCCTTGCGAGGGAACACGTGTGACACCAGGAAGCTGCGTGGAGGGCGGCCCTAAACCTCACCCAAACAGTCACACTTGTTCCGGAATTCTGAGAGTTGGGAGGTTCCGTCTTCTGTCTGCAGGACCCGAGATCTCCGAGGAGCCCTTCGAGAGTCTTCCCCGAGTCCCTCCCAGTACGGGCTGCCGGGGAAATGCGGGGGTTGGGCTGGATACGCAGGTAGCATCTAGTGCCTCCCCATGGACAGGGGAGGTAATTAGCGGACTTCCCCTTTCGAGGGAACACCTGAGACACCAGGAAGCTGCGTGGAGGGCGGCCCTAAACCTCCCAAACACAGTCACCCGTGTTCTGGAATTCTGAGTGTGGGGAGGTTCCGTCTTCTGTCTGCAGCACCCGAGATCTCCGAGGAGCCCTTCGAGAGTCTTCCCCGAGTCCCTCCCAGTACGGGTTGCCGGGGAAATGCGGGGGTTGGGCTGGAAACGCAGGTAGCATCTAGTGCCTCCCCCTGGACAGGGGAGGTAATTAGCGGACTTCCCCCTGCCAGGGAACACGTGTGACACCAGGAAGCTGCGTCGAGGGCGGCCCCGAACCTCCCCGACACAGTCAGCCGTGTTCCGGAATTCTGAGTGTGGGGAGGTTCCGTCTTCTGTCTGCAGCACCCGGGATCCCCTAGGAGCCCTTCGAGGGTCTTACCGGAGTCCCTCGCACTGCGGGCAGCCGGGGAAAAGCGGGGGTTGGGCTGGAAACGCAGGTAGCATCTAGTGCCTCCCCCTGGACAGGGGAGGTAATTAGCGGACTTCCCCCTGCAAGGGAACACGTGTGACAACAGGAAGCTGCGTGGTGGGCGGCCCCGAACCTCCCCCACACAGTCAGCCGTGTTCCGGAATTCTGAGTGTGGGGAGGTTCCGTCTTCTGTCTGCAGCACCCGAGATCTCCTAGGAGCCCTTCGAGAGTCTTCCCCGTGTCCCTCTCACTGCGGGCAGCCGGGGAAAAGCGGGGGTTGGGCTGGAAACGCAGGTAGCATCTAGTTCCTCCCCATGGACAGGGGAAGTAAGTAGCGGACATCCCCTTGCGAGGGAACACCTGTGACACCATGAAGCTGCGTGGAGGGCGGCCCCGAACCTCCCCCACACAGTCAGCCGAGTTCAGGAATTCTGAGTGTGGGGAGGTTCCGTCTTCTGTCTGCAGCACCCGAGATCTCCGAGGAGCCCTTCGAGAGTCTTCCCCGAGTCCCTCCCAGTACGGGTTGCCGGGGAAATGCGGGGGTTGGGCTGGAAACGCAGGTAGCATCTAGTGCCTCCCCCTGGACAGGGGAGGTAATTAGCGGACTTCCCCCTGCCAGGGAACACGTGTGACACCAGGAAGCTGCGTGGACGGCGGCCCCGAACCTCCCCCACACAGTCAGCCGTGTTCCGGAATTCTGAGTGTGGGGAGGTTCCGTCTTCTGTCTGCAGCACCCGAGATCTCCTAGGAGCACTTCGAGAGTCTTCCCCGAGTCCCTCTCACTGCGGGCAGCCGGGGAAAAGCGGGGGTTGGGCTGGAAACGCAGGTAGCATCTAGTTCCTCCCCATGGACAGGGGAGGTAAGTAGCGGACTTCCCCTTGCGAGGGAACACCTGTGACACCAGGAAGCTGCGTGGAGGGCGGCCCCGAACCTCCCCCACACAGTCACCCGTGTTCCGGAATTCTGAGTGTGGGGAGGTTCCGTCTTCTGTCTGCAGCACCCGAGATCTCCTAGGAGCCCTTCGAGAGTCTTCCCCGTGTCCCTCTCACTGCGGGCAGCCGGGGAAAAGCGGGGGTTGGGCTGGAAACGCAGGTAGCATCTAGTTCCTCCCCATGGACAGGGGAAGTAAGTAGCGGACATCCCCTTGCGAGGGAACACCTGTGACACCATGAAGCTGCGTGGAGGGCGGCCCCGAACCTCCCCCACACAGTCAGCCGTGTTCCGGAATTCTGAGTGTGGGGAGGTTCCGTCTTCTGTCTGCAGCACCCGAGATCTCCTAGGAGCCCTTCGAGAGTCTTCCCCGAGTCCCTCTCACTGCGGGCAGCCGGGGAAAAGCGGGGGTTGGGCTGGAAACGCAGGTAGCATCTAGTGCCTCCCCATGGACAGGGGAGGTAATTAGCGGACTTCCCCCTGCAAGGGAACACGTGTGACACCAGGAAGCTGCGTGGTGGGCGGCCCCGAACCTCCCCCACACAGTCAGCCGAGTTCAGGAATTCTGAGTGTGGGGAGGTTCCGTCTTCTGTCTGCAGCACCCGAGATCTCCGAGGAGCCCTTCGAGAGTCTTCCCCGAGTCCCTCCCAGTACGGGTTGCCGGGGAAATGCGGGGGTTGGGCTGGAAACGCAGGTAGCATCTAGTGCCTCCCCCTGGACAGGGGAGGTAATTAGCGGACTTCCCCCTGCCAGGGAACACGTGTGACACCAGGAAGCTGCGTGGAGGGCGGCCCCGAACCTCCCCCACACAGTCAGCCGTGTTGCGGAATTCTGAGTGTGGGGAGGTTCCGTCTTCTGTCTGCAGCACCCGAGATCTCCTAGGAGCACTTCGAGAGTCTTCCCCGAGTCCCTCTCACTGCGGGCAGCCGGGGAAAAGCGGGGGTTGGGCTGGAAACGCAGGTAGCATCTAGTTCCTCCCCATGGACAGGGGAGGTAAGTAGCGGACTTCCCCTTGCGAGGGAACACCTGTGACACCAGGAAGCTGCGTGGAGGGCGGCCCCGAACCTCCCCCACACAGTCACCCGTGTTCCGGAATTCTGAGTGTGGGGAGGTTCCGTCTTCTGTCTGCAGCACCCGGGATCTCTTAGGAGCCCTTCGAGGGTCTTACCGGAGTCCCTCGCACTGCGGGCAGCCGGGGAAAAGCGGGGGTTGGGCTGGAAACGCAGGTAGCATCTAGTGCCTCCCCCTGGACAGGGGAGGTAATTAGCGGACTTCCCCCTGCAAGGGAACACGTGTGACACCAGGAAGCTGCGTGGTGGGCGGCCCCGAACCTCCCCCACACAGTCAGCCGTGTTCCGGAATTCTGAGAGTGGGGAGGTTCCGTCTTCTGTCTGCAGCACCCGAGATCTCCTAGGAGCCCTTCGAGAGTCTTCCCCGTGTCCCTCTCACTGCGGGCAGCCGGGGAAAAGCGGGGGTTGGGCTGGAAACGCAGGTAGCATCTAGTTCCTCCCCATGGACAGGGGAAGTAAGTAGCGGACATCCCCTTGCGAGGGAACACCTGTGACACCATGAAGCTGCGTGGAGGGCGGCCCCGAACCTCCCCCACACAGTCAGCCGTGTTCCGGAATTCTGAGTGTGGGGAGGTTCCGTCTTCTGTCTGCAGCACCCGAGATCTCCTAGGAGCCCTTCGAGAGTCTTCCCCGAGTCCCTCTCACTGCGGGCAGCCGGGGAAAAGCGGGGGTTGGGCTGGAAACGCAGGTAGCATCTAGTGCCTCCCCATGGACAGGGGAGGTAATTAGCGGACTTCCCCCTGCAAGGGAACACGTGTGACACCAGGAAGCTGCGTGGTGGGCGGCCCCGAACCTCCCCCACACAGTCAGCCGTGTTCCGGAATTCTGAGTGTGGGGAGGTTCCGTCTTCTGTCTGCAGGACCCGAGATCTCCGAGGAGCCCTTCGAGAGTCTTCCCCGAGTCCCTCCCAGTACGGGCTGCCGGGGAAATGCGGGGGTTGGGCTGGATACGCAGGTAGCATCTAGTGCCTCCCCATGGACAGGGGAGGTAATTAGCGGACTTCCCCTTTCGAGGGAACACCTGAGACACCAGGAAGCTGCGTGGAGGGCGGCCCTAAACCTCCCACACACAGTCACCCGTGTTCTGGAATTCTGAGTGTGGGGAGGTTCCGTCTTCTGTCTGCAGCACCCGAGATCTCCGAGGAGCCCTTCGAGAGTCTTCCCCGAGTCCCTCCCAGTACGGGTTGCCGGGGAAATGCGGGGGTTGGGCTGGAAACGCAGGTAGCATCTAGTGCCTCCCCCTGGACAGGGGAGGTAATTAGCGGACTTCCCCCTGCCAGGGAACACGTGTGACACCAGGAAGCTGCGTCGAGGGCGGCCCCGAACCTCCCCCACACAGTCAGCCTTGTTCCGGAATTCTGAGTGTGGGGAGGTTCCGTCTTCTGTCTGCAGCACCCGGGATCCCCTAGGAGCCCTTCGAGGGTCTTACCGGAGTCCCTCGCACTGCGGGCAGCCGGGGAAAAGCGGGGGTTGGGCTGGAAACGCAGGTAGCATCTAGTGCCTCCCCCTGGACAGGGGAGGTAATTAGCGGACTTCCCCCTGCAAGGGAACACGTGTGACACCAGGAAGCTGCGTGGTGGGCGGCCCCGAACCTCCCCCACACAGTCAGCCGTGTTCCGGAATTCTGAGTGTGGGGAGGTTCCGTCTTCTGTCTGCAGCACCCGAGATCTCCTAGGAGCCCTTCGAGAGTCTTCCCCGAGTCCCTCTAACTGCGGGCAGCCGGGGAAAAGCGGGGGTTGGGCTGGAAACGCAGGTAGCATCTAGTGCCTCCCCATGGACAGGGGAGGTAATTAGCGGACTTCCCCCTGCAAGGGAACACGTGTGACACCAGGAAGCTGCGTGGTGGGCGGCCCCGAACCTCCCCCACACAGTCAGCCGAGTTCAGGAATTCTGAGTGTGGGGAGGTTCCGTCTTCTGTCTGCAGCACCCGAGATCTCCGAGGAGCCCTTCGAGAGTCTTCCCCGAGTCCCTCCCAGTACGGGTTGCCGGGGAAATGCGGGGGTTGGGCTGGAAACGCAGGTAGCATCTAGTGCCTCCCCCTGGACAGGGGAGGTAATTAGCGGACTTCCCCCTGCCAGGGAACACGTGTGACACCAGGAAGCTGCGTGGAGGGCGGCCCCGAACATCCCCCACACAGTCAGCCGTGTTCCGGAATTCTGAGTGTGGGGAGGTTCCGTCTTCTGTCTGCAGCACCCGAGATCTCCTAGGAGCACTTCGAGAGTCTTCCCCGAGTCCCTCTCACTGCGGGCAGCCGGGGAAAAGCGGGGGTTGGGCTGGAAACGCAGGTAGCATCTAGTTCCTCCCCATGGACAGGGGAGGTAAGTAGCGGACTTCCCCTTGCGAGGGAACACCTGTGACACCAGGAAGCTGCGTGGAGGGCGGCCCCGAACCTCCCCCACACAGTCAGCCGTGTTCCGGAATTCTGAGTGTGGGGAGGTTCCGTCTTCTGTCTGCAGCACCCGAGATCTCCTAGGAGCCCTTCGAGAGTCTTCCCCGAGTCCCTCTCACTGCGGGCAGCCGGGGAAAAGCGGGGGTTGGGCTGGAAACGCAGGTAGCATCTAGTGCCTCCCCATGGACAGGGGAGGTAATTAGCGGACTTCCCCCTGCAAGGGAACACGTGTGACACCAGGAAGCTGCGTGGTGGGCGGCCCCGAACCTCCCCCACACAGTCAGCCGAGTTCAGGAATTCTGAGTGTGGGGAGGTTCCGTCTTCTGTCTGCAGCACCCGAGATCTCCGAGGAGCCCTTCGAGAGTCTTCCCCGAGTCCCTCCCAGTACGGGTTGCCGGGGAAATGCGGGGGTTGGGCTGGAAACGCAGGTAGCATCTAGTGCCTCCCCCTGGACAGGGGAGGTAATTAGCGGACTTCCCCCTGCCAGGGAACACGTGTGACACCAGGAAGCTGCGTGGAGGGCGGCCCCGAACCTCCCCCACACAGTCAGCCGTGTTGCGGAATTCTGAGTGTGGGGAGGTTCCGTCTTCTGTCTGCAGCACCCGAGATCTCCTAGGAGCACTTCGAGAGTCTTCCCCGAGTCCCTCTCACTGCGGGCAGCCGGGGAAAAGCGGGGGTTGGGCTGGAAACGCAGGTAGCATCTAGTTCCTCCCCATGGACAGGGGAGGTAAGTAGCGGACTTCCCCTTGCGAGGGAACACCTGTGACACCAGGAAGCTGCGTGGAGGGCGGCCCCGAACCTCCCCCACACAGTCACCCGTGTTCCGGAATTCTGAGTGTGGGGAGGTTCCGTCTTCTGTCTGCAGCACCCGGGATCTCCTAGGAGCCCTTCGAGGGTCTTACCGGAGTCCCTCGCACTGCGGGCAGCCGGGGAAAAGCGGGGGTTGGGCTGGAAACGCAGGTAGCATCTAGTGCCTCCCCCTGGACAGGGGAGGTAATTAGCGGACTTCCCCCTGCAAGGGAACACGTGTGACACCAGGAAGCTGCGTGGTGGGCGGCCCCGAACCTCCCCCACACAGTCAGCCGTGTTCCGGAATTCTGAGAGTGGGGAGGTTCCGTCTTCTGTCTGCAGCACCCGAGATCTCCTAGGAGCCCTTCGAGAGTCTTCCCCGTGTCCCTCTCACTGCGGGCAGCCGGGGAAAAGCGGGGGTTGGGCTGGAAACGCAGGTAGCATCTAGTTCCTCCCCATGGACAGGGGAAGTAAGTAGCGGACATCCCCTTGCGAGGGAACACCTGTGACACCATGAAGCTGCGTGGAGGGCGGCCCCGAACCTCCCCCACACAGTCAGCCGTGTTCCGGAATTCTGAGTGTGGGGAGGTTCCGTCTTCTGTCTGCAGCACCCGAGATCTCCTAGGAGCCCTTCGAGAGTCTTCCCCGAGTCCCTCTCACTGCGGGCAGCCGGGGAAAAGCGGGGGTTGGGCTGGAAACGCAGGTAGCATCTAGTGCCTCCCCATGGACAGGGGAGGTAATTAGCGGACTTCCCCCTGCAAGGGAACACGTGTGACACCAGGAAGCTGCGTGGTGGGCGGCCCCGAACCTCCCCCACACAGTCAGCCGTGTTCCGGAATTCTGAGTGTGGGGAGGTTCCGTCTTCTGTCTGCAGCACCCGAGATCTCCTAGGAGCCCTTCGAGAGTCTTCCCCGTGTCCCTCTCTCTGCGGGCAGCCGGGGAAAAGCGGGGGTTGGGCTGGAAACGCAGGTAGCATCTAGTTCCTCCCCATGGACAGGGGAAGTAAGTAGCGGACATCCCCTTGCGAGGGAACACCTGTGACACCATGAAGCTGCGTGGAGGGCGGCCCCGAACCTCCCCCACACAGTCAGCCGTGTTCCGGAATTCTGAGTGTGGGGAGGTTCCGTCTTCTGTCTGCAGCACCCGAGATCTCCTAGGAGCCCTTCGAGAGTCTTCCCCGAGTCCCTCTCACTGCGGGCAGCCGGGGAAAAGCGGGGGTTGGGCTGGAAACGCAGGTAGCATCTAGTGCCTCCCCATGGACAGGGGAGGTAATTAGCGGACTTCCCCCTGCAAGGGAACACGTGTGACACCAGGAAGCTGCGTGGTGGGCGGCCCCGAACCTCCCCCACACAGTCAGCCGAGTTCAGGAATTCTGAGTGTGGGGAGGTTCCGTCTTCTGTCTGCAGCACCCGAGATCTCCGAGGAGCCCTTCGAGAGTCTTCCCCGAGTCCCTCACAGTACGGGTTGCCGGGGAAATGCGGGGGTTGGGCTGGAAACGCAGGTAGCATCTAGTGCCTCCCCCTGGACAGGGGAGGTAATTAGCGGACTTCCCCCTGCCAGGGAACACGTGTGACACCAGGAAGCTGCGTGGAGGGCGGCCCCGAACCTCCCCCACACAGTCAGCCGTGTTGCGGAATTCTGAGTGTGGGGAGGTTCCGTCTTCTGTCTGCAGCACCCGAGATCTCCTAGGAGCACTTCGAGAGTCTTCCCCGAGTCCCTCTCACTGCGGGCAGCCGGGGAAAAGCGGGGGTTGGGCTGGAAACGCAGGTAGCATCTAGTTCCTCCCCATGGACAGGGGAGGTAAGTAGCGGACTTCCCCTTGCGAGGGAACACCTGTGACACCAGGAAGCTGCGTGGAGGGCGGCCCCGAACCTCCCCCACACAGTCACCCGTGTTCCGGAATTCTGAGTGTGGGGAGGTTCCGTCTTCTGTCTGCAGCACCCGGGATCTCCTAGGAGCCCTTCGAGGGTCTTACCGGAGTCCCTCGCACTGCGGGCAGCCGGGGAAAAGCGGGGGTTGGGCTGGAAACGCAGGTAGCATCTAGTGCCTCCCCCTGGACAGGGGAGGTAATTAGCGGACTTCCCCCTGCAAGGGAACACGTGTGACACCAGGAAGCTGCGTGGTGGGCGGCCCCGAACCTCCCCCACACAGTCAGCCGTGTTCCGGAATTCTGAGAGTGGGGAGGTTCCGTCTTCTGTCTGCAGCACCCGAGATCTCCTAGGAGCCCTTCGAGAGTCTTCCCCGTGTCCCTCTCACTGCGGGCAGCCGGGGAAAAGCGGGGGTTGGGCTGGAAACGCAGGTAGCATCTAGTTCCTCCCCATGGACAGGGGAAGTAAGTAGCGGACATCCCCTTGCGAGGGAACACCTGTGACACCATGAAGCTGCGTGGAGGGCGGCCCCGAACCTCCCCCACACAGTCAGCCGTGTTCCGGAATTCTGAGTGTGGGGAGGTTCCGTCTTCTGTCTGCAGCACCCGAGATCTCCTAGGAGCCCTTCGAGAGTCTTCCCCGAGTCCCTCTCACTGCGGGCAGCCGGGGAAAAGCGGGGGTTGGGCTGGAAAAGCAGGTAGCATCTAGTGCCTCCCCATGGACAGGGGAGGTAATTAGCGGACTTCCCCCTGCAAGGGAACACGTGTGACACCAGGAAGCTGTGTGGTGGGCGGCCCCGAACCTCCCCCACACAGTCAGCCGAGTTCAGGAATTCTGAGTGTGGGGAGGTTCCGTCTTCTGTCTGCAGCACCCGAGATCTCCGAGGAGCCCTTCGAGAGTCTTCCCCGAGTCCCTCCCAGTACGGGTTGCCGGGGAAATGCGGGGGTTGGGCTGGATACGCAGGTAGCATCTAGTGCCTCCCCATGGACAGGGGAGGTAATTAGCGGACTTCCCTTGGCGAGGGAACACCTGTGACACCAGGAAGCTGCGTGGAGGGCGGCCCTAAACCTCCCCCACACAGTCAGCCGTGTTCCGGAATTCTGAATGTGAGGAGTTTCCGTCTTCTGTCTGCAGCACCCGAGATCTCCTAGGAGCCCTTCGAGAGTCTTCCCCGAGTCCCTCCCAGTACGGGCTGCCGGGGAAATGCGGGGGTTGGGCTGGAAACGCAGGTAGCATCTAGTGCCTCCCCATGGACAGGGGAGGTAATAGCGGAATTCCCCTTGCGAGGGAACACCTGTGACACCAGGAAGCTGCGTGGAGGGCGGCCCTAAACCTCACCCAAACAGTCACACTTGTTCCGGAATTCTGAGAGTTGGGAGGTTCCGTCTTCTGTCTGCAGCACCCGGGATCTCCTAGGAGCCCTTCGAGGGTCTTACCGGAGTCCCTCGCACTGCGGGCAGCCGGGGAAAAGCGGGGGTTGGGCTGGAAACGCAGGTAGCATCTAGTGCCTCCCCCTGGACAGGGGAGGTAATTAGCGGACTTCCCCCTGCAAGGGAACACGTGTGACACCAGGAAGCTGCGTGGTGGGCGGCCCCGAACCTCCCCCACACAGTCAGCCGTGTTCCGGAATTCTGAGTGTGGGGAGGTTCCGTCTTCTGTCTGCAGCACCCGAGATCTCCTAGGAGCCCTTCGAGAGTCTTCCCCGTGTCCCTCACACTGCGGGCAGCCGGGGAAAAGCGGGGGTTGGGCTGGAAACGCAGGTAGCATCTAGTTCCTCCCCATGGACAGGGGAAGTAAGTAGCGGACATCCCCTTGCGAGGGAACACCTGTGACACCATGAAGCTGCGTGGAGGGCGGCCCCGAACCTCCCCCACACAGTCAGCCGTGTTCCGGAATTCTGAGTGTGGGGAGGTTCCGTCTTCTGTCTGCAGCACCCGAGATCTCCTAGGAGCCCTTCGAGAGTCTTCCCCGAGTCCCTCTCACTGCGGGCAGCCGGGGAAAAGCGGGGGTTGGGCTGGAAACGCAGGTAGCATCTAGTGCCTCCCCATGGACAGGGGAGGTAATTAGCGGACTTCCCCCTGCAAGGGAACACGTGTGACACCAGGAAGCTGTGTGGTGGGCGGCCCCGAACCTCCCCCACACAGTCAGCCGAGTTCAGGAATTCTGAGTGTGGGGAGGTTCCGTCTTCTGTCTGCAGCACCCGAGATCTCCGAGGAGCCCTTCGAGAGTCTTCCCCGAGTCCCTCCCAGTACGGGTTGCCGGGGAAATGCGGGGGTTGGGCTGGATACGCAGGTAGCATCTAGTGCCTCCCCATGGACAGGGGAGGTAATTAGCGGACTTCCCTTGGCGAGGGAACACCTGTGACACCATGAAGCTGCGTGGAAGGCGGCCCCGAACCTCCCCCACACAGTCAGCCGTGTTCCGGAATTCTGAGTGTGGGGAGGTTCCGTCTTCTGTCTGCAGCACCCGAGATCTCCTAGGAGCCCTTCGAGAGTCTTCCCCGAGTCCCTCTCACTGCGGGCAGCCGGGGAAAAGCGGGGGTTGGGCTGGAAACGCAGGTAGCATCTAGTGCCTCCCCATGGACAGGGGAGGTAATTAGCGGACTTCCCCCTGCAAGGGAACACGTGTGACACCAGGAAGCTGCGTGGTGGGCGGCCCCGAACCTCCCCCACACAGTCAGCCGTGTTCCGGAATTCTGAGATTGGGGAGGTTCCGTCTTCTGTCTGCAGCACCCGAGATCTCCTAGGAGCCCTTCGAGAGTCTTCCCCGTGTCCCTCTCACTGCGGGCAGCCGGGGAAAAGCGGGGGTTGGGCTGGAAACGCAGGTAGCATCTAGTTCCTCCCCATGGACAGGGGAAGTAAGTAGCGGACATCCCCTTGCGAGGGAACACCTGTGACACCATGAAGCTGCGTGGAGGGCGGCCCCGAACCTCCCCCACACAGTCAGCCGTGTTCCGGAATTCTGAGTGTGGGGAGGTTCCGTCTTCTGTCTGCAGCACCCGAGATCTCCTAGGAGCCCTTCGAGAGTCTTCCCCGAGTCCCTCTCACTGCGGGCAGCCGGGGAAAAGCGGGGGTTGGGCTGGAAACGCAGGTAGCATCTAGTGCCTCCCCATGGACAGGGGAGGTAATTAGCGGACTTCCCCCTGCAAGGGAACACGTGTGACACCAGGAAGCTGTGTGGTGGGCGGCCCCGAACCTCCCCCACACAGTCAGCCGAGTTCAGGAATTCTGAGTGTGGGGAGGTTCCGTCTTCTGTCTGCAGCACCCGAGATCTCCTAGGAGCCCTTCGAGAGTCTTCCCCGAGTCCCTCCCAGTACGGGTTGCCGGGGAAATGCGGGGGTTGGGCTGGATACGCAGGTAGCATCTAGTGCCTCCCCATGGACAGGGGAGGTAATTAGCGGACTTCCCTTGGCGAGGGAACACCTGTGACACCAGGAAGCTGCGTGGAGGGCGGCCCTAAACCTCCCCCACACAGTCAGCCGTGTTCCGGAATTCTGAATGTGAGGAGTTTCCGTCTTCTGTCTGCAGCACCCGAGATCTCCTAGGAGCCCTTCGAGAGTCTTCCCCGAGTCCCTCCCAGTACGGGCTGCCGGGGAAATGCGGGGGTTGGGCTGGAAACGCAGGTAGCATCTAGTGCCTCCCCATGGACAGGGGAGGTAATAGCGGAATTCCCCTTGCGAGGGAACACCTGTGACACCAGGAAGCTGCGTGGAGGGCGGCCCTAAACCTCACCCAAACAGTCACACTTGTTCCGGAATTCTGAGAGTTGGGAGGTTCCGTCTTCTGTCTGCAGCACCCGGGATCTCCTAGGAGCCCTTCGAGGGTCTTACCGGAGTCCCTCGCACTGCGGGCAGCCGGGGAAAAGCGGGGGTTGGGCTGGAAACGCAGGTAGCATCTAGTGCCTCCCCCTGGACAGGGGAGGTAATTAGCGGACTTCCCCCTGCAAGGGAACACGTGTGACACCAGGAAGCTGCGTGGTGGGCGGCCCCGAACCTCCCCCACACAGTCAGCCGTGTTCCGGAATTCTGAGTGTGGGGAGGTTCCGTCTTCTGTCTGCAGCACCCGAGATCTCCTAGGAGCCCTTCGAGAGTCTTCCCCGTGTCCCTCTCACTGCGGGCAGCCGGGGAAAAGCGGGGGTTGGGCTGGAAACGCAGGTAGCATCTAGTTCCTCCCCATGGACAGGGGAAGTAAGTAGCGGACATCCCCTTGCGAGGGAACACCTGTGACACCATGAAGCTGCGTGGAGGGCGGCCCCGAACCTCCCCCACACAGTCAGCCGTGTTCCGGAATTCTGAGTGTGGGGAGGTTCCGTCTTCTGTCTGCAGCACCCGAGATCTCCTAGGAGCCCTTCGAGAGTCTTCCCCGAGTCCCTCTCACTGCGGGCAGCCGGGGAAAAGCGGGGGTTGGGCTGGAAACGCAGGTAGCATCTAGTGCCTCCCCATGGACAGGGGAGGTAATTAGCGGACTTCCCCCTGCAAGGGAACACGTGTGACACCAGGAAGCTGTGTGGTGGGCGGCCCCGAACCTCCCCCACACAGTCAGCCGAGTTCAGGAATTCTGAGTGTGGGGAGGTTCCGTCTTCTGTCTGCAGCACCCGAGATCTCCGAGGAGCCCTTCGAGAGTCTTCCCCGAGTCCCTCCCAGTACGGGTTGCCGGGGAAATGCGGGGGTTGGGCTGGATACGCAGGTAGCATCTAGTGCCTCCCCATGGACAGGGGAGGTAATTAGCGGACTTCCCTTGGCGAGGGAACACCTGTGACACCATGAAGCTGCGTGGAGGGCGGCCCCGAACCTCCCCCACACAGTCAGCCGTGTTCCGGAATTCTGAGTGTGGGGAGGTTCCGTCTTCTGTCTGCAGCACCCGAGATCTCCTAGGAGCCCTTCGAGAGTCTTCCCCGAGTCCCTCTCACTGCGGGCAGCCGGGGAAAAGCGGGGGTTGGGCTGGAAACGCAGGTAGCATCTAGTGCCTCCCCATGGACAGGGGAGGTAATTAGCGGACTTCCCCCTGCAAGGGAACACGTGTGACACCAGGAAGCTGCGTGGTGGGCGGCCCCGAACCTCCCCCACACAGTCAGCCGTGTTCCGGAATTCTGAGATTGGGGAGGTTCCGTCTTCTGTCTGCAGCACCCGAGATCTCCTAGGAGCCCTTCGAGAGTCTTCCCCGTGTCCCTCTCACTGCGGGCAGCCGGGGAAAAGCGGGGGTTGGGCTGGAAACGCAGGTAGCATCTAGTTCCTCCCCATGGACAGGGGAAGTAAGTAGCGGACATCCCCTTGCGAGGGAACACCTGTGACACCATGAAGCTGCGTGGAGGGCGGCCCCGAACCTCCCCCACACAGTCAGCCGTGTTCCGGAATTCTGAGTGTGGGGAGGTTCCGTCTTCTGTCTGCAGCACCCGAGATCTCCTAGGAGCCCTTCGAGAGTCTTCCCCGAGTCCCTCTCACTGCGGGCAGCCGGGGAAAACCGGGGGTTGGGCTGGAAACGCAGGTAGCATCTAGTGCCTCCCCATGGACAGGGGAGGTAATTAGCGGACTTCCCCCTGCAAGGGAACACGTGTGACACCAGGAAGCTGTGTGGTGGGCGGCCCCGAACCTCCCCCACACAGTCAGCCGAGTTCAGGAATTCTGAGTGTGGGGAGGTTCCGTCTTCTGTCTGCAGCACCCGAGATCTCCTAGGAGCCCTTCGAGAGTCTTCCCCGAGTCCCTCCCAGTACGGGTTGCCGGGGAAATGCGGGGGTTGGGCTGGATACGCAGGTAGCATCTAGTGCCTCCCCATGGACAGGGGAGGTAATTAGCGGACTTCCCTTGGCGAGGGAACACCTGTGACACCAGGAAGCTGCGTGGAGGGCGGCCCTAAACCTCCCCCACACAGTCAGCCGTGTTCCGGAATTCTGAATGTGAGGAGTTTCCGTCTTCTGTCTGCAGCACCCGAGATCTCCTAGGAGCCCTTCGAGAGTCTTCCCCGAGTCCCTCCCAGTACGGGCTGCCGGGGAAATGCGGGGGTTGGGCTGGAAACGCAGGTAGCATCTAGTGCCTCCCCATGGACAGGGGAGGTAATAGCGGAATTCCCCTTGCGAGGGAACACCTGTGACACCAGGAAGCTGCGTGGAGGGCGGCCCTAAACCTCACCCAAACAGTCACACTTGTTCCGGAATTCTGAGAGTTGGGAGGTTCCGTCTTCTGTCTGCAGGACCCGAGATCTCCGAGGAGCCCTTCGAGAGTCTTCCCCGAGTCCCTCCCAGTACGGGCTGCCGGGGAAATGCGGGGGTTGGGCTGGATACGCAGGTAGCATCTAGTGCCTCCCCATGGACAGGGGAGGTAATTAGCGGACTTCCCCTTTCGAGGGAACACCTGAGACACCAGGAAGCTGCGTGGAGGGCGGCCCTAAACCTCCCACACACAGTCACCCGTGTTCTGGAATTCTGAGTGTGGGGAGGTTCCGTCTTCTGTCTGCAGCACCCGAGATCTCCGAGGAGCCCTTCGAGAGTCTTCCCCGAGTCCCTCCCAGTACGGGTTGCCGGGGAAATGCGGGGGTTGGGCTGGAAACGCAGGTAGCATCTAGTGCCTCCCCCTGGACAGGGGAGGTAATTAGCGGACTTCCCCCTGCCAGGGAACACGTGTGACACCAGGAAGCTGCGTCGAGGGCGGCCCCGAACCTCCCCCACACAGTCAGCCGTGTTCCGGAATTCTGAGTGTGGGGAGGTTCCGTCTTCTGTCTGCAGCACCCGGGATCTCCTAGGAGCCCTTCGAGGGTCTTACCGGAGTCCCTCGCACTGCGGGCAGCCGGGGAAAAGCGGGGGTTGGGCTGGAAACGCAGGTAGCATCTAGTTCCTCCCCATGGACAGGGGAAGTAAGTAGCGGACATCCCCTTGCGAGGGAACACCTGTGACACCATGAAGCTGCGTGGAGGGCGGCCCCGAACCTCCCCCACACAGTCAGCCGTGTTCCGGAATTCTGAGTGTGGGGAGGTTCCGTCTTCTGTCTGCAGCACCCGAGATCTCCTAGGAGCCCTTCGAGAGTCTTCCCCGAGTCCCTCTCACTGCGGGCAGCCGGGGAAAAGCGGGGGTTGGGCTGGAAACGCAGGTAGCATCTAGTGCCTCCCCATGGACAGGGGAGGTAATTAGCGGACTTCCCCCTGCAAGGGAACACGTGTGACACCAGGAAGCTGCGTGGTGGGCGGCCCCGAACCTCCCCCACACAGTCAGCCGTGTTCCGGAATTCTGAGAGTGGGGAGGTTCCGTCTTCTGTCTGCAGCACCCGAGATCTCCTAGGAGCCCTTCGAGAGTCTTCCCCGAGTCCCTCTCACTGCGGGCAGCCGGGGAAAAGCGGGGGTTGGGCTGGAAACGCAGGTAGCATCTAGTTCCTCCCCATGGACAGGGGAAGTAAGTAGCGGACATCCCCTTGCGAGGGAACACCTGTGACACCATGAAGCTGCGTGGAGGGCGGCCCCGAACCTCCCCCACACAGTCAGCCGTGTTCCGGAATTCTGAGTGTGGGGAGGTTCCGTCTTCTGTCTGCAGCACCCGAGATCTCCTAGGAGCACTTCGAGAGTCTTCCCCGAGTCCCTCTCACTGCGGGCAGCCGGGGAAAAGCGGGGGTTGGGCTGGAAACGCAGGTAGCATCTAGTGCCTCCCCATGGACAGGGGAGGTAATTAGCGGACTTCCCCCTGCAAGGGAACACGTGTGACACCAGGAAGCTGCGTGGTGGGCGGCCCCGAACCTCCCCCACACAGTCAGCCGAGTTCAGGAATTCTGAGTGTGGGGAGGTTCCGTCTTCTGTCTGCAGCACCCGAGATCTCCGAGGAGCCCTTCGAGAGTCTTCCCCGAGTCCCTCCCAGTACGGGTTGCCGGGGAAATGCGGGGGTTGGGCTGGATACGCAGGTAGCATCTAGTGCCTCCCCATGGACAGGGGAGGTAATTAGCGGACTTCCCTTGGCGAGGGAACACCTGTGACACCAGGAAGCTGCGTGGAGGGCGGCCCTAAACCTCCCCCACACAGTCAGCCGTGTTCCGGAATTCTGAATGTGAGGAGTTTCCGTCTTCTGTCTGCAGCACCCGAGATCTCCTAGGAGCCCTTCGAGAGTCTTCCCCGAGTCCCTCCCAGTACGGGCTGCCGGGGAAATGCGGGGGTTGGGCTGGAAACGCAGGTAGCATCTAGTGCCTCCCCATGGACAGGGGAGGTAATAGCGGAATTCCCCTTGCGAGGGAACACCTGTGACACCAGGAAGCTGCGTGGAGGGCGGCCCTAAACCTCACCCAAACAGTCACACTTGTTCCGGAATTCTGAGAGTTGGGAGGTTCCGTCTTCTGTCTGCAGGACCCGAGATCTCCGAGGAGCCCTTCGAGAGTCTTCCCCGAGTCCCTCCCAGTACGGGCTGCCGGGGAAATGCGGGGGTTGGGCTGGATACGCA
Source organism: Camelus bactrianus (assembly GCF_048773025.1). Classification (NCBI taxonomy): domain Eukaryota; kingdom Metazoa; phylum Chordata; class Mammalia; order Artiodactyla; family Camelidae; genus Camelus; species Camelus bactrianus. The sequence goes on along the minus strand of NW_027413971.1, from coordinate 1,941,091 downwards.
GGTAGCATCTAGTGCCTCCCCATGGACAGGGGAGGTAATTAGCGGACTTCCCCTTTCGAGGGAACACCTGAGACACCAGGAAGCTGCGTGGAGGGCGGCCCTAAACCTCCCACACACAGTCACCCGTGTTCTGGAATTCTGAGTGTGGGGAGGTTCCGTCTTCTGTCTGCAGCACCCGAGATCTCCGAGGAGCCCTTCGAGAGTCTTCCCCGAGTCCCTCCCAGTACGGGTTGCCGGGGAAATGCGGGGGTTGGGCTGGAAACGCAGGTAGCATCTAGTGCCTCCCCCTGGACAGGGGAGGTAATTAGCGGACTTCCCCCTGCCAGGGAACACGTGTGACACCAGGAAGCTGCGTCGAGGGCGGCCCCGAACCTCCCCCACACAGTCAGCCGTGTTCCGGAATTCTGAGTGTGGGGAGGTTCCGTCTTCTGTCTGCAGCACCCGGGATCCCCTAGGAGCCCTTCGAGGGTCTTACCGGAGTCCCTCGCACTGCGGGCAGCCGGGGAAAAGCGGGGATTGGGCTGGAAACGCAGGTAGCATCTAGTGCCTCCCCCTGGACAGGGGAGGTAATTAGCGGACTTCCCCCTGCAAGGGAACACGTGTGACACCAGGAAGATGCGTGGTGGGCGGCCCCGAACCTCCCCCACACAGTCAGCCGTGTTCCGGAATTCTGAGTGTGGGGAGGTTCCGTCTTCTGTCTGCAGCACCCGAGATCTCCTAGGAGCACTTCGAGAGTCTTCCCCGTGTCCCTCTCACTGCGGGCAGCCGGGGAAAAGCGGGGGTTGGGCTGGAAACGCAGGTAGCATCTAGTTCCTCCCCATGGACAGGGGAAGTAAGTAGCGGACATCCCCTTGCGAGGGAACACCTGTGACACCATGAAGCTGCGTGGAGGGCGGCCCCGAACCTCCCCCACACAGTCAGCCGTGTTCCGGAATTCTGAGTGTGGGGAGGTTCCGTCTTCTGTCTGCAGCACCCGAGATCTCCTAGGAGCCCTTCGAGAGTCTTCCCCGAGTCCCTCTCACTGCGGGCAGCCGGGGAAAAGCGGGGGTTGGGCTGGAAACGCAGGTAGCATCTAGTTCCTCCCCATGGACAGGGGAGGTAAGTAGCGGACTTCCCCTTGCGAGGGAACACCTGTGACACCAGGAAGCTGCGTGGAGGGCGGCCCCGAACCTCCCCCACACAGTCACCCGTGTTCCGGAATTCTGAGTGTGGGGAGGTTCCGTCTTCTGTCTGCAGCACCCGGGATCTCCTAGGAGCCCTTCGAGGGTCTTACCGGAGTCCCTCGCACTGCGGGCAGCCGGGGAAAAGCGGGGGTTGGGCTGGAAACGCAGGTAGCATCTAGTGCCTCCCCCTGGACAGGGGAGGTAATTAGCGGACTTCCCCCTGCAAGGGAACACGTGTGACACCAGGAAGCTGCGTGGTGGGCGGCCCCGAACCTCCCCCACACAGTCAGCCGTGTTCCGGAATTCTGAGAGTGGGGAGGTTCCGTCTTCTGTCTGCAGCACCCGAGATCTCCTAGGAGCCCTTCGAGAGTCTTCCCCGTGTCCCTCTCACTGCGGGCAGCCGGGGAAAAGCGGGGGTTGGGCTGGAAACGCAGGTAGCATCTAGTTCCTCCCCATGGACAGGGGAAGTAAGTAGCGGACATCCCCTTGCGAGGGAACACCTGTGACACCATGAAGCTGCGTGGAGGGCGGCCCCGAACCTCCCCCACACAGTCAGCCGTGTTCCGGAATTCTGAGTGTGGGGAGGTTCCGTCTTCTGTCTGCAGCACCCGAGATCTCCTAGGAGCCCTTCGAGAGTCTTCCCCGAGTCCCTCTCACTGCGGGCAGCCGGGGAAAAGCGGGGGTTGGGCTGGAAACGCAGGTAGCATCTAGTGCCTCCCCATGGACAGGGGAGGTAATTAGCGGACTTCCCCCTGCAAGGGAACACGTGTGACACCAGGAAGCTGCGTGGTGGGCGGCCCCGAACCTCCCCCACACAGTCAGCCGAGTTCAGGAATTCTGAGTGTGGGGAGGTTCCGTCTTCTGTCTGCAGCACCCGAGATCTCCGAGGAGCCCTTCGAGAGTCTTCCCCGAGTCCCTCCCAGTACGGGTTGACGGGGAAATGCGGGGGTTGGGCTGGAAACGCAGGTAGCATCTAGTGCCTCCTCCTGGACAGGGGAGGTAATTAGCGGACTTCCCCCTGCCAGGGAACACGTGTGACACCAGGAAGCTGCGTGGAGGGCGGCCCCGAACCTCCCCCACACAGTCAGCCGTGTTGCGGAATTCTGAGTGTGGGGAGGTTCCGTCTTCTGTCTGCAGCACCCGAGATCTCCTAGGAGCCCTTCGAGAGTCTTCCCCGAGTCCCTCTCACTGCGGGCAGCCGGGGAAAAGCGGGGGTTGGGCTGGAAACGCAGGTAGCATCTAGTTCCTCCCCATGGACAGGGGAGGTAAGTAGCGGACTTCCCCTTGCGAGGGAACACCTGTGACACCAGGAAGCTGCGTGGAGGGCGGCCCCGAACCTCCCCCACACAGTCACCCGTGTTCCGGAATTCTGAGTGTGGGGAGGTTCCGTCTTCTGTCTGCAGCACCCGGGATCCCCTAGGAGCCCTTCGAGGGTCTTACCGGAGTCCCTCGCACTGCGGGCAGCCGGGGAAAAGCGGGGGTTGGGCTGGAAACGCAGGTAGCATCTAGTGCCTCCCCCTGGACAGGGGAGGTAATTAGCGGACTTCCCCCTGCAAGGGAACACGTGTGACACCAGGAAGCTGCGTGGTGGGCGGCCCCGAACCTCCCCCACACAGTCAGCCGTGTTCCGGAATTCTGAGTGTGGGGAGGTTCCGTCTTCTGTCTGCAGCACCCGAGATCTCCTAGGAGCCCTTCGAGAGTCTTCCCCGTGTCCCTCTCACTGCGGGCAGCCGGGGAAATGCGGGGGTTGGGCTGGAAACGCAGGTAGCATCTAGTTCCTCCCCATGGACAGGGGAAGTAAGTAGCGGACATCCCCTTGCGAGGGAACACCTGTGACACCATGAAGCTGCGTGGAGGGCGGCCCCGAACCTCCCCCACACAGTCAGCCGTGTTCCGGAATTCTGAGTGTGGGGAGGTTCCGTCTTCTGTCTGCAGCACCCGAGATCTCCTAGGAGCCCTTCGAGAGTCTTCCCCGAGTCCCTCTCACTGCGGGCAGCCGGGGAAAAGCGGGGGTTGGGCTGGAAACGCAGGTAGCATCTAGTGCCTCCCCATGGACAGGGGAGGTAATTAGCGGACTTCCCCCTGCAAGGGAACACGTGTGACACCAGGAAGCTGCGTGGTGGGCGGCCCCGAACCTCCCCCACACAGTCAGCCGAGTTCAGGAATTCTGAGTGTGGGGAGGTTCCGTCTTCTGTCTGCAGCACCCGAGATCTCCGAGGAGCCCTTCGAGAGTCTTCCCCGAGTCCCTCCCAGTACGGGTTGCCGGGGAAATGCGGGGGTTGGGCTGGAAACGCAGGTAGCATCTAGTGCCTCCCCCTGGACAGGGGAGGTAATTAGCGGACTTCCCCCTGCCAGGGAACACGTGTGACACCAGGAAGCTGCGTGGAGGGCGGCCCCGAACCTCCCCCACACAGTCAGCCGTGTTCCGGAATTCTGAGTGTGGGGAGGTTCCGTCTTCTGTCTGCAGCACCCGAGATCTCCTAGGAGCCCTTCGAGAGTCTTCCCCGAGTCCCTCTCACTGCGGGCAGCCGGGGAAAAGCGGGGGTTGGGCTGGAAACGCAGGTAGCATCTAGTTCCTCCCCATGGACAGGGGAGGTAAGTAGCGGACTTCCCCTTGCGAGGGAACACCTGTGACACCAGGAAGCTGCGTGGAGGGCGGCCCCGAACCTCCCCCACACAGTCACCCGTGTTCCGGAATTCTGAGTGTGGGGAGGTTCCGTCTTCTGTCTGCAGCACCCGGGATCTCCTAGGAGCCCATCGAGGGTCTTACCGGAGTCCCTCGCACTGCGGGCAGCCGGGGAAAAGCGGGGGTTGGGCTGGAAACGCAGGTAGCATCTAGTGCCTCCCCCTGGACAGGGGAGGTAATTAGCGGACTTCCCCCTGCAAGGGAACACGTGTGACACCAGGAAGCTGCGTGGTGGGCGGCCCCGAACCTCCCCCACACAGTCAGCCGTGTTCCGGAATTCTGAGAGTGGGGAGGTTCCGTCTTCTGTCTGCAGCACCCGAGATCTCCTAGGAGCCCTTCGAGAGTCTTCCCCGTGTCCCTCTCACTGCGGGCAGCCGGGGAAAAGCGGGGGTTGGGCTGGAAACGCAGGTAGCATCTAGTTCCTCCCCATGGACAGGGGAAGTAAGTAGCGGACATCCCCTTGCGAGGGAACACCTGTGACACCATGAAGCTGCGTGGAGGGCGGCCCCGAACCTCCCCCACACAGTCAGCCGTGTTCCGGAATTCTGAGTGTGGGGAGGTTCCGTCTTCTGTCTGCAGCACCCGAGATCTCCTAGGAGCCCTTCGAGAGTCTTCCCCGAGTCCCTCTCACTGCGGGCAGCCGGGGAAAAGCGGGGGTTGGGCTGGAAACGCAGGTAGCATCTAGTGCCTCCCCATGGACAGGGGAGGTAATTAGCGGACTTCCCCCTGCAAGGGAACACGTGTGACACCAGGAAGCTGTGTGGTGGGCGGCCCCGAACCTCAACCACACAGTCAGCCGAGTTCAGGAATTCTGAGTGTGGGGAGGTTCCGTCTTCTGTCTGCAGCACCCGAGATCTCCGAGGAGCCCTTCGAGAGTCTTCCCCGAGTCCCTCCCAGTACGGGTTGCCGGGGAAATGCGGGGGTTGGGCTGGATACGCAGGTAGCATCTAGTGCCTCCCCATGGACAGGGGAGGTAATTAGCGGACTTCCCTTGGCGAGGGAACACCTGTGACACCAGGAAGCTGCGTGGAGGGCGGCCCTAAACCTCCCCCACACAGTCAGCCGTGTTCCGGAATTCTGAATGTGAGGAGTTTCCGTCTTCTGTCTGCAGCACCCGAGATCTCCTAGGAGCCCTTCGAGAGTCTTCCCCGAGTCCCTCCCAGTACGGGCTGCCGGGGAAATGCGGGGGTTGGGCTGGAAACGCAGGTAGCATCTAGTGCCTCCCCATGGACAGGGGAGGTAATAGCGGAATTCCCCTTGCGAGGGAACACCTGTGACACCAGGAAGCTGCGTGGAGGGCGGCCCTAAACCTCACCCAAACAGTCACACTTGTTCCGGAATTCTGAGAGTTGGGAGGTTCCGTCTTCTGTCTGCAGGACCCGAGATCTCCGAGGAGCCCTTCGAGAGTCTTCCCCGAGTCCCTCCCAGTACGGGCTGCCGGGGAAATGCGGGGGTTGGGCTGGATACGCAGGTAGCATCTAGTGCCTCCCCATGGACAGGGGAGGTAATTAGCGGACTTCCCCTTTCGAGGGAACACATGAGACACCAGGAAGCTGCGTGGAGGGCGGCCCTAAACCTCCCACACACAGTCACCCGTGTTCTGGAATTCTGAGTGTGGGGAGGTTCCGTCTTCTGTCTGCAGCACCCGAGATCTCCGAGGAGCCCTTCGAGAGTCTTCCCCGAGTCCCTCCCAGTACGGGTTGCCGGGGAAATGCGGGGGTTGGGCTGGAAACGCAGGTAGCATCTAGTGCCTCCCCCTGGACAGGGGAGGTAATTAGCGGACTTCCCCCTGCCAGGGAACACGTGTGACACCAGGAAGCTGCGTCGAGGGCGGCCCCGAACCTCCCCCACACAGTCAGCCGTGTTCCGGAATTCTGAGTGTGGGGAGGTTCCGTCTTCTGTCTGCAGCACCCGGGATCTCCTAGGAGCCCTTCGAGGGTCTTACCGGAGTCCCTCGCACTGCGGGCAGCCGGGGAAAAGCGGGGGTTGGGCTGGAAACGCAGGTAGCATCTAGTGCCTCCCCCTGGACAGGGGAGGTAATTAGCGGACTTCCCCCTGCAAGGGAACACGTGTGACACCAGGAAGCTGCGTGGTGGGCGGCCCCGAACCTCCCCCACACAGTCAGCCATGTTCCGGAATTCTGAGTGTGGGGAGGTTCCGTCTTCTGTCTGCAGCACCCGAGATCTCCTAGGAGCCCTTCGAGAGTCTTCCCCGTGTCCCTCTCACTGCGGGCAGCCGGGGAAAAGCGGGGGTTGGGCTGGAAACGCAGGTAGCATCTAGTTCCTCCCCATGGACAGGGGAAGTAAGTAGCGGACATCCCCTTGCGAGGGAACACCTGTGACACCATGAAGCTGCGTGGAGGGCGGCCCCGAACCTCCCCCACACAGTCAGCCGTGTTCCGGAATTCTGAGTGTGGGGAGGTTCCGTCTTCTGTCTGCAGCACCCGAGATCTCCTAGGAGCCCTTCGAGAGTCTTCCCCGAGTCCCTCTCACTGCGGGCAGCCGGGGAAAAGCGGGGGTTGGGCTGGAAACGCAGGTAGCATCTAGTGCCTCCCCATGGACAGGGGAGGTAATTAGCGGACTTCCCCCTGCAAGGGAACACGTGTGACACCAGGAAGCTGCGTGGTGGGCGGCCCCGAACCTCCCCCACACAGTCAGCCGAGTTCAGGAATTCTGAGTGTGGGGAGGTTCCGTCTTCTGTCTGCAGCACCCGAGATCTCCGAGGAGCCCTTCGAGAGTCTTCCCCGAGTCCCTCCCAGTACGGGTTGCCGGGGAAATGCGGGGGTTGGGCTGGAAACGCAGGTAGCATCTAGTGCCTCCCCCTGGACAGGGGAGGTAATTAGCGGACTTCCCCCTGCCAGGGAACACGTGTGACACCAGGAAGCTGCGTGGAGGGCGGCCCCGAACCTCCCCTACACAGTCAGCCGTGTTCCGGAATTCTGAGTGTGGGGAGGTTCCGTCTTCTGTCTGCAGCAACCGAGATCTCCTAGGAGCACTTCGAGAGTCTTCCCCGAGTCCCTCTCACTGCGGGCAGCCGGGGAAAAGCGGGGGTTGGGCTGGAAACGCAGGTAGCATCTAGTTCCTCCCCATGGACAGGGGAGGTAAGTAGCGGACTTCCCCTTGCGAGGGAACACCTGTGACACCAGGAAGCTGCGTGGAGGGCGGCCCCGAACCTCCCCCACACAGTCACCCGTGTTCCGGAATTCTGAGTGTGGGGAGGTTCCGTCTTCTGTCTGCAGCACCCGGGATCTCCTAGGAGCCCTTCGAGGGTCTTACCGGAGTCCCTCGCACTGCGGGCAGCCGGGGAAAAGCGGGGGTTGGGCTGGAAACGCAGGTAGCATCTAGTGCCTCCCCCTGGACAGGGGAGGTAATTAGCGGACTTCCCCCTGCAAGGGAACACGTGTGACACCAGGAAGCTGCGTGGTGGGCGGCCCCGAACCTCCCCCACACAGTCAGCCGAGTTCAGGAATTCTGAGTGTGGGGAGGTTCCGTCTTCTGTCTGCAGCACCCGAGATCTCCGAGGAGCCCTTCGAGAGTCTTCCCCGAGTCCCTCCCAGTACGGGTTGCCGGGGAAATGCGGGGGTTGGGCTGGATACGCAGGTAGCATCTAGTGCCTCCCCATGGACAGGGGAGGTAATTAGCGGACTTCCCTTGGCGAGGGAACACCTGTGACACCAGGAAGCTGCGTGGAGGGCGGCCCTAAACCTCCCCCACACAGTCAGCCGTGTTCCGGAATTCTGAATGTGAGGAGTTTCCGTCTTCTGTCTGCAGCACCCGAGATCTCCTAGGAGCCCTTCGAGAGTCTTCCCCGAGTCCCTCCCAGTACGGGCTGCCGGGGAAATGCGGGGGTTGGGCTGGAAACGCAGGTAGCATCTAGTGCCTCCCCATGGACAGGGGAGGTAATAGCGGAATTCCCCTTGCGAGGGAACACCTGTGACACCAGGAAGCTGCGTGGAGGGCGGCCCTAAACCTCACACAAACAGTCACACTTGTTCCGGAATTCTGAGTGTTGGGAGGTTCCGTCTTCTGTCTGCAGCACCCGAGATCTCCTAGGAGCAGTTCGAGAGTCTTCCCCGAGTCCCTCTCACTGCGGGCAGCCGGGGAAATGCGGGGGTTGGGCTGGAAACGCAGGTAGCATCTAGTTCCTCCCCATGGACAGGGGAGGTAAGTAGCGGACTTCCCCTTGCGAGGGAACACCTGTGACACCAGGAAGCTGCGTGGAGGGCGGCCCCGAACCTCCCCCACACAGTCAGCCGTGTTCCGGAATTCTGAGTGTGGGGAGGTTCCGTCTTCTGTCTGCAGCACCCGAGATCTCCTAGCAGCCCTTCGAGTGTCTCCCCCGAGTCCCTCCCAGTGCGGGCTACCGGGAAAAGGCGGGGGTTGGGCTGGAAACCCAGGTAGCATCTAGTGCCTCCCTCTGGACAGGGGAGGTAATTAGCGGACTTTCACTTTCGAGGGAACACGTGTGACACCAGGAAGCTGCGTGGAGGGCGGCCCTAAACCTCCACCAAACAGTCACCCTTGTTCCGGAATTCTGAGTGTGGGGAGGTTCCGTCTTCTGTCTGCAGCACCCGAGAACTCCGAGGAGCCCTTCGAGAGTCTTCCCCGAGTCCCTCCCAGTACGGGCTGCCGGGGAAATGCGGGGGTTGGGCTGGAAACGCAGGTAGCATCTAGTGCCTCCCCATGGACAGGGGAGGTAATTAGCGGACTTCCCCTTGCGAGGGAACACCTGAGACACCAGGAAGCTGCGTGGAGGGCGGCCCCGAACCTCCCCCACACAGTCAGCCGTGTTCCGGAATTCTGAGAGTTGGGAGGTTCCGTCTTCTGTCTGCAGGACCCGAGATCTCCGAGGAGCCCTTCGAGAGTCTTCCCCGAGTCCCTCTCACTGCGGGCAGCCGGGGAAAAGCGGGGGTTGGGCTGGAAACGCAGGTAGCATCTAGTGCCTCCCCCTGGACAGGGGAGGTAATTAGCGGACTTCCCCCTGCAAGGGAACACGTGTGACACCAGGAAGCTGCGTGGTGGGCGGCCCCGAACCTCCCCCACACAGTCAGCCGAGTTCAGGAATTCTGAGTGTGGGGAGGTTCCGTCTTCTGTCTGCAGCACCCGAGATCTCCGAGGAGCCCTTCGAGAGTCTTCCCCGAGTCCCTCCCAGTACGGGTTGCCGGGGAAATGCGGGGGTTGGGCTGGAAACGCAGGTAGCATCTAGTGCCTCCCCCTGGACAGGGGAGGTAATTAGCGGACTTCCCCCTGTCAGGGAACACGTGTGACACCAGGAAGCTGCGTGGAGGGCGGCCCCGAACCTCCCCCACACAGTCAGCCGTGTTCCGGAATTCTGAGTGTGGGGAGGTTCTGTCTTCTGTCTGCAGCACCCGAGATCTCCTAGGAGCACTTCGAGAGTCTTCCCCGAGTCCCTCTCACTGCGGGCAGCCGGGGAAAAGCGGGGGTTGGGCTGGAAACGCAGGTAGCATCTAGTTCCTCCCCATGGACAGGGGAGGTAAGTAGCGGACTTCCCCTTGCGAGGGAACACCTGTGACACCAGGAAGCTGCGTGGAGGGCGGCCCCGAACCTCCCCCACACAGTCACCCGTGTTCCGGAATTCTGAGTGTGGGGAGGTTCCGTCTTCTGTCTGCAGCACCCGGGATCTCCTAGGAGCCCTTCGAGGGTCTTACCGGAGTCCCTCGCACTGCGGGCAGCCGGGGAAAAGCGGGGGTTGGGCTGGAAACGCAGGTAGCATCTAGTGCCTCCCCCTGGACAGGGGAGGTAATTAGCGGACTTCCCCCTGCAAGGGAACACGTGTGACACCAGGAAGCTGCGTGGTGGGCGGCCCCGAACCTCCCCCACACAGTCAGCCGTGTTCCGGAATTCTGAGTGTGGGGAGGTTCCGTCTTCTGTCTGCAGCACCCGAGATCTCCTAGGAGCCCTTCGAGAGTCTTCCCCGTGTCCCTCTCACTGCGGGCAGCCGGGGAAAAGCGGGGGTTGGGCTGGAAACGCAGGTAGCATCTAGTTCCTCCCCATGGACAGGGGAAGTAAGTAGCGGACATCCCCTTGCGAGGGAACACCTGTGACACCATGAAGCTGCGTGGAGGGCGGCCCCGAACCTCCCCCACACAGTCAGCCGTGTTCCGGAATTCTGAGTGTGGGGAGGTTCCGTCTTCTGTCTGCAGCACCCGAGATCTCCTAGGAGCCCTTCGAGAGTCTTCCCCGAGTCCCTCTCACTGCGGGCAGCCGGGGAAAAGCGGGGGTTGGGCTGGAAACGCAGGTAGCATCTAGTGCCTCCCCATGGACGGGGGAGGTAATTAGCGGACTTCCCCCTGCAAGGGAACACGTGTGACACCAGGAAGCTGCGTGGTGGGCGGCCCCGAACCTCCCCCACACAGTCAGCCGAGTTCAGGAATTCTGAGTGTGGGGAGGTTCCGTCTTCTGTCTGCAGCACCCGAGATCTCCGAGGAGACCTTCGAGAGTCTTCCCCGAGTCCCTCCCAGTACGGGTTGCCGGGGAAATGCGGGGGTTGGGCTGGATACGCAGGTAGCATCTAGTGCCTCCCCATGGACAGGGGAGGTAATTAGCGGACTTCCCTTGGCGAGGGAACACCTGTGACACCAGGAAGCTGCGTGGAGGGCGGCCCTAAACCTCCCCCACACAGTCAGCCGTGTTCCGGAATTCTGAATGTGAGGAGTTTCCGTCTTCTGTCTGCAGCACCCGAGATCTCCTAGGAGCCCTTCGAGAGTCTTCCCCGAGTCCCTCCCAGTACGGGCTGCCGGGGAAATGCGGGGGTTGGGCTGGAAACGCAGGTAGCATCTAGTGCCTCCCCATGGACAGGGGAGGTATTAGCGGAATTCCCCTTGCGAGGGAACACCTGTGACACCAGGAAGCTGCGTGGAGGGCGGCCCTATACCTCACCCAAACAGTCACACTTGTTCCGGAATTCTGAGTGTGGGGAGGTTCCGTCTTCTGTCTGCAGCACCCGAGATCTCCTAGGAGCAGTTCGAGAGTCTTCCCCGAGTCCCTCTCACTGCGGGCAGCCGGGGAAATGCGGGGGTTGGGCTGGAAACGCAGGTAGCATCTAGTTCCTCCCCATGGACAGGGGAGGTAAGTAGCGGACTTCCCCTTGCGAGGGAACACCTGTGACACCAGGAAGCTGCGTGGAGGGCGGCCCCGAACCTCCCCCACACAGTCAGCCGTGTTCCGGAATTCTGAGTGTGGGGAGGTTCCGTCTTCTGTCTGCAGCACCCGAGATCTCCTAGCAGCCCTTCGAGTGTCTCCCCCGAGTCCCTCCCAGTGCGGGCTACCGGGAAAAGGCGGGGGTTGGGCTGGAAACCCAGGTAGCATCTAGTGCCTCCCTCTGGACAGGGGAGGTAATTAGCGGACTTTCACTTTCGAGGGAACACGTGTGACACCAGGAAGCTGCGTGGAGTGCGGCCCTAAACCTCCACCAAACAGTCACCCTTGTTCCGGAATTCTGAGTGTGGGGAGGTTCCGTCTTCTGTCTGCAGCACCCGAGAACTCCGAGGAGCCCTTCGAGAGTCTTCCCCGAGTCCCTCCCAGTACGGGCTGCCGGGGAAATGCGGGGGTTGGGCTGGAAACGCAGGTAGCATCTAGTGCCTCCCCATGGACAGGGGAGGTAATTAGCGGACTTCCCCTTGCGAGGGAACACCTGAGACACCAGGAAGCTGCGTGGAGGGCGGCCCCGAACCTCCCCCACACAGTCAGCCGTGTTCCGGAATTCTGAGTGTGGGGAGGTTCCGTCTTCTGTCTGCAGCACCCGAGAACTCCGAGGAGCCCTTCGAGAGTCTTCCCCGAGTCCCTCCCAGTACGGGCTGCCGGGGAAATGCGGGGGTTGGGCTGGAAACGCAGGTAGCATCTAGTGCCTCCCCCTGGACAGGGGAGGTAATTAGCGGATTTCCCCTGCAAGGGAACACGTGTGACACCAGGAAGCTGCGTGGAGGGCGGCCCCGAACCTCCCCCACACAGTCAGCCGTGTTCCGGAATTCTGAGTGTGGGGAGGTTCCGTCTTCTGTCTGCAGCACCCGAGATCTCCTAGGAGCCCTTCGAGAGTCTTCCCCGAGTCCCTCTCACTGCGGGCAGCCGGGGAAAAGCGGGGGTTGGGCTGGAAACGCAGGTAGCATCTAGTGCCTCCCCATGGACAGGGGAGGTAAGTAGCGGTCTTCCCCTTGCGAGGGAACACCTGTGACACCAGGAAGCTGCGTGGAGGGCGGCCCCGAACCTCCCCCATCCAGTCAGCCGTGTTCCGGTATTCTGAGTGTGGGGAGGTTCCGTCTTCTGTCTGCAGCACCCGAGATCTCCTAGCAGCCCTTCGAGTGTCTCCCCCGAGTCCCTCCCAGTGCGGGCTACCGGGGAAAGGCGGGGGTTGGGCTGGAAACCCAGGTAGCATCTAGTGCCTCCCCATGGACAGGGGAGGTAATTAGCGGACTTCCCCTTTCGAGGGAACACCTGAGACACCAGGAAGCTGCGTGGAGGGCGGCCCTAAACCTCCCACACACAGTCACCCGTGTTCTGGAATTCTGAGTGTGGGGAGGTTCCGTCTTCTGTCTGCAGCACCCGAGATCTCCTAGGAGCCCTTCGAGAGTCTTCCCCGAGTCCCTCTCACTGCGGGCAGCCGGGGAAAAGCGGGGGTTGGGCTGGAAACGCAGGTAGCATCTAGTGCCTCCCCATGGACAGGGGAGGTAATTAGCGGACTTCCCCCTGCAAGGGAACACGTGTGACACCAGGAAGCTGCGTGGTGGGCTGCCCCGAACCTCCCCCACACAGTCAGCCGTGTTCCGGAATTCTGAGTGTGGGGAGGTTCCGTCTTCTGTCTGCAGCACCCGAGATCTCCTAGGAGCCCTTCGAGAGTCTTCCCCGTGTCCCTCTCACTGCGGGCAGCCGGGGAAAAGCGGGGGTTGGGCTGGAAACGCAGGTAGCATCTAGTTCCTCCATATGGACAGGGGAAGTAAGTAGCGGACATCCCCTTGCGAGGGAACACCTGTGACACCATGAAGCTGCGTGGAGGGCGGCCCCGAACCTCCCCCACACAGTCAGCCGTGTTCCGGAATTCTGAGTGTGGGGAGGTTCCGTCTTCTGTCTGCAACACCCGAGATCTCCTAGGAGCCCTTCGAGAGTCTTCCCCGAGTCCCTCCCAGTACGGGCTGCCGGGGAAATGCGGGGGTTGGGCTGGATACGCAGGTAGCATCTAGTGCCTCCCCATGGACAGGGGAGGTAATTAGCGGACTTCCCCCTGCCAGGGAACACGTGTGACACCAGGAAGCTGCGTCGAGGGCGGCCCCGAACCTCCCCCACACAGTCAGCCGTGTTCCGGAATTCTGAGTGTGGGGAGGTTCCGTCTTCTGTCTGCAGCACCCGGGATCTCCTAGGAGCCCTTCGAGGGTCTTACCGGAGTCCCTCGCACTGCGGGCAGCCGGGGAAAAGCGGGGGTTGGGCTGGAAACGCAGGTAGCATCTAGTGCCTCCCCCTGGACAGGGGAGGTAATTAGCGGACTTCCCCCTGCAAGGGAACACGTGTGACACCAGGAAGCTGCGTGGTGGGCGGCCCCGAACCTCCCCCACACAGTCAGCCGTGTTCCGGAATTCTGAGTGTGGCGAGGTTCCGTCTTCTGTCTGCAGCACCCGAGATCTCCTAGGAGCCCTTCGAGAGTCTTCCCCGTGTCCCTCTCACTGCGGGCAGCCGGGGAAAAGCGGGGGTTGGGCTGGAAACGCAGGTAGCATCTAGTTCCTCCCCATGGACAGGGGAAGTAAGTAGCGGACATCCCCTTGCGAGGGAACACCTGTGACACCATGAAGCTGCGTGGAGGGCGGCCCCGAACCTCCCCCACACAGTCAGCCGTGTTCCGGAATTCTGAGTGTGGGGAGGTTCCGTCTTCTGTCTGCAGCACCCGAGATCTCCTAGGAGCCCTTCGAGAGTCTTCCCCGAGTCCCTCTCACTGCGGGCAGCCGGGGAAAAGCGGGTGTTGGGCTGGAAACGCAGGTAGCATCTAGTGCCTCCCCATGGACAGGGGAGGTAATTAGCGGACTTCCCCCTGCAAGGGAACACGTGTGACACCAGGAAGCTGCGTGGTGGGCGGCCCCGAACCTCCCCCACACAGTCAGCCGAGTTCAGGAATTCTGAGTGTGGGGAGGTTCCGTCTTCTGTCTGCAGCACCCGAGATCTCCGAGGAGCCCTTCGAGAGTCTTCCCCGAGTCCCTCCCAGTACGGGTTGCCGGGGAAATGCGGGGGTTGGGCTGGAAACGCAGGTAGCATCTAGTGCCTCCCCCTGGACAGGGGAGGTAATTAGCGGACTTCCCCCTGCCAGGGAACACGTGTGACACCAGGAAGCTGCGTGGAGGGCGGCCCCGAACCTCCCCCACACAGTCAGCCGTGTTCCGGAATTCTGAGTGTGGGGAGGTTCCGTCTTCTGTCTGCAGCACCCGAGATCTCCTAGGAGCACTTCGAGAGTCTTCCCCGAGTCCCTCTCACTGCGGGCAGCCGGGGAAAAGCGGGGGTTGGGCTGGAAACGCAGGTAGCATCTAGTTCCTCCCCATGGACAGGGGAGGTAAGTAGCGGACTTCCCCTTGCGAGGGAACACCTGTGACACCAGGAAGCTGCGTGGAGGGCGGCCCCGAACCTCCCCCACACAGTCACCCGTGTTCCGGAATTCTGAGTGTGGGGAGGTTCCGTCTTCTGTCTGCAGCACCCGGGATCTCCTAGGAGCCCTTCGAGGGTCTTACCGGAGTCCCTCGCACTGCGGGCAGCCGGGGAAATGCGGGGGTTGGGCTGGAAACGCAGGTAGCATCTAGTGCCTCCCCCTGGACAGGGGAGGTAATTAGCGGACTTCCCCCTGCAAGGGAACACGTGTGACACCAGGAAGCTGCGTGGTGGGCGGCCCCGAACCTCCCCCACACAGTCAGCCGTGTTCCGGAATTCTGAGTGTGGGGAGGTTCCGTCTTCTGTCTGCAGCACCCGAGATCTCCTAGGAGCCCTTCGAGAGTCTTCCCCGTGTCCCTCTCACTGCGGGCAGCCGGGGAAAAGCGGGGGTTGGGCTGGAAACGCAGGTAGCATCTAGTTCCTCCCCATGGACAGGGGAAGTAAGTAGCGGACATCCCCTTGCGAGGGAACACCTGTGACACCATGAAGCTGCGTGGAGGGCGGCCCCGAACCTCCCCCACACAGTCAGCCGTGTTCCGGAATTCTGAGTGTGGGGAGGTTCCGTCTTCTGTCTGCAGCACCCGAGATCTCCTAGGAGCCCTTCGAGAGTCTTCCCCGAGTCCCTCTCACTGCGGGCAGCCGGGGAAAAGCGGGGGTTGGGCTGGAAACGCAGGTAGCATCTAGTGCCTCCCCATGGACAGGGGAGGTAATTAGCGGACTTCCCCCTGCAAGGGAACACGTGTGACACCAGGAAGCTGCGTGGTGGGCGGCCCCGAACCTCCCCCACACAGTCAGCCGAGTTCAGGAATTCTGAGTGTGGGGAGGTTCCGTCTTCTGTCTGCAGCACCCGAGATCTCCGAGGAGCCCTTCGAGAGTCTTCCCCGAGTCCCTCCCAGTACGGGTTGCCGGGGAAATGCGGGGGTTGGGCTGGAAACGCAGGTAGCATCTAGTGCCTCCCCCTGGACAGGGGAGGTAATTAGCGGACTTCCCCCTGCCAGGGAACACGTGTGACACCAGGAAGCTGCGTGGAGGGCGGCCCCGAACCTCCCCCACACAGTCAGCCGTGTTGCGGAATTCTGAGTGTGGGGAGGTTCCGTCTTCTGTCTGCAGCACCCGAGATCTCCTAGGAGCCCTTCGAGAGTCTTCCCCGAGTCCCTCTCACTGCGGGCAGCCGGGGAAAAGCGGGGGTTGGGCTGGAAACGCAGGTAGCATCTAGTTCCTCCCCATGGACAGGGGAGGTAAGTAGCGGACTTCCCCTTGCGAGGGAACACCTGTGACACCAGGAAGCTGCGTGGAGGGCGGCCCCGAACCTCCCCCACACAGTCACCCGTGTTCCGGAATTCTGAGTGTGGGGAGGTTCCGTCTTCTGTCTGCAGCACCCGGGATCCCCTAGGAGCCCTTCGAGGGTCTTACCGGAGTCCCTCGCACTGCGGGCAGCCGGGGAAAAGCGGGGGTTGGGCTGGAAACGCAGGTAGCATCTAGTGCCTCCCCCTGGACAGGGGAGGTAATTAGCGGACTTCCCCCTGCAAGGGAACACGTGTGACACCAGGAAGCTGCGTGGTGGGCGGCCCCGAACCTCCCCCACACAGTCAGCCGTGTTCCGGAATTCTGAGTGTGGGGAGGTTCCGTCTTCTGTCTGCAGCACCCGAGATCTCCTAGGAGCCCTTCGAGAGTCTTCCCCGTGTCCCTCTCACTGCGGGCAGCCGGGGAAAAGCGGGGGTTGGGCTGGAAACGCAGGTAGCATCTAGTTCCTCCCCATGGACAGGGGAAGTAAGTAGCGGACATCCCCTTGCGAGGGAACACCTGTGACACCATGAAGCTGCGTGGAGGGCGGCCCCGAACCTCCCCCACACAGTCAGCCGTGTTCCGGAATTCTGAGTGTGGGGAGGTTCCGTCTTCTGTCTGCAGCACCCGAGATCTCCTAGGAGCCCTTCGAGAGTCTTCCCCGAGTCCCTCTCACTGCGGGCAGCCGGGGAAAAGCGGGGGTTGGGCTGGAAACGCAGGTAGCATCTAGTGCCTCCCCATGGACAGGGGAGGTAATTAGCGGACTTCCCCCTGCAAGGGAACACGTGTGACACCAGGAAGCTGCGTGGTGGGCGGCCCCGAACCTCCCCCACACAGTCAGCCGAGTTCAGGAATTCTGAGTGTGGGGAGGTTCCGTCTTCTGTCTGCAGCACCCGAGATCTCCGAGGAGCCCTTCGAGAGTCTTCCCCGAGTCCCTCCCAGTACGGGTTGCCGGGGAAATGCGGGGGTTGGGCTGGAAACGCAGGTAGCATCTAGTGCCTCCCCCTGGACAGGGGAGGTAATTAGCGGACTTCCCCCTGCCAGGGAACACGTGTGACACCAGGAAGCTGCGTGGAGGGCGGCCCCGAACCTCCCCCACACAGTCAGCCGTGTTGCGGAATTCTGAGTGTGGGGAGGTTCCGTCTTCTGTCTGCAGCACCCGAGATCTCCTAGGAGCCCTTCGAGAGTCTTCCCCGAGTCCCTCTCACTGCGGGCAGCCGGGGAAAAGCGGGGGTTGGGCTGGAAACGCAGGTAGCATCTAGTTCCTCCACATGGACAGGGGAGGTAAGTAGCGGACTTCCCCTTGCGAGGGAACACCTGTGACACCAGGAAGCTGCGTGGAGGGCGGCCCCGAACCTCCCCCACACAGTCACCCGTGTTCCGGAATTCTGAGTGTGGGAAGGTTCCGTCTTCTGTCTGCAGCACCCGGGATCTCCTAGGAGCCCTTCGAGGGTCTTACCGGAGTCCCTCGCACTGCGGGCAGCCGGGGAAAAGCGGGGGTTGGGCTGGAAACGCAGGTAGCATCTAGTGCCTCCCCATGGACAGGGGAGGTAATTAGCGGACTTCCCTTGGCGAGGGAACACCTGTGACACCAGGAAGCTGCGTGGAGGGCGGCCCTAAACCTCCCCCACACAGTCAGCCGTGTTCCGGAATTCTGAATGTGAGGAGTTTCCGTCTTCTGTCTGCAGCACCCGAGATCTCCTAGGAGCCCTTCGAGAGTCTTCCCCGAGTCCCTCCCAGTACGGGCTGCCGGGGAAATGCGGGGGTTGGGCTGGAAACGCAGGTAGCATCTAGTGCCTCCCCATGGACAGGGGAGGTAATAGCGGAATTCCCCTTGCGAGGGAACACCTGTGACACCAGGAAGCTGCGTGGAGGGCGGCCCTAATCCTCACCCAAACAGTCACACTTGTTCCGGAATTCTGAGTGTGGGGAGGTTCCGTCTTCTGTCTGCAGCACCCGAGATCTCCTAGGAGCAGTTCGAGAGTCTTCCCCGAGTCCCTCTCACTGCGGGCAGCCGGGGAAATGCGGGGGTTGGGCTGGAAACGCAGGTAGCATCTAGTGCCTCCCCATGGACAGGGGAGGTAAGTAGCGGACTTCCCCTTGCGAGGGAACACCTGTGACACCAGGAAGCTGCGTGGAGGGCGGCCCCGAACCTCCCCCATACAGTCAGCCGTGTTCCGGTATTCTGAGTGTGGGGAGGTTCCGTCTTCTGTCTGCAGCACCCGAGATCTTCTAGCAGCCCTTCGAGTGTCTCCCCCGAGTCCCTCCCAGTGCGGGCTACCGGGGAAAGGCGGGGGTTGGGCTGGAAACCCAGGTAGCATCTAGTGCCTCCCCATGGACAGGGGAGGTAATTAGCGGACTTCCCCTTTCGAGGGAACACCTGAGACACCAGGAAGCTGCGTGGAGGGCGGCCCTAAACCTCCCACACACAGTCACCCGTGTTCTGGAATTCTGAGTGTGGGGAGGTTCCGTCTTCTGTCTGCAGCACCCGAGATCTCCTAGGAGCCCTTCGAGAGTCTTCCCCGAGTCCCTCTCACTGCGGGCAGCCGGGGAAAAGCGGGGGTTGGGCTGGAAACGCAGGTAGCATCTAGTTCCTCCCCATGGACAGGGGAAGTAAGTAGCGGACATCCCCTTGCGAGGGAACACCTGTGACACCATGAAGCTGCGTGGAGGGCGGCCCCGAACCTCCCCCACACAGTCAGCCGTGTTCCGGAATTCTGAGTGTGGGGAGGTTCCGTCTTCTGTCTGCAGCACCCGAGATCTCCTAGGAGCCCTTCGAGAGTCTTCCCCGAGTCCCTCTCACTGCGGGCAGCCGGGGAAAAGCGGGTGTTGGGCTGGAAACGCAGGTAGCATCTAGTGCCTCCCCATGGACAGGGGAGGTAATTAGCGGACTTCCCCCTGCAAGGGAACACGTGTGACACCAGGAAGCTGCGTGGTGGGCGGCCCCGAACCTCCCCCACACAGTCAGCCGAGTTCAGGAATTCTGAGTGTGGGGAGGTTCCGTCTTCTGTCTGCAGCACCCGAGATCTCCGAGGAGCCCTTCGAGAGTCTTCCCCGAGTCCCTCCCAGTACGGGTTGCCGGGGAAATGCGGGGGTTGGGCTGGAAACGCAGGTAGCATCTAGTGCCTCCCCCTGGACAGGGGAGGTAATTAGCGGACTTCCCCCTGCCAGGGAACACGTGTGACACCAGGAAGCTGCGTGGAGGGCGGCCCCGAACCTCCCCCACACAGTCAGCCGTGTTCCGGAATTTTGAGTGTGGGGAGGTTCCGTCTTCTGTCTGCAGCACCCGAGATCTCCTAGGAGCCCTTCGAGAGTCTTCCCCGAGTCCCTCTCACTGCGGGCAGCCGGGGAAAAGCGGGGGTTGGGCTGGAAACGCAGGTAGCATCTAGTTCCTCCCCATGGACAGGGGAGGTAAGTAGCGGACTTCCCCTTGCGAGGGAACACCTGTGACACCAGGAAGCTGCGTGGAGGGCGGCCCCGAACCTCCCCCACACAGTCACCCGTGTTCCGGAATTCTGAGTGTGGGGAGGTTCCGTCTTCTGTCTGCAGCACCCGGGATCTCCTAGGAGCCCTTCGAGGGTCTTACCGGAGTCCCTCGCACTGCGGGCAGCCGGGGAAATGCGGGGGTTGGGCTGGAAACGCAGGTAGCATCTAGTGCCTCCCCCTGGACAGGGGAGGTAATTAGCGGACTTCCCCCTGCAAGGGAACACGTGTGACACCAGGAAGCTGCGTGGTGGGCGGCCCCGAACCTCCCCCACACAGTCAGCCGTGTTCCGGAATTCTGAGTGTGGGGAGGTTCCGTCTTCTGTCTGCAGCACCCGAGATCTCCTAGGAGCCCTTCGAGAGTCTTCCCCGTGTCCCTCTCACTGCGGGCAGCCGGGGAAAAGCGGGGGTTGGGCTGGAAACGCAGGTAGCATCTAGTTCCTCCCCATGGACAGGGGAAGTAAGTAGCGGACATCCCCTTGCGAGGGAACACCTGTGACACCATGAAGCTGCGTGGAGGGCGGCCCCGAACCTCCCCCACACAGTCAGCCGTGTTCCGGAATTCTGAGTGTGGGGAGGTTCCGTCTTCTGTCTGCAGCACCCGAGATCTCCTAGGAGCCCTTCGAGAGTCTTCCCCGAGTCCCTCTCACTGCGGGCAGCCGGGGAAAAGCGGGGGTTGGGCTGGAAACGCAGGTAGCATCTAGTGCCTCCCCATGGACAGGGGAGGTAATTAGCGGACTTCCCCCTGCCAGGGAACACGTGTGACACCAGGAAGCTGCGTGGAGGGCGGCCCCGAACCTCCCCCACACAGTCAGCCGTGTTGCGGAATTCTGAGTGTGGGGAGGTTCCGTCTTCTGTCTGCAGCACCCGAGATCTCCTAGGAGCCCTTCGAGAGTCTTCCCCGAGTCCCTCTCACTGCGGGCAGCCGGGGAAAAGCGGGGGTTGGGCTGGAAACGCAGGTAGCATCTAGTTCCTCCCCATGGACAGGGGAGGTAAGTAGCGGACTTCCCCTTGCGAGGGAACACCTGTGACACCAGGAAGCTGCGTGGAGGGCGGCCCCGAACCTCCCCCACACAGTCACCCGTGTTCCGGAATTCTGAGTGTGGGGAGGTTCCGTCTTCTGTCTGCAGAACCCGGGATCCCCTAGGAGCCCTTCGAGGGTCTTACCGGAGTCCCTCGCACTGCGGGCAGCCGGGGAAAAGCGGGGGTTGGGCTGGAAACGCAGGTAGCATCTAGTGCCTCCCCCTGGACAGGGGAGGTAATTAGCGGACTTCCCCCTGCAAGGGAACACGTGTGACACCAGGAAGCTGCGTGGTGGGCGGCCCCGAACCTCCCCCACACAGTCAGCCGTGTTCCGGAATTCTGAGTGTGGGGAGGTTCCGTCTTCTGTCTGCAGCACCCGAGATCTCCTAGGAGCCCTTCGAGTGTCTTCCCCGTGTCCCTCTCACTGCGGGCAGCCGGGGAAAAGCGGGGGTTGGGCTGGAAACGCAGGTAGCATCTAGTTCCTCCCCATGGACAGGGGAAGTAAGTAGCGGACATCCCCTTGCGAGGGAACACCTGTGACACCATGAAGCTGCGTGGAGGGCGGCCCCGAACCTCCCCCACACAGTCAGCCGTGTTCCGGAATTCTGAGTGTGGGGAGGTTCCGTCTTCTGTCTGCAGCACCCGAGATCTCCTAGGAGCCCTTCGAGAGTCTTCCCCGAGTCCCTCTCACTGCGGGCAGCCGGGGAAAAGCGGGGGTTGGGCTGGAAACGCAGGTAGCATCTAGTGCCTCCCCATGGACAGGGGAGGTAATTAGCGGACTTCCCCCTGCAAGGGAACACGTGTGACACCAGGAAGCTGCGTGGTGGGCGGCCCCGAACCTCCCCCACACAGTCAGCCGAGTTCAGGAATTCTGAGTGTGGGGAGGTTCCGTCTTCTGTCTGCAGCACCCGAGATCTCCGAGGAGCCCTTCGAGAGTCTTCCCCGAGTCCCTCCCAGTACGGGTTGCCGGGGAAATGCGGGGGTTGGGCTGGAAACGCAGGTAGCATCTAGTGCCTCCCCCTGGACAGGGGAGGTAATTAGCGGACTTCCCCCTGCCAGGGAACACGTGTGACACCAGGAAGCTGCGTGGAGGGCGGCCCCGAACCTCCCCCACACAGTCAGCCGTGTTGCGGAATTCTGAGTGTGGGGAGGTTCCGTCTTCTGTCTGCAGCACCCGAGATCTCCTAGGAGCCCTTCGAGACTCTTCCCCGAGTCCCTCTCACTGCGGGCAGCCGGGGAAAAGCGGGGGTTGGGCTGGAAACGCAGGTAGCATCTAGTTCCTCCCCATGGACAGGGGAGGTAAGTAGCGGACTTCCCCTTGCGAGGGAACACCTGTGACACCAGGAAGCTGCGTGGAGGGCGGCCCCGAACCTCCCCCACACAGTCACCCGTGTTCCGGAATTCTGAGTGTGGGAAGGTTCCGTCTTCTGTCTGCAGCACCCGGGATCTCCTAGGAGCCCTTCGAGGGTCTTACCGGAGTCCCTCGCACTGCGGGCAGCCGGGGAAAAGCGGGGGTTGGGCTGGAAACGCAGGTAGCATCTAGTGCCTCCCCATGGACAGGGGAGGTAATTAGCGGACTTCCCTTGGCGAGGGAACACCTGTGACACCAGGAAGCTGCGTGGAGGGCGGCCCTAAACCTCCCCCACACAGTCAGCCGTGTTCCGGAATTCTGAATGTGAGGAGTTTCCGTCTTCTGTCTGCAGCACCCGAGATCTCCTAGGAGCCCTTCGAGAGTCTTCCCCGAGTCCCTCCCAGTACGGGCTGCCGGGGAAATGCGGGGGTTGGGCTGGAAACGCAGGTAGCATCTAGTGCCTCCCCATGGACAGGGGAGGTAATAGCGGAATTCCCCTTGCGAGGGAACACCTGTGACACCAGGAAGCTGCGTGGAGGGCGGCCCTAATCCTCACCCAAACAGTCACACTTGTTCCGGAATTCTGAGTGTGGGGAGGTTCCGTCTTCTGTCTGCAGCACCCGAGATCTCCTAGGAGCAGTTCGAGAGTCTTCCCCGAGTCCCTCTCACTGCGGGCAGCCGGGGAAATGCGGGGGTTGGGCTGGAAACGCAGGTAGCATCTAGTGCCTCCCCATGGACAGGGGAGGTAAGTAGCGGACTTCCCCTTGCGAGGGAACACCTGTGACACCAGGAAGCTGCGTGGAGGGCGGCCCCGAACCTCCCCCATACAGTCAGCCGTGTTCCGGTATTCTGAGTGTGGGGAGGTTCCGTCTTCTGTCTGCAGCACCCGAGATCTTCTAGCAGCCCTTCGAGTGTCTCCCCCGAGTCCCTCCCAGTGCGGGCTACCGGGGAAAGGTGGGGGTTGGGCTGGAAACCCAGGTAGCATCTAGTGCCTCCCCATGGACAGGGGAGGTAATTAGCGGACTTCCCCTTTCGAGGGAACACCTGAGACACCAGGAAGCTGCGTGGAGGGCGGCCCTAAATCTCCCACACACAGTCACCCGTGTTCTGGAATTCTGAGTGTGGGGAGGTTCCGTCTTCTGTCTGCAGCACCCGAGATCTCCTAGGAGCCCTTCGAGAGTCTTCCCCGAGTCCCTCTCACTGCGGGCAGCCGGGGAAAAGCGGGGGTTGGGCTGGAAACGCAGGTAGCATCTAGTGCCTCCCCATGGACAGGGGAGGTAATTAGCGGACTTCCCCCTGCAAGGGAACACGTGTGACACCAGGAAGCTGCGTGGTGGGCTGCCCCGAACCTCCCCCACACAGTCAGCCGTGTTCCGGAATTCTGAGTGTGGGGAGGTTCCGTCTTCTGTCTGCAGCACCCGAGATCTCCTAGGAGCCCTTCGAGAGTCTTCCCCGTGTCCCTCTCACTGCGGGCAGCCGGGGAAAAGCGGGGGTTGGGCTGGAAACGCAGGTAGCATCTAGTTCCTCCACATGGACAGGGGAAGTAAGTAGCGGACATCCCCTTGCGAGGGAACACCTGTGACACCATGAAGCTGCGTGGAGGGCGGCCGCGAACCTCCCCCACACAGTCAGCCGTGTTCCGGAATTCTGAGTGTGGGGAGGTTCCGTCTTCTGTCTGCAACACCCGAGATCTCCTAGGAGCCCTTCGAGAGTCTTCCCCGAGTCCCTCCCAGTACGGGCTGCCGGGGAAATGCGGGGGTTGGGCTGGATACGCAGGTAGCATCTAGTGCCTCCCCATGGACAGGGGAGGTAATTAGCGGACTTCCCCCTGCCAGGGAACACGTGTGACACCAGGAAGCTGCGTCGAGGGCGGCCCCGAACCTCCCCCACACAGTCAGCCGTGTTCCGGAATTCTGAGTGTGGGGAGGTTCCGTCTTCTGTCTGCAGCACCCGGGATCTCCTAGGAGCCCTTCGAGGGTCTTACCGGAGTCCCTCGCACTGCGGGCAGCCGGGGAAAAGCGGGGGTTGGGCTGGAAACGCAGGTAGCATCTAGTGCCTCCCCCTGGACAGGGGAGGTAATTAGCGGACTTCCCCCTGCAAGGGAACACGTGTGACACCAGGAAGCTGCGTGGTGTGCGGCCCCGAACCTCCCCCACACAGTCAGCCGTGTTCCGGAATTCTGAGTGTGGGGAGGTTCCGTCTTCTGTCTGCAGCACCCGAGATCTCCTAGGAGCCCTTCGAAAGTCTTCCCCGTGTCCCTCTCACTGCGGGCAGCCGGGGAAAAGCGGGGGTTGGGCTGGAAACGCAGGTAGCATCTAGTGCCTCCCCATGGACAGGGGAGGTAATTAGCGGACTTCCCCCTGCAAGGGAACACGTGTGACACCAGGAAGCTGCGTGGTGGGCGGCCCCGAACCTCCCCCACACAGTCAGCCGAGTTCAGGAATTCTGAGTGTGGGGAGGTTCCGTCTTCTGTCTGCAGCACCCGAGATCTCCGAGGAGCCCTTCGAGAGTCTTCCCCGAGTCCCTCCCAGTACGGGTTGCCGGGGAAATGCGGGGGTTGGGCTGGAAACGCAGGTAGCATCTAGTGCCTCCCCCTGGACAGGGGAGGTAATTAGCGGACTTCCCCCTGCCAGGGAACACGTGTGACACCAGGAAGCTGCGTGGAGGGCGGCCCCGAACCTCCCCCACACAGTCAGCCGTGTTCCGGAATTCTGAGTGTGGGGAGGTTCCGTCTTCTGTCTGCAGCACCCGAGATCTCCTAGGAGCACTTCGAGAGTCTTCCCCGAGTCCCTCTCACTGCGGGCAGCCGGGGAAAAGCGGGGGTTGGGCTGGAAACGCAGGTAGCATCTAGTTCCTCCCCATGGACAGGGGAGGTAAGTAGCGGACTTCCCCTTGCGAGGGAACACCTGTGACACCAGGAAGCTGCGTGGAGGGCGGCCCCGAACCTCCCCCACACAGTCACCCGTGTTCCGGAATTCTGAGTGTGGGGAGGTTCCGTCTTCTGTCTGCAGCACCCGGGATCTCCTAGGAGCCCTTCGAGGGTCTTACCGGAGTCCCTCGCACTGCGGGCAGCCGGGGAAAATCGGGGGTTGGGCTGGAAACGCAGGTAGCATCTAGTGCCTCCCCCTGGACAGGGAAGGTAATTAGCGGACTTCCCCCTGCAAGGGAACACGTGTGACACCAGGAAGCTGCGTGGTGGGGGGCCCCGAACCTCCCCCACACAGTCAGCCGTGTTCCGGAATTCTGAGTGTGGGGAGGTTCCGTCTTCTGTCTGCAGCACCCGAGATCTCCTAGGAGCCCTTCGAGAGTCTTCCCCGTGTCCCTCTCACTGCGGGCAGCCGGGGAAAAGCGGGGGTTGGGCTGGAAACGCAGGTAGCATCTAGTTCCTCCCCATGGACAAGGGAAGTAAGTAGCGGACATCCCCTTGCGAGGGAACACCTGTGACACCATGAAGCTGCGTGGAGGGCGGCCCCGAACCTCCCCCACACAGTCAGCCGTGTTCCGGAATTCTGAGTGTGGGGAGGTTCCGTCTTCTGTCTGCAGCACCCGAGATCTCCTAGGAGCCCTTCGAGAGTCTTCCCCGAGTCCCTCTCACTGCGGGCAGCCGGGGAAAAGCGGGGGTTGGGCTGGAAACGCAGGTAGCATCTAGTGCCTCCCCATGGACAGGGGAGGTAATTAGCGGACTTCCCCCTGCAAGGGAACACGTGTGACACCAGGAAGCTGCGTGGTGGGCGGCCCCGAACCTCCCCCACACAGTCAGCCGAGTTCAGGAATTCTGAGTGTGGGGAGGTTCCGTCTTCTGTCTGCAGCACCCGAGATCTCCGAGGAGCCCTTCGAGAGTCTTCCCCGAGTCCCTCCCAGTACGGGTTGCCGGGGAAATGCGGGGGTTGGGCTGGAAACGCAGGTAGCATCTAGTGCCTCCCCCTGGACAGGGGAGGTAATTAGCGGACTTCCCCCTGCCAGGGAACACGTGTGACACCAGGAAGCTGCGTGGAGGGCGGCCCCGAACCTCCCCCACACAGTCAGCCGTGTTGCGGAATTCTGAGTGTGGGGAGGTTCCGTCTTCTGTCTGCAGCACCCGAGATCTCCTAGGAGCCCTTCGAGAGTCTTCCCCGAGTCCCTCTCACTGCGGGCAGCCGGGGAAAAGCGGGGGTTGGGCTGGAAACGCAGGTAGCATCTAGTTCCTCCCCATGGACAGGGGAGGTAAGTAGCGGACTTCCCCTTGCGAGGGAACACCTGTGACACCAGGAAGCTGCGTGGAGGGCGGCCCCGAACCTCCCCCACACAGTCACCCGTGTTCCGGAATTCTGAGTGTGGGGAGGTTCCGTCTTCTGTCTGCAGCACCCGGGATCCCCTAGGAGCCCTTCGAGGGTCTTACCGGAGTCCCTCGCACTGCGGGCAGCCGGGGAAAAGCGGGGGTTGGGCTGGAAACGCAGGTAGCATCTAGTGCCTCCCCCTGGACAGGGGAGGTAATTAGCGGACTTCCCCCTGCAAGGGAACACGTGTGACACCAGGAAGCTGCGTGGTGGGCGGCCCCGAACCTCCCCCACACAGTCAGCCGTGTTCCGGAATTCTGAGTGTGGGGAGGTTCCGTCTTCTGTCTGCAGCACCCGAGATCTCCTAGGAGCCCTTCGAGAGTCTTCCCCGTGTCCCTCTCACTGCGGGCAGCCGGGGAAAAGCGGGGGTTGGGCTGGAAACGCAGGTAGCATCTAGTTCCTCCCCATGGACAGGGGAAGTAAGTAGCGGACATCCCCTTGCGAGGGAACACCTGTGACACCATGAAGCTGCGTGGAGGGCGGCCCCGAACCTCCCCCACACAGTCAGCCGTGTTCCGGAATTCTGAGTGTGGGGAGGTTCCGTCTTCTGTCTGCAGCACCCGAGATCTCCTAGGAGCCCTTCGAGAGTCTTCCCCGAGTCCCTCTCACTGCGGGCAGCCGGGGAAAAGCGGGGGTTGGGCTGGAAACGCAGGTAGCATCTAGTGCCTCCCCATGGACAGGGGAGGTAATTAGCGGACTTCCCCCTGCAAGGGAACACGTGTGACACCAGGAAGCTGCGTGGTGGGCGGCCCCGAACCTCCCCCACACAGTCAGCCGAGTTCAGGAATTCTGAGTGTGGGGAGGTTCCGTCTTCTGTCTGCAGCACCCGAGATCTCCGAGGAGCCCTTCGAGAGTCTTCCCCGAGTCCCTCCCAGTACGGGCTGCCGGGGAAATGCGGGGGTTGGGCTGGAAACGCAGGTAGCATCTAGTGCCTCCCCATGGACAGGGGAGGTAATAGCGGAATTCCCCTTGCGAGGGAACACCTGTGACACCAGGAAGCTGCGTGGAGGGCGGCCCTAAACCTCACCCAAACAGTCACACTTGTTCCGGAATTCTGAGAGTTGGGAGGTTCCGTCTTCTGTCTGCAGGACCCGAGATCTCCGAGGAGCCCTTCGAGAGTCTCCCCCGAGTCCCTCCCAGTACGGGCGGCCGGGGAAATGCGGGGGTTGGGCTGGATACGCAGGTAGCATCTAGTGCCTCCCCATGGACAGGGGAGGTAATTAGCGGACTTCCCCTTTCGAGGGAACACCTGAGACACCAGGAAGCTGCGTGGAGGGCGGCCCTAAACTTCCCACACACAGTCACCCGTGTTCTGGAATTCTGAGTGTGGGGAGGTTCCGTCTTCTGTCTGCAGCACCCGAGATCTCCGAGGAGCCCTTCGAGAGTCTTCCCCGAGTCCCTCCCAGTACGGGTTGCTGGGGAAATGCGGGGGTTGGGCTGGAAACGCAGGTAGCATCTAGTGCCTCCCCCTGGACAGGGGAGGTAATTAGCGGACTTCCCCCTGCAAGGGAACACGTGTGACACCAGGAAGCTGCGTGGTGGGCGGCCCCGAACCTCCCCCACACAGTCAGCCGTGTTCCGGAATTCTGAGTGTGGGGAGGTTCCGTCTTCTGTCTGCAGCACCCGAGATCTCCTAGGAGCCCTTCGAGAGTCTTCCCCGTGTCCCTCTCACTGCGGGCAGCCGGGGAAAAGCGGGGGTTGGGCTGGAAACGCAGGTAGCATCTAGTTCCTCCCCATGGACCGGGGAAGTAAGTAGCGGACATCCCCTTGCGAGGGAACACCTGTGACACCATGAAGCTGCGTGGAGGGCGGCCCCGAACCTCCCCCACACAGTCAGCCGTGTTCCGGAATTCTGAGTGTGGGGAGGTTCCGTCTTCTGTCTGCAGCACCCGAGATCTCCTAGGAGCCCTTCGAGAGTCTTCCCCGAGTCCCTCTCACTGCGGGCAGCCGGGGAAAAGCGGGGGTTGGGCTGGAAACGCAGGTAGCATCTAGTGCCTCCCCATGGACAGGGGAGGTAATTAGCGGACTTCCCCCTGCAAGGGAACACGTGTGACACCAGGAAGCTGCGTGGTGGGCGGCCCCGAACCTCCCCCACACAGTCAGCCGAGTTCAGGAATTCTGAGTGTGGGGAGGTTCCGTCTTCTGTCTGCAGCACCCGAGATCTCCGAGGAGCCCTTCGAGAGTCTTCCCCGAGTCCCTCCCAGTACGGGTTGCCGGGGAAATGCGGGGGTTGGGCTGGAAACGCAGGTAGCATCTAGTGCCTCCCCCTGGACAGGGGAGGTAATTAGCGGACTTCCCCCTGCCAGGGAACACGTGTGACACCAGGAAGCTGCGTGGAGGGCGGCCCCGAACCTCCCCCACACAGTCAGCCGTGTTCCGGAATTCTGAGTGTGGGGAGGTTCCGTCTTCTGTCTGCAGCACCCGAGATCTCCGAGGAGCCCTTCGAGAGTCTTCCCCGAGTCCCTCCCAGTACGGGTTGCCGGGGAAATGCGGGGGTTGGGCTGGAAACGCAGGTAGCATCTAGTGCCTCCCCCTGGACAGGGGAGGTAATTAGCGGACTTCCCCCTGCCAGGGAACACGTGTGACACCAGGAAGCTGCGTGGAGGGCGGCCCCGAACCTCCCCCACACAGTCAGCCGTGTTCCGGAATTCTGAGTGTGGGGAGGTTCCGTCTTCTGTCTGCAGCACCCGAGATCTCCTAGGAGCACTTCGAGAGTCTTCCCCGAGTCCCTCTCACTGCGGGCAGCCGGGGAAAAGCGGGGGTTGGGCTGGAAACGCAGGTAGCATCTAGTTCCTCCCCATGGACAGGGGAGGTAAGTAGCGGACTTCCCCTTGCGAGGGAACACCTGTGACACCAGGAAGCTGCGTGGAGGTCGGCCCCGAACCTCCCCCACACAGTCACCCGTGTTCCGGAATTCTGAGTGTGGGGAGGTTCCGTCTTCTGTCTGCAGCACCCGGGATCTCCTAGGAGCCCTTCGAGGGTCTTACCGGATTCCCTCGCACTGCGGGCAGCCGGGGAAAAGCGGGGGTTGGGCTGGAAACGCAGGTAGCATCTAGTGCCTCCCCCTGGACAGGGGAGGTAATTAGCGGACTTCCCCCTGCAAGGGAACACGTGTGACACCAGGAAGCTGCGTGGTGGGCGGCCCCGAACCTCCCCCACACAGTCAGCCGTGTTCCGGAATTCTGAGTGTGGGGAGGTTCCGTCTTCTGTCTGCAGCACCCGAGATCTCCTAGGAGCCCTTCGAGAGTCTTCCCCGAGTCCCTCTCACTGCGGGCAGCCGGGGAAAAGCGGGGGTTGGGCTGGAAACGCAGGTAGCATCTAGTGCCTCCCCATGGACAGGGGAGGTAATTAGCGGACTTCCCCCTGCAAGGGAACACGTGTGACACCAGGAAGCTGCGTGGTGGGCGGCCCCGAACCTCCCCCACACAGTCAGCCGAGTTCAGGAATTCTGAGTGTGGGGAGGTTCCGTCTTCTGTCTGCAGCACCCGAGATCTCCGAGGAGCCCTTCGAGAGTCTTCCCCGAGTCCCTCCCAGTACGGGTTGCCGGGGAAATGCGGGGGTTGGGCTGGATACGCAGGTAGCATCTAGTGCCTCCCCATGGACAGGGGAGGTAATTAGCGGACTTCCCTTGGCGAGGGAACACCTGTGACACCAGGAAGCTGCGTGGAGGGCGGCCCTAAACCTCCCCCACACAGTCAGCCGTGTTCCGGAATTCTGAATGTGAGGAGTTTCCGTCTTCTGTCTGCAGCACCCGAGATCTCCTAGGAGCCCTTCGAGAGTCTTCCCCGAGTCCCTCCCAGTACGGGCTGCCGGGGAAATGCGGGGGTTGGGCTGGAAACGCAGGTAGCATCTAGTGCCTCCCCATGGACAGGGGAGGTAAT
The DNA here is from genome assembly GCF_048773025.1 of Camelus bactrianus. Classification (NCBI taxonomy): domain Eukaryota; kingdom Metazoa; phylum Chordata; class Mammalia; order Artiodactyla; family Camelidae; genus Camelus; species Camelus bactrianus. The sequence goes on along the minus strand of NW_027413971.1, from coordinate 1,911,267 downwards.
AGCGGAATTCCCCTTGCGAGGGAACACCTGTGACACCAGGAAGCTGCGTGGAGGGCGGCCCTAAACCTCACCCAAACAGTCACACTTGTTCCGGAATTCTGAGTGTGGGGAGGTTCCGTCTTCTGTCTGCAGCACCCGAGATCTCCTAGGAGCAGTTCGAGAGTCTTCCCCGAGTCCCTCTCACTGCGGGCAGCCGGGGAAAAGCGGGGGTTGGGCTGGAAACGCAGGTAGCATCTAGTTCCTCCCCATGGACAGGGGAGGTAAGTAGCGGACTTTCACTTTCGAGGGAACACGTGTGACACCAGGAAGCTGCGTGGAGGGCGGCCCTAAACCTCCACCAAACAGTCACCCTTGTTCCGGAATTCTGAGTGTGGGGAGGTTCCGTCTTCTGTCTGCAGCACCCGAGAACTCCGAGGAGCCCTTCGAGAGTCTTCCCCGAGTCCCTCCCAGTACGGGCTGCCGGGGAAATGCGGGGGTTGGGCTGGAAACGCAGGTAGCATCTAGTGCCTCCCCATGGACAGGGGAGGTAATTAGCGGACTTCCCCTTGCGAGGGAACACCTGAGACACCAGGAAGCTGCGTGGAGGGCGGCCCCGAACCTCCCCCACACAGTCAGCCGTGTTCCGGAATTCTGAGTGTGGGGAGGTTCCGTCTTCTGTCTGCAGCACCCGAGAACTCCGAGGAGCCCTTCGAGAGTCTTCCCCGAGTCCCTCCCAGTACGGGCTGCCGGGGAAATGCGGGGGTTGGGCTGGAAACGCAGGTAGCATCTAGTGCCTCCCCCTGGACAGGGGAGGTAATTAGCGGATTTCCCCTGCAAGGGAACACGTGTGACACCAGGAAGCTGCGTGGAGGGCGGCCCCGAACCTCCCCCACACAGTCAGCCGTGTTCCGGAATTCTGAGTGTGGGGAGGTTCCGTCTTCTGTCTGCAGCACCCGAGATCTCCTAGGAGCCCTTCGAGAGTCTTCCCCGAGTCCCTCTCACTGCGGGCAGCCGGGGAAAAGCGGGGGTTGGGCTGGAAACGCAGGTAGCATCTAGTGCCTCCCCATGGACAGGGGAGGTAAGTAGCGGACTTCCCCTTGCGAGGGAACACCTGTGACACCAGGAAGCTGCGTGGAGGGCGGCCCCGAACCTCCCCCATACAGTCAGCCGTGTTCCGGTATTCTGAGTGTGGGGAGGTTCCGTCTTCTGTCTGCAGCACCCGAGATCTCCTAGCAGCCCTTCGAGTGTCTCCCCCGAGTCCCTCCCAGTGCGGGCTACCGGGGAAAGGCGGGGGTTGGGCTGAAAACCCAGGTAGCATCTAGTGCCTCCCCATGGACAGGGGAGGTAATTAGCGGACTTCCCCTTTCGAGGGAACACCTGAGACACCAGGAAGCTGCGTGGAGGGCGGCCCTAAACCTCCCACACACAGTCACCCGTGTTCTGGAATTCTGAGTGTGGGGAGGTTCCGTCTTCTGTCTGCAGCACCCGAGATCTCCTAGGAGCCCTTCGAGAGTCTTCCCCGAGTCCCTCTCACTGCGGGCAGCCGGGGAAAAGCGGGGGTTGGGCTGGAAACGCAGGTAGCATCTAGTGCCTCCCCATGGACAGGGGAGGTAATTAGCGGACTTCCCCCTGCAAGGGAACACGTGTGACACCAGGAAGCTGCGTGGTGGGCGGCCCCGAACCTCCCCCACACAGTCAGCCGTGTTCCGGAATTCTGAGTGTGGGGAGGTTCCGTCTTCTGTCTGCAGCACCCGAGATCTCCTAGGAGCCCTTCGAGAGTCTTCCCCGTGTCCCTCTCACTGCGGGCAGCCGGGGAAAAGCGGGGGTTGGGCTGGAAACGCAGGTAGCATCTAGTTCCTCCATATGGACAGGGGAAGTAAGTAGCGGACATCCCCTTGCGAGGGAACACCTGTGACACCATGAAGCTGCGTGGAGGGCGGCCCCGAACCTCCCCCACACAGTCAGCCGTGTTCCGGAATTCTGAGTGTGGGGAGGTTCCGTCTTCTGTCTGCAGCACCCGAGATCTCCTAGGAGCCCTTCGAGAGTCTTCCCCGAGTCCCTCTCACTGCGGGCAGCCGGGGAAAAGCGGGGGTTGGGCTGGAAACGCAGGTAGCATCTAGTGCCTCCCCATGGACAGGGGAGGTAATTAGCGGACTTCCCCCTGCAAGGGAACACGTGTGACACCAGGAAGCTGCGTGGTGGGCGGCCCCGAACCTCCCCCACACAGTCAGCCGAGTTCAGGAATTCTGAGTGTGGGGAGGTTCCGTCTTCAGTCTGCAGCACCCGAAATCTCCTAGGAGCAGTTCGAGAGTCTTCCCCGAGTCCCTCTCACTGCGGGCAGCCGGGGAAAAGCGGGGGTTGGGCTGGAAACGCAGGTAGCATCTAGTTCCTCCCCATGGACAGGGGAGGTAAGTAGCGGACTTTCACTTTCGAGGGAACACGTGTGACACCAGGAAGCTGCGTGGAGGGCGGCCCTAAACCTCCACCAAACAGTCACCCTTGTTCCGGAATTCTGAGTGTGGGGAGGTTCCGTCTTCTGTCTGCAGCACCCGAGAACTCCGAGGAGCCCTTCGAGAGTCTTCCCCGAGTCCCTCCCAGTACGGGCTGCCGGGGAAATGCGGGGGTTGGGCTGGAAACGCAGGTAGCATCTAGTGCCTCCCCATGGACAGGGGAGGTAATTAGCGGACTTCCCCTTGCGAGGGAACACCTGAGACACCAGGAAGCTGCGTGGAGGGCGGCCCCGAACCTCCCCCACACAGTCAGCCGTGTTCCGGAATTCTGAGTGTGGGGAGGTTCCGTCTTCTGTCTGCAGCACCCGAGAACTCCGAGGAGCCCTTCGAGAGTCTTCCCCGAGTCCCTCCCAGTACGGGCTGCCGGGGAAATGCGGGGGTTGGGCTGGAAACGCAGGTAGCATCTAGTGCCTCCCCCTGGACAGGGGAGGTAATTAGCGGATTTCCCCTGCAAGGGAACACGTGTGACACCAGGAAGCTGCGTGGAGGGCGGCCCCGAACCTCCCCCACACAGTCAGCCGTGTTCCGGAATTCTGAGTGTGGGGAGGTTCCGTCTTCTGTCTGCAGCACCCGAGATCTCCTAGGAGCCCTTCGAGAGTCTTCCCCGAGTCCCTCTCACTGCGGGCAGCCGGGGAAAAGCGGGGGTTGGGCTGGAAACGCAGGTAGCATCTAGTGCCTCCCCATGGACAGGGGAGGTAAGTAGCGGACTTCCCCTTGCGAGGGAACACCTGTGACACCAGGAAGCTGCGTGGAGGGCGGCCCCGAACCTCCCCCATACAGTCAGCCGTGTTCCGGTATTCTGAGTGTGGGGAGGTTCCGTCTTCTGTCTGCAGCACCCGAGATCTCCTAGCAGCCCTTCGAGTGTCTCCCCCGAGTCCCTCCCAGTGCGGGCTACCGGGGAAAGGCGGGGGTTGGGCTGAAAACCCAGGTAGCATCTAGTGCCTCCCCATGGACAGGGGAGGTAATTAGCGGACTTCCCCTTTCGAGGGAACACCTGAGACACCAGGAAGCTGCGTGGAGGGCGGCCCTAAACCTCCCACACACAGTCACCCGTGTTCTGGAATTCTGAGTGTGGGGAGGTTCCGTCTTCTGTCTGCAGCACCCGAGATCTCCTAGGAGCCCTTCGAGAGTCTTCCCCGAGTCCCTCTCACTGCGGGCAGCCGGGGAAAAGCGGGGGTTGGGCTGGAAACGCAGGTAGCATCTAGTGCCTCCCCATGGACAGGGGAGGTAATTAGCGGACTTCCCCCTGCAAGGGAACACGTGTGACACCAGGAAGCTGCGTGGTGGGCGGCCCCGAACCTCCCCCACACAGTCAGCCGTGTTCCGGAATTCTGAGTGTGGGGAGGTTCCGTCTTCTGTCTGCAGCACCCGAGATCTCCTAGGAGCCCTTCGAGAGTCTTCCCCGTGTCCCTCTCACTGCGGGCAGCCGGGGAAAAGCGGGGGTTGGGCTGGAAACGCAGGTAGCATCTAGTTCCTCCATATGGACAGGGGAAGTAAGTAGCGGACATCCCCTTGCGAGGGAACACCTGTGACACCATGAAGCTGCGTGGAGGGCGGCCCCGAACCTCCCCCACACAGTCAGCCGTGTTCCGGAATTCTGAGTGTGGGGAGGTTCCGTCTTCTGTCTGCAGCACCCGAGATCTCCTAGGAGCCCTTCGAGAGTCTTCCCCGAGTCCCTCTCACTGCGGGCAGCCGGGGAAAAGCGGGGGTTGGGCTGGAAACGCAGGTAGCATCTAGTGCCTCCCCATGGACAGGGGAGGTAATTAGCGGACTTCCCCCTGCAAGGGAACACGTGTGACACCAGGAAGCTGCGTGGTGGGCGGCCCCGAACCTCCCCCACACAGTCAGCCGAGTTCAGGAATTCTGAGTGTGGGGAGGTTCCGTCTTCTGTCTGCAGCACCCGAGATCTCCGAGGAGCCCTTCGAGAGTCTTCCCCGAGTCCCTCCCAGTACGGGTTGCCGGGGAAATGCGGGGGTTGGGCTGGATACGCAGGTAGCATCTAGTGCCTCCCCATGGACAGGGGAGGTAATTAGCGGACTTCCCTTGGCGAGGGAACACCTGTGACACCAGGAAGCTGCGTGGAGGGCGGCCCTAAACCTCCCCCACACAGTCAGCCGTGTTCCGGAATTCTGAATGTGAGGAGTTTCCGTCTTCTGTCTGCAGCACCCGAGATCTCCTAGGAGCCCTTCGAGAGTCTTCCCCGAGTCCCTCCCATTACGGGCTGCCGGGGAAATGCGGGGGTTGGGCTGGAAACGCAGGTAGCATCTAGTGCCTCCCCATGGACAGGGGAGGTAATAGCGGAATTCCCCTTGCGAGGGAACACGTGTGACACCAGGAAGCTGCGTGGAGGGCGGCCCTAAACCTCACCCAAACAGTCACACTTGTTCCGGAATTCTGAGAGTTGGGAGGTTCCGTCTTCTGTCTGCAGGACCCGAGATCTCCGAGGAGCCCTTCGAGAGTCTTCCCCGAGTCCCTCCCAGTACGGGCTGCCGGGGAAATGCGGGGGTTGGGCTGGATACGCAGGTAGCATCTAGTGCCTCCCCATGGACAGGGGAGGTAATTAGCGGACTTCCCCTTTCGAGGGAACACCTGAGACACCAGGAAGCTGCGTGGAGGGCGGCCCTAAACCTCCCACACACAGTCACCCGTGTTCTGGAATTCTGAGTGTGGGGAGGTTCCGTCTTCTGTCTGCAGCACCCGAGATCTCCGAGGAGCCCTTCGAGAGTCTTCCCCGAGTCCCGCCCAGTACGGGTTGCCGGGGAAATGCGGGTGTTGGGCTGGAAACGCAGGTAGCATCTAGTGCCTCCCCCTGGACAGGGGAGGTAATTAGCGGACTTCCCCCTGCCAGGGAACACGTGTGACACCAGGAAGCTGCGTGGTGGGCGGCCCCGAACCTCCCCCACACAGTCAGCCGTGTTCCGGAATTCTGAGTGTGGGGAGGTTCCGTCTTCTGTCTGCAGCACCCGAGATCTCCTAGGAGCCCTTCGAGAGTCTTCCCCGTGTCCCTCTCACTGCGGGCAGCCGGGGAAAAGCGGGGGTTGGGCTGGAAACGCAGGTAGCATCTAGTTCCTCCCCATGGACAGGGGAAGTAAGTAGCGGACATCCCCTTGCGAGGGAACACCTGTGACACCATGAAGCTGCGTGGAGGGCGGCCCCGAACCTCCCCCACACAGTCAGCCGTGTTCCGGAATTCTGAGTGTGGGGAGGTTCCGTCTTCTGTCTGCAGCACCCGAGATCTCCTAGGAGCCCTTCGAGAGTCTTCCCCGAGTCCCTCTCACTGCGGGCAGCCGGGGAAAAGCGGGGGTTGGGCTGGAAACGCAGGTAGCATCTAGTGCCTCCCCATGGACAGGGGAGGTAATTAGCGGACTTCCCCCTGCAAGGGAACACGTGTGACACCAGGAAGCTGTGTGGTGGGCGGCCCCGAACCTCCCCCACACAGTCAGCCGAGTTCAGGAATTCTGAGTGTGGGGAGGTTCCGTCTTCTGTCTGCAGCACCCGAGATCTCCGAGGAGCCCTTCGAGAGTCTTCCCCGAGTCCCTCCCAGTACGGGTTGCCGGGGAAATGCGGGGGTTGGGCTGGAAACGCAGGTAGCATCTAGTGCCTCCCCATGGACAGGGGAGGTAATTAGCGGACTTCCCCTTTCGAGGGAACACCTGAGACACCAGGAAGCTGCGTGGAGGGCGGCCCTAAACCTCCCCCACACAGTCAGCCGTGTTCCGGAATTCTGAATGTGAGGAGTTTCCGTCTTCTGTCTGCAGCACCCGAGATCTCCTAGGAGCCCTTCGAGAGTCTTCCCCGTGTCCCTCTCACTGCGGGCAGCCGGGGAAAAGCGGGGGTTGGGCTGGAAACGCAGGTAGCATCTAGTTCCTCCCCATGGACAGGGGAAGTAAGTAGCGGACATCCCCTTGCGAGGGAACACCTGTGACACCATGAAGCTGCGTGGAGGGCGGCCCCGAACCTCCCCCACACAGTCAGCCGTGTTCCGGAATTCTGAGTGTGGGGAGGTTCCGTCTTCTGTCTGCAGCACCCGAGATCTCCTAGGAGCCCTTCGAGAGTCTTCCCCGAGTCCCTCTCACTGCGGGCAGCCGGGGAAAAGCGGGGGTTGGGCTGGAAACGCAGGTAGCATCTAGTGCCTCCCCATGGACAGGGGAGGTAATTAGCGGACTTCCCCCTGCAAGGGAACACGTGTGACACCAGGAAGCTGCGTGGTGGGCGGCCCCGAACCTCCCCCACACAGTCAGCCGTGTTCCGGAATTCTGAGAGTGGGGAGGTTCCGTCTTCTGTCTGCAGCACCCGAGATCTCCTAGGAGCCCTTCGAGAGTCTTCCCCGTATCCCTCTTACTGCGGGCAGCCGGGGAAAAGCGGGGGTTGGGCTGGAAACGCAGGTAGCATCTAGTTCCTCCCCATGGACAGGGGAAGTAAGTAGCGGACATCCCCTTGCGAGGGAACACCTGTGACACCATGAAGCTGCGTGGAGGGCGGCCCCGAACCTCCCCCACACAGTCAGCCGTGTTCCGGAATTCTGAGTGTGGGGAGGTTCCGTCTTCTGTCTGCAGCACCCGAGATCTCCTAGGAGCCCTTCGAGAGTCTTCCCCGAGTCCCTCTCACTGCGGGCAGCCGGGGAAAAGCGGGGGTTGGGCTGGAAACGCAGGTAGCATCTAGTGCCTCCCCATGGACAGGGGAGGTAATTAGCGGACTTCCCCCTGCAAGGGAACACGTGTGACACCAGGAAGCTGTGTGGTGGGCGGCCCCGAACCTCCCCCACACAGTCAGCCGAGTTCAGGAATTCTGAGTGTGGGGAGGTTCCGTCTTCTGTCTGCAGCACCCGAGATCTCCGAGGAGCCCTTCGAGAGTCTTCCCCGAGTCCCTCCCAGTACGGGTTGCCGGGGAAATGCGGGGGTTGGGCTGGATACGCAGGTAGCATCTAGTGCCTCCCCATGGACAGGGGAGGTAATTAGCGGACTTCCCTTGGCGAGGGAACACCTGTGACACCAGGAAGCTGCGTGGTGGGCGGCCCCGAACCTCCCCCACACAGTCACCCGTGTTCCGGAATTCTGAGTGTGGGGAGGTTCCGTCTTCTGTCTGCAGCACCCGGGATCTCCTAGGAGCCCTTCGAGGGTCTTACCGGAGTCCCTCGCACTGCGGGCAGCCGGGGAAAAGCGGGGGTTGGGCTGGAAACGCAGGTAGCATCTAGTGCCTCCCCCTGGACAGGGGAGGTAATTAGCGGACTTCCCCCTGCAAGGGAACACGTGTGACACCAGGAAGCTGCGTGGTGGGCGGCCCCGAACCTCCCCCACACAGTCAGCCGTGTTCCGGAATTCTGAGTGTGGGGAGGTTCCGTCTTCTGTCTGCAGCACCCGAGATCTCCTAGGAGCCCTTCGAGAGTCTTCCCCGTGTCCCTCTGACTGCGGGCAGCCGGGGAAAAGCGGGGATTGGGCTGGAAACGCAGGTAGCATCTAGTTCCTCCCCATGGACAGGGGAAGTAAGTAGCGGATATCCCCTTGCGAGGGAACACCTGTGACACCATGAAGCTGCGTGGAGGGCGGCCCCGAACCTCCCCCACACAGTCAGCCGTGTTCCGGAATTCTGAGTGTGGGGAGGTTCCGTCTTCTGTCTGCAGCACCCGAGATCTCCTAGGAGCCCTTCGAGAGTCTTCCCCGAGTCCCTCTCACTGCGGGCAGCCGGGGAAAAGCGGGGGTTGGGCTGGAAACGCAGGTAGCATCTAGTGCCTCCCCATGGACAGGGGAGGTAATTAGCGGACTTCCCCCTGCAAGGGAACACGTGTGACACCAGGAAGCTGCGTGGTGGGCGGCCCCGAACCTCCCCCACACAGTCAGCCGAGTTCAGGAATTCTGAGTGTGGGGAGGTTCCGTCTTCTGTCTGCAGCACCCGAGATCTCCGAGGAGCCCTTCGAGAGTCTTCCCCGAGTCCCTCCCAGTACGGGTTGCCGGGGAAATGCGGGGGTTGGGCTGGAAACGCAGGTAGCATCTAGTGCCTCCCCCTGGACAGGGGAGGTAATTAGCGGACTTCCCCCTGCCAGGGAACACGTGTGACACCAGGAAGCTGCGTGGAGGGCGGCCCCGAACCTCCCCCACACAGTCAGCCGTGTTGCGGAATTCTGAGTGTGGGGAGGTTCCGTCTTCTGTCTGCAGCACCCGAGATCTCCTAGGAGCACTTCGAGAGTCTTCCCCGAGTCCCTCTCACTGCGGGCAGCTGGGGAAAAGCGGGGGTTGGGCTGGAAACGCAGGTAGCATCTAGTTCCTCCCCATGGACAGGGGAGGTAAGTAGCGGACTTCCCCTTACGAGGGAACACCTGTGACACCAGGAAGCTGCGTGGAGGGCGGCCCCGAACCTCCCCCACACAGTCAGCCGTGTTCCGGAATTCTGAGTGTGGGGAGGTTCCGTCTTCTGTCTGCAGCACCCGGGATCTCCTAGGAGCCCTTCGAGGGTCTTACCGGAGTCCCTCGCACTGCGGGCAGCCGGGGAAAAGCGGGGGTTGGGCTGGAAACGCAGGTAGCATCTAGTGCCTCCCCCTGGACAGGGGAGGTAATTAGCGGACTTCCCCCTGCAAGGGAACACGTGTGACACCAGGAAGCTGCGTGGTGGGCGGCCCCGAACCTCCCCCACACAGTCAGCCGTGTTCCGGAATTCTGAGTGTGGGGAGGTTCCGTCTTCTGTCTGCAGCACCCGAGATCTCCTAGGAGCCCTTCGAGAGTCTTCCCCGTGTCCCTCTCACTGCGGGCAGCCGGGGAAAAGCGGGGGTTGGGCTGGAAACGCAGGTAGCATCTAGTTCCTCCCCATGGACAGGGGAGGTAATTAGCGGACTTCCCCCTGCAAGGGAACACGTGTGACACCAGGAAGCTGCGTGGTGGGCGGCCCCGAACCTCCCCCACACAGTCAGCCGAGTTCAGGAATTCTGAGTGTGGGGAGGTTCCGTCTTCTGTCTGCAGCACCCGAGATCTCCGAGGAGCCCTTCGAGAGTCTTCCCCGAGTCCCTCCCAGTACGGGTTGCCGGGGAAATGCGGGGGTTGGGCTGGAAACGCAGGTAGCATCTAGTGCCTCCCCCTGGACAGGGGAGGTAATTAGCGGACTTCCCCCTGCCAGGGAACACGTGTGACACCAGGAAGCTGCGTGGAGGGCGGCCCCGAACCTCCCCCACACAGTCAGCCGTGTTCCGGAATTCTGAGTGTGGGGAGGTTCCGTCTTCTGTCTGCAGCACCCGAGATCTCCTAGGAGCACTTCGAGAGTCTTCCCCGAGTCCCTCTCACTGCGGGCAGCCGGGGAAAAGCGGGGGTTGGGCTGGAAACGCAGGTAGCATCTAGTTCCTCCCCATGGACAGGGGAGGTAAGTAGCGGACTTCCCCTTGCGAGGGAACACCTGTGACACCAGGAAGCTGCGTGGAGGGCGGCCCCGAACCTCCCCCACACAGTCACCCGTGTTCCGGAATTCTGAGTGTGGGGAGGTTCCGTCTTCTGTCTGCAGCACCCGGGATCTCCTAGGAGCCCTTCGAGGGTCTTACCGGAGTCCCTCGCACTGCGGGCAGCCGGGGAAAAGCGGGGGTTGGGCTGGAAACGCAGGTAGCATCTAGTGCCTCCCCCTGGACAGGGGAGGTAATTAGCGGACTTCCCCCTGCAAGGGAACACGTGTGACACCAGGAAGCTGCGTGGTGGGCGGCCCCGAACCTCCCCCACACAGTCAGCCGTGTTCCGGAATTCTGAGTGTGGGGAGGTTCCGTCTTCTGTCTGCAGCACCCGAGATCTCCTAGGAGCCCTTCGAGAGTCTTCCCCGTGTCCCTCTCACTGCGGGCAGCCGGGGAAAAGCGGGGGTTGGGCTGGAAACGCAGGTAGCATCTAGTTCCTCCCCATGGACAGGGGAAGTAAGTAGCGGACATCCCCTTGCGAGGGAACACCTGTGACACCATGAAGCTGCGTGGAGGGCGGCCCCGAACCTCCCCCACACAGTCAGCCGTGTTCCGGAATTCTGAGTGTGGGGAGGTTCCGTCTTCTGTCTGCAGCACCCGAGATCTCCTAGGAGCCCTTCGAGAGTCTTCCCCGAGTCCCTCTCACTGCGGGCAGCCGGGGAAAAGCGGGGGTTGGGCTGGAAACGCAGGTAGCATCTAGTGCCTCCCCATGGACAGGGGAGGTAATTAGCGGACTTCCCCCTGCAAGGGAACACGTGTGACACCAGGAAGCTGCGTGGTGGGCGGCCCCGAACCTCCCCCACACAGTCAGCCGAGTTCAGGAATTCTGAGTGTGGGGAGGTTCCGTCTTCTGTCTGCAGCACCCGAGATCTCCGAGGAGCCCTTCGAGAGTCTTCCCCGAGTCCCTCCCAGTACGGGTTGCCGGGGAAATGCGGGGGTTGGGCTGGAAACGCAGGTAGCATCTAGTGCCTCCCCCTGGACAGGGGAGGTAATTAGCGGACTTCCCCCTGCCAGGGAACACGTGTGACACCAGGAAGCTGCGTGGAGGGCGGCCCCGAACCTCCCCCACACAGTCAGCCGTGTTGCGGAATTCTGAGTGTGGGGAGGTTCCGTCTTCTGTCTGCAGCACCCGAGATCTCCTAGGAGCACTTCGAGAGTCTTCCCCGAGTCCCTCTCACTGCGGGCAGCCGGGGAAAAGCGGGGGTTGGGCTGGAAACGCAGGTAGCATCTAGTTCCTCCCCATGGACAGGGGAGGTAAGTAGCGGACTTCCCCTTGCGAGGGAACACCTGTGACACCAGGAAGCTGCGTGGAGGGCGGCCCCGAACCTCCCCCACACAGTCACCCGTGTTCCGGAATTCTGAGTGTGGGGAGGTTCCGTCTTCTGTCTGCAGCACCCGGGATCTCCTAGGAGCCCTTCGAGGGTCTTACCGGAGTCCCTCGCACTGCGGGCAGCCGGGGAAAAGCGGGGGTTGGGCTGGAAACGCAGGTAGCATCTAGTGCCTCCCCCTGGACAGGGGAGGTAATTAGCGGACTTCCCCCTGCAAGGGAACACGTGTGACACCAGGAAGCTGCGTGGTGGGCGGCCCCGAACCTCCCCCACACAGTCAGCCGTGTTCCGGAATTCTGAGAGTGGGGAGGTTCCGTCTTCTGTCTGCAGCACCCGAGATCTCCTAGGAGCCCTTCGAGAGTCTTCCCCGTGTCCCTCTCACTGCGGGCAGCCGGGGAAAAGCGGGGGTTGGGCTGGAAACGCAGGTAGCATCTAGTTCCTCCCCATGGACAGGGGAAGTAAGTAGCGGACATCCCCTTGCGAGGGAACACCTGTGACACCATGAAGCTGCGTGGAGGGCGGCCCCGAACCTCCCCCACACAGTCAGCCGTGTTCCGGAATTCTGAGTGTGGGGAGGTTCCGTCTTCTGTCTGCAGCACCCGAGATCTCCTAGGAGCCCTTCGAGAGTCTTCCCCGAGTCCCTCTCACTGCGGGCAGCCGGGGAAAAGCGGGGGTTGGGCTGGAAACGCAGGTAGAATCTAGTGCCTCCCCATGGACAGGGGAGGTAATTAGCGGACTTCCCCCTGCAAGGGAACACGTGTGACACCAGGAAGCTGCGTGGTGGGCGGCCCCGAACCTCCCCCACACAGTCAGCCGTGTTCCGGAATTCTGAGTGTGGGGAGGTTCCGTCTTCTGTCTGCAGCACCCGAGATCTCCTAGGAGCCCTTCGAGAGTCTTCCCCGTGTCCCTCTCACTGCGGGCAGCCGGGGAAAAGCGGGGGTTGGGCTGGAAACGCAGGTAGCATCTAGTTCCTCCCCATGGACATGGGAAGTATGTAGCGGACATCCCCTTGCGAGGGAACACCTGTGACACCATGAAGCTGCGTGGAGGGCGGCCCCGAACCTCCCCCACACAGTCAGCCGTGTTCCGGAATTCTGAGTGTGGGGAGGTTCCGTCTTCTGTCTGCAGCACCCGAGATCTCCTAGGAGCCCTTCGAGAGTCTTCCCCGAGTCCCTCTCACTGCGGGCAGCCGGGGAAAAGCGGGGGTTGGGCTGGAAACGCAGGTAGCATCTAGTTCCTCCCCATGGACAGGGGAGGTAATTAGCGGACTTCCCCCTGCAAGGGAACACGTGTGACACCAGGAAGCTGCGTGGTGGGCGGCCCCGAACCTCCCCCACACAGTCAGCCGAGTTCAGGAATTCTGAGTGTGGGGAGGTTCCGTCTTCTGTCTGCAGCACCCGAGATCTCCGAGGAGCCCTTCGAGAGTCTTCCCCGAGTCCCTCCCAGTACGGGTTGCCGGGGAAATGCGGGGGTTGGGCTGGAAACGCAGGTAGCATCTAGTGCCTCCCCCTGGACAGGGGAGGTAATTAGCGGACTTCCCCCTGCCAGGGAACACGTGTGACACCAGGAAGCTGCGTGGAGGGCGGCCCCGAACCTCCCCCACACAGTCAGCCGTGTTGCGGAATTCTGAGTGTGGGGAGGTTCCGTCTTCTGTCTGCAGCACCCGAGATCTCCTAGGAGCACTTCGAGAGTCTTCCCCGAGTCCCTCTCACTGCGGGCAGCCGGGGAAAAGCGGGGGTTGGGCTGGAAACGCAGGTAGCATCTAGTTCCTCCCCATGGACAGGGGAGGTAAGTAGCGGACTTCCCCTTGCGAGGGAACACCTGTGACACTAGGAAGCTGCGTGGAGGGCGGCCCCGAACCTCCCCCACACAGTCACCCGTGTTCCGGAATTCTGAGTGTGGGGAGGTTCCGTCTTCTGTCTGCAGCACCCGGGATCTCCTAGGAGCCCTTCGAGGGTCTTACCGGAGTCCCTCGCACTGCGGGCAGCCGGGGAAAAGCGGGGGTTGGGCTGGAAACGCAGGTAGCATCTAGTGCCTCCCCCTGGACAGGGGAGGTAATTAGCGGACTTCCCCCTGCAAGGGAACACGTGTGACACCAGGAAGCTGCGTGGAGGGCGGCCCCGAACCTCCCCCACACAGTCAGCCGTGTTCCGGAATTCTGAGATTGGGGAGGTTCCGTCTTCTGTCTGCAGCACCCGAGATCTCCTAGGAGCCCTTCGAGAGTCTTCCCCGTGTCCCTCTCACTGCGGGCAGCCGGGGAAAAGCGGGGGTTGGGCTGGAAACGCAGGTAGCATCTAGTTCCTCCCCATGGACAGGGGAAGTAAGTAGCGGACATCCCCTTGCGAGGGAACACCTGTGACACCATGAAGCTGCGTGGAGGGCGGCCCCGAACCTCCCCCACACAGTCAGCCGTGTTCCGGAATTCTGAGTGTGGGGAGGTTCCGTCTTCTGTCTGCAGCACCCGAGATCTCCTAGGAGCCCTTCGAGAGTCTTCCCCGAGTCCCTCTCACTGCGGGCAGCCGGGGAAAAGCGGGGGTTGGGCTGGAAAAGCAGGTAGCATCTAGTGCCTCCCCATGGACAGGGGAGGTAATTAGCGGACTTCCCCCTGCAAGGGAACACGTGTGACACCAGGAAGCTGTGTGGTGGGCGGCCCCGAACCTCCCCCACACAGTCAGCCGAGTTCAGGAATTCTGAGTGTGGGGAGGTTCCGTCTTCTGTCTGCAGCACCCGAGATCTCCGAGGAGCCCTTCGAGAGTCTTCCCCGAGTCCCTCCCAGTACGGGTTGCCGGGGAAATGCGGGGGTTGGGCTGGATACGCAGGTAGCATCTAGTGCCTCCCCATGGACAGGGGAGGTAATTAGCGGACTTCCCTTGGCGAGGGAACACCTGTGACACCAGGAAGCTGCGTGGAGGGCGGCCCTAAACCTCCCCCACACAGTCAGCCGTGTTCCGGAATTCTGAATGTGAGGAGTTTCCGTCTTCTGTCTGCAGCACCCGAGATCTCCTAGGAGCCCTTCGAGAGTCTTCCCCGAGTCCCTCCCAGTACGGGCTGCCGGGGAAATGCGGGGGTTGGGCTGGAAACGCAGGTAGCATCTAGTGCCTCCCCATGGACAGGGGAGGTAATAGCGGAATTCCCCTTGCGAGGGAACACCTGTGACACCAGGAAGCTGCGTGGAGGGCGGCCCTAAACCTCCCACACACAGTCACCCGTGTTCTGGAATTCTGAGTGTGGGGAGGTTCCGTCTTCTGTCTGCAGCACCCGAGATCTCCGAGGAGCCCTTCGAGAGTCTTCCCCGAGTCCCTCCCAGTACGGGTTGCCGGGGAAATGCGGGGGTTGGGCTGGATACGCAGGTAGCATCTAGTGCCTCCCCATGGACAGGGGAGGTAATTAGCGGACTTCCCTTGGCGAGGGAACACCTGTGACACCAGGAAGCTGCGTGGAGGGCGGCCCTAAACCTCCCCCACACAGTCAGCCGTATTCCGGAATTCTGAATGTGAGGAGTTTCCGTCTTCTGTCTGCAGCACCCGAGATCTCCTAGGAGCCCTTCGAGAGTCTTCCCCGAGTCCCTCCCAGTACGGGCTGCCGGGGAAATGCGGGGGTTGGGCTGGAAACGCAGGTAGCATCTAGTGCCTCCCCATGGACAGGGGAGGTAATAGCGGAATTCCCCTTGCGAGGGAACACCTGTGACACCAGGAAGCTGCGTGGAGGGCGGCCCTAAACCTCCCACACACAGTCACCCGTGTTCTGGAATTCTGAGTGTGGGGAGGTTCCGTCTTCTGTCTGCAGCACCCGAGATCTCCGAGGAGCCCTTCGAGAGTCTTCCCCGAGTCCCTCCCAGTACGGGTTGCCGGGGAAATGCGGGGGTTGGGCTGGAAACGCAGGTAGCATCTAGTGCCTCCCCCTGGACAGGGGAGGTAATTAGCGGACTTCCCCCTGCCAGGGAACACGTGTGACACCAGGAAGCTGCGTCGAGGGCGGCCCCGAACCTCCCCCACACAGTCAGCCGTGTTCCGGAATTCTGAGTGTGGGGAGGTTCCGTCTTCTGTCTGCAGCACCCGGGATCTCCTAGGAGCCCTTCGAGGGTCTTACCGGAGTCCCTCGCACTGCGGGCAGCCGGGGAAAAGCGGGGGTTGGGCTGGAAACGCAGGTAGCATCTAGTGCCTCCCCCTGGACAGGGGAGGTAATTAGCGGACTTCCCCCTGCAAGGGAACACGTGTGACACCAGGAAGCTGCGTGGTGGGCGGCCCCGAACCTCCCCCACACAGTCAGCCGTGTTCCGGAATTCTGAGTGTGGGGAGGTTCCGTCTTCTGTCTGCAGCACCCGAGATCTCCTAGGAGCCCTTCGAGAGTCTTCCCCGTGTCCCTCTCACTGCGGGCAGCCGGGGAAAAGCGGGGGTTGGGCTGGAAACGCAGGTAGCATCTAGTTCCTCCCCATGGACAGGGGAAGTAAGTAGCGGACATCCCCTTGCGAGGGAACACCTGTGACACCATGAAGCTGCGTGGAGGGCGGCCCCGAACCTCCCCCACACAGTCAGCCGTGTTCCGGAATTCTGAGTGTGGGGAGGTTCCGTCTTCTGTCTGCAGCACCCGAGATCTCCTAGGAGCCCTTCGAGAGTCTTCCCCGAGTCCCTCTCACTGCGGGCAGCCGGGGAAAAGCGGGGGTTGGGCTGGAAACGCAGGTAGCATCTAGTGCCTCCCCATGGACAGGGGAGGTAATTAGCGGACTTCCCCCTGCAAGGGAACACGTGTGACACCAGGAAGCTGCGTGGTGGGCGGCCCCGAACCTCCCCCACACAGTCAGCCGTGTTCCGGAATTCTGAGAGTGGGGAGGTTCCGTCTTCTGTCTGCAGCACCCGAGATCTCCTAGGAGCCCTTCGAGAGTCTTCCCCGAGTCCCTCCCAGTACGGGTTGCCGGGGAAATGCGGGGGTTGGGCTGGATACGCAGGTAGCATCTAGTGCCTCCCCATGGACAGGGGAGGTAATTAGCGGACTTCCCTTGGCGAGGGAACACCTGTGACACCAGGAAGCTGCGTGGAGGGCGGCCCTAAACCTCCCCCACAGTCAGCCGTGTTCCGGAATTCTGAATGTGAGGAGTTTCCGTCTTCTGTCTGCAGCACCCGAGATCTCCTAGGAGCCCTTCGAGAGTCTTCCCCGAGTCCCTCACAGTACGGGCTGCCGGGGAAATGCGGGGGTTGGGCTGGAAACGCAGGTAGCATCTAGTGCCTCCCCATGGACAGGGGAGGTAATAGCGGAATTCCCCTTTCGAGGGAACACCTGAGACACCAGGAAGCTGCGTGGAGGGCGGCCCTAAACCTCCCACACACAGTCACCCGTGTTCTGGAATTCTGAGTGTGGGGAGGTTCCGTCTTCTGTCTGCAGCACCCGAGATCTCCGAGGAGCCCTTCGAGAGTCTTCCCCGAGTCCCTCCCAGTACGGGTTGCCGGGGAAATGCGGGGGTTGGGCTGGAAACGCAGGTAGCATCTAGTGCCTCCCCCTGGACAGGGGAGGTAATTAGCGGACTTCCCCCTGCCAGGGAACACGTGTGACACCAGGAAGCTGCGTCGAGGGCGGCCCCGAACCTCCCCCACACAGTCAGCCGTGTTCCGGAATTCTGAGTGTGGGGAGGTTCCGTCTTCTGTCTGCAGCACCCGGGATCTCCTAGGAGCCCTTCGAGGGTCTTACCGGAGTCCCTCGCACTGCGGGCAGCCGGGGAAAAGCGGGGGTTGGGCTGGAAACGCAGGTAGCATCTAGTTCCTCCCCATGGACAGGGGAGGTAAGTAGCGGACTTCCCCTTGCGAGGGAACACCTGTGACACCAGGAAGCTGCGTGGAGGGCGGCCCCGAACCTCCCCCACACAGTCACCCGTGTTCCGGAATTCTGAGTGTGGGGAGGTTCCGTCTTCTGTCTGCAGCACCCGGGATCTCCTAGGAGCCCTTCGAGGGTCTTACCGGAGTCCCTCGCACTGCGGGCAGCCGGGGAAAAGCGGGGGTTGGGCTGGAAACGCAGGTAGCATCTAGTGCCTCCCCCTGGACAGGGGAGGTAATTAGCGGACTTCCCCCTGCAAGGGAACACGTGTGACACCAGGAAGCTGCGTGGTGGGCGGCCCCGAACCTCCCCCACACAGTCAGCCGTGTTCCGGAATTCTGAGAGTGGGGAGGTTCCGTCTTCTGTCTGCAGCACCCGAGATCTCCTAGGAGCCCTTCGAGAGTCTTCCCCGTGTCCCTCTCACTGCGGGCAGCCGGGGAAAAGCGGGGGTTGGGCTGGAAACGCAGGTAGCATCTAGTTCCTCCCCATGGACAGGGGAAGTAAGTAGCGGACATCCCCTTGCGAGGGAACACCTGTGACACCATGAAGCTGCGTGGAGGGCGGCCCCGAACCTCCCCCACACAGTCAGCCGTGTTCCGGAATTCTGAGTGTGGGGAGGTTCCGTCTTCTGTCTGCAGCACCCGAGATCTCCTAGGAGCCCTTCGAGAGTCTTCCCCGAGTCCCTCTCACTGCGGGCAGCCGGGGAAAAGCGGGGGTTGGGCTGGAAAAGCAGGTAGCATCTAGTGCCTCCCCATGGACAGGGGAGGTAATTAGCGGACTTCCCCCTGCAAGGGAACACGTGTGACACCAGGAAGCTGTGTGGTGGGCGGCCCCGAACCTCCCCCACACAGTCAGCCGAGTTCAGGAATTCTGAGTGTGGGGAGGTTCCGTCTTCTGTCTGCAGCACCCGAGATCTCCGAGGAGCCCTTCGAGAGTCTTCCCCGAGTCCCTCCCAGTACGGGTTGCCGGGGAAATGCGGGGGTTGGGCTGGATACGCAGGTAGCATCTAGTGCCTCCCCATGGACAGGGGAGGTAATTAGCGGACTTCCCTTGGAGAGGGAACACCTGTGACACCAGGAAGCTGCGTGGAGGGCGGCCCTAAACCTCCCCCACACAGTCAGCCGTGTTCCGGAATTCTGAATGTGAGGAGTTTCCGTCTTCTGTCTGCAGCACCCGAGATCTCCTAGGAGCCCTTCGAGAGTCTTCCCCGAGTCCCTCCCAGTACGGGCTGCCGGGGAAATGCGGGGGTTGGGCTGGAAACGCAGGTAGCATCTAGTGCCTCCCCATGGACAGGGGAGGTAATAGCGGAATTCCCCTTGCGAGGGAACACCTGTGACACCAGGAAGCTGCGTGGAGGGCGGCCCTAAACCTCACCCAAACAGTCACACTTGTTCCGGAATTCTGAGAGTTGGGAGGTTCCGTCTTCTGTCTGCAGGACCCGAGATCTCCGAGGAGCCCTTCGAGAGTCTTCCCCGAGTCCCTCCCAGTACGGGCTGCCGGGGAAATGCGGGGGTTGGGCTGGATACGCAGGTAGCATCTAGTGCCTCCCCATGGACAGGGGAGGTAATTAGCGGACTTCACCTTTCGAGGGAACACCTGAGACACCAGGAAGCTGCGTGGAGGGCGGCCCTAAACCTCCCACCACAGTCACCCGTGTTCTGGAATTCTGAGTGTGGGGAGGTTCCGTCTTCTGTCTGCAGCACCCGAGATCTCCGAGGAGCCCTTCGAGAGTCTTCCCCGAGTCCCTCCCAGTACGGGTTGCCGGGGAAATGCGGGGGTTGGGCTGGAAACGCAGGTAGCATCTAGTGCCTCCCCCTGGACAGGGGAGGTAATTAGCGGACTTCCCCCTGCCAGGGAACACGTGTGACACCAGGAAGCTGCGTCGAGGGCGGCCCCGAACCTCCCCCACACAGTCAGCCGTGTTCCGGAATTCTGAGTGTGGGGAGGTTCCGTCTTCTGTCTGCAGCACCCGGGATCTCCTAGGAGCCCTTCGAGGGTCTTACCGGAGTCCCTCGCACTGCGGGCAGCCGGGGAAAAGCGGGGGTTGGGCTGGAAACGCAGGTAGCATCTAGTGCCTCCCCCTGGACAGGGGAGGTAATTAGCGGACTTCCCCCTGCAAGGGAACACGTGTGACACCAGGAAGCTGCGTGGTGGGCGGCCCCGAACCTCCCCCACACAGTCAGCCGTGTTCCGGAATTCTGAGTGTGGGGAGGTTCCGTCTTCTGTCTGCAGCACCCGAGATCTCCTAGGAGCCCTTCGAGAGTCTTCCCCGTGTCCCTCTCACTGCGGGCAGCCGGGGAAAAGCGGGGGTTGGGCTGGAAACGCAGGTAGCATCTAGTTCCTCCCCATGGACAGGGGAAGTAAGTAGCGGACATCCCCTTGCGAGGGAACACCTGTGACACCATGAAGCTGCGTGGAGGGCGGCCCCGAACCTCCCCCACACAGTCAGCCGTGTTCCGGAATTCTGAGTGTGGGGAGGTTCCGTCTTCTGTCTGCAGCACCCGAGATCTCCTAGGAGCCCTTCGAGAGTCTTCCCCGAGTCCCTCTCACTGCGGGCAGCCGGGGAAAAGCGGGGGTTGGGCTGGAAACGCAGGTAGCATCTAGTGCCTCCCCATGGACAGGGGAGGTAATTAGCGGACTTCCCCCTGCAAGGGAACACGTGTGACACCAGGAAGCTGCGTGGTGGGCGGCCCCGAACCTCCCCCACACAGTCAGCCGTGTTCCGGAATTCTGAGAGTGGGGAGGTTCCGTCTTCTGTCTGCAGCACAGGAGATCTCCTAGGAGCCCTTCGAGAGTCTTCCCCGAGTCCCTCCCAGTACGGGTTGCCGGGGAAATGCGGGGGTTGGGCTGGATACGCAGGTAGCATCTAGTGCCTCCCCATGGACAGGGGAGGTAATTAGCGGACTTCCCTTGGCGAGGGAACACCTGTGACACCAGGAAGCTGCGTGGAGGGCGGCCCTAAACCTCCCCCACACAGTCAGCCGTGTTCCGGAATTCTGAATGTGAGGAGTTTCCGTCTTCTGTCTGCAGCACCCGAGATCTCCTAGGAGCCCTTCGAGAGTCTTCCCCGAGTCCCTCCCAGTACGGGCTGCCGGGGAAATGCGGGGGTTGGGCTGGAAACGCAGGTAGCATCTAGTGCCTCCCCATGGACAGGGGAGGTAATAGCGGAATTCCCCTTGCGAGGGAACACCTGTGACACCAGGAAGCTGCGTGGAGGGCGGCCCTAAACCTCACCCAAACAGTCACACTTGTTCCGGAATTCTGAGAGTTGGGAGGTTCCGTCTTCTGTCTGCAGGACCCGAGATCTCCGAGGAGCCCTTCGAGAGTCTTCCCCGAGTCCCTCCCAGTACGGGCTGCCGGGGAAATGCGGGGGTTGGGCTGGATACGCAGGTAGCATCTAGTGCCTCCCCATGGACAGGGGAGGTAATTAGCGGACTTCCCCTTTCGAGGGAACACCTGAGACACCAGGAAGCTGCGTGGAGGGCGGCCCTAAACCTCCCACACACAGTCACCCGTGTTCTGGAATTCTGAGTGTGGGGAGGTTCCGTCTTCTGTCTGCAGCACCCGAGATCTCCGAGGAGCCCTTCGAGAGTCTTCCCCGAGTCCCTCCCAGTACGGGTTGCCGGGGAAATGCGGGGGTTGGGCTGGAAACGCAGGTAGCATCTAGTGCCTCCCCCTGGACAGGGGAGGTAATTAGCGGACTTCCCCCTGCCAGGGAACACGTGTGACACCAGGAAGCTGCGTCGAGGGCGGCCCCGAACCTCCCCCACACAGTCAGCCGTGTTCCGGAATTCTGAGTGTGGGGAGGTTCCGTCTTCTGTCTGCAGCACCCGGGATCTCCTAGGAGCCCTTCGAGGGTCTTACCGGAGTCCCTCGCACTGCGGGCAGCCGGGGAAAAGCGGGGGTTGGGCTGGAAACGCAGGTAGCATCTAGTGCCTCCCCCTGGACAGGGGAGGTAATTAGCGGACTTCCCCCTGCAAGGGAACACGTGTGACACCAGGAAGCTGCGTGGTGGGCGGCCCCGAACCTCCCCCACACAGTCAGCCGTGTTCCGGAATTCTGAGTGTGGGGAGGTTCCGTCTTCTGTCTGCAGCACCCGAGATCTCCTAGGAGCCCTTCGAGAGTCTTCCCCGTGTCCCTCTCACTGCGGGCAGCCGGGGAAAAGCGGGGGTTGGGCTGGAAACGCAGGTAGCATCTAGTTCCTCCCCATGGACAGGGGAAGTAAGTAGCGGACATCCCCTTGCGAGGGAACACCTGTGACACCATGAAGCTGCGTGGAGGGCGGCCCCGAACCTCCCCCACACAGTCAGCCGTGTTCCGGAATTCTGAGTGTGGGGAGGTTCCGTCTTCTGTCTGCAGCACCCGAGATCTCCTAGGAGCCCTTCGAGAGTCTTCCCCGAGTCCCTCTCACTGCGGGCAGCCGGGGAAAAGTGGGGGTTGGGCTGGAAACGCAGGTAGCATCTAGTTCCTCCCCATGGACAGGGGAAGTAAGTAGCGGACATCCCCTTGCGAGGGAACACCTGTGACACCATGAAGCTGCGTGGAGGGCGGCCCCGAACCTCCCCCACACAGTCAGCCGTGTTCCGGAATTCTGAGTGTGGGGAGGTTCCGTCTTCTGTCTGCAGCACCCGAGATCTCCTAGGAGCCCTTCGAGAGTCTTCCCCGAGTCCCTCTCACTGCGGGCAGCCGGGGAAAAGCGGGGGTTGGGCTGGAAACGCAGGTAGCATCTAGTGCCTCCCCATGGACAGGGGAGGTAATTAGCGGACTTCCCCCTGCAAGGGAACACGTGTGACACCAGGAAGCTGCGTGGTGGGCGGCCCCGAACCTCCCCCACACAGTCAGCCGAGTTCAGGAATTCTGAGTGTGGGGAGGTTCCGTCTTCTGTCTGCAGCACCCGAGATCTCCGAGGAGCCCTTCGAGAGTCTTCCCCGAGTCCCTCCCAGTACGGGTTGCCGGGGAAATGCGGGGGTTGGGCTGGAAACGCAGGTAGCATCTAGTGCCTCCCCCTGGACAGGGGAGGTAATTAGCGGACTTCCCCCTGCCAGGGAACACGTGTGACACCAGGAAGCTGCGTGGAGGGCGGCCCTAAACCTCCCCCACACAGTCAGCCGTGTTCCGGAATTCTGAATGTGAGGAGTTTCCGTCTTCTGTCTGCAGCACCCGAGATCTCCTAGGAGCCCTTCGAGAGTCTTCCCCGAGTCCCTCCCAGTACGGGCTGCCGGGGAAATGCGGGGGTTGGGCTGGAAACGCAGGTAGCATCTAGTGCCTCCCCATGGACAGGGGAGGTAATAGCGGAATTCCCCTTGCGAGGGAACACGTGTGACACCAGGAAGCTGCGTGGAGGGCGGCCCTAAACCTCACCCAAACAGTCACACTTGTTCCGGAATTCTGAGAGTTGGGAGGTTCCGTCTTCTGTCTGCAGGACCCGAGATCTCCGAGGAGCCCTTCGAGAGTCTTCCCCGAGTCCCTCCCAGTACGGGCTGCCGGGGAAATGCGGGGGTTGGGCTGGATACACAGGTAGCATCTAGTGCCTCCCCATGGACAGGGGAGGTAATTAGCGGACTTCCCCTTTCGAGGGAACACCTGAGACACCAGGAAGCTGCGTGGAGGGCGGCCCTAAACCTCCCACACACAGTCACCCGTGTTCTGGAATTCTGAGTGTGGGGAGGTTCCGTCTTCTGTCTGCAGCACCCGAGATCTCCGAGGAGCCCTTCGAGAGTCTTCCCCGAGTCCCTCCCAGTACGGGTTGCCGGGGAAATGCGGGGGTTGGGCTGGAAACGCAGGTAGCATCTAGTGCCTCCCCCTGGACAGGGGAGGTAATTAGCGGACTTCCCCCTGCCAGGGAACACGTGTGACACCAGGAAGCTGCGTCGAGGGCGGCCCCGAACCTCCCCCACACAGTCAGCCGTGTTCCGGAATTCTGAGTGTGGGGAGGTTCCGTCTTCTGTCTGCAGCACCCGGGATCTCCTAGGAGCCCTTCGAGGGTCTTACCGGAGTCCCTCGCACTGCGGGCAGCCGGGGAAAAGCGGGGGTTGGGCTGGAAACGCAGGTAGCATCTAGTGCCTCCCCCTGGACAGGGGAGGTAATTAGCGGACTTCCCCCTGCAAGGGAACACGTGTGACACCAGGAAGCTGCGTGGTGGGCGGCCCCGAACCTCCCCCACACAGTCAGCCGTGTTCCGGAATTCTGAGTGTGGGGAGGTTCCGTCTTCTGTCTGCAGCACCCGAGATCTCCTAGGAGCCCTTCGAGAGTCTTCCCCGTGTCCCTCTCACTGCGGGCAGCCGGGGAAAAGCGGGGGTTGGGCTGGAAACGCAGGTAGCATCTAGTTCCTCCCCATGGACAGGGGAAGTAAGTAGCGGACATCCCCTTGCGAGGGAACACCTGTGACACCATGAAGCTGCGTGGAGGGCGGCCCCGAACCTCCCCCACACAGTCAGCCGTGTTCCGGAATTCTGAGTGTGGGGAGGTTCCGTCTTCTGTCTGCAGCACCCGAGATCTCCTAGGAGCCCTTCGAGAGTCTTCCCCGAGTCCCTCTCACTGCGGGCAGCCGGGGAAAAGCGGGGGTTGGGCTGGAAACGCAGGTAGCATCTAGTGCCTCCCCATGGACAGGGGAGGTAATTAGCGGACTTCCCCCTGCAAGGGAACACGTGTGACACCAGGAAGCTGCGTGGTGGGCGGCCCCGAACCTCCCCCACACAGTCAGCCGTGTTCCGGAATTCTGAGAGTGGGGAGGTTCCGTCTTCTGTCTGCAGCACCCGAGATCTCCTAGGAGCCCTTCGAGAGTCTTCCCCGAGTCCCTCCCAGTACGGGTTGCCGGGGAAATGCGGGGGTTGGGCTGGAAACGCAGGTAGCATCTAGTGCCTCCCCATGGACAGGGGAGGTAATAGCGGAATTCCCCTTGCGAGGGAACACCTGTGACACCAGGAAGCTGCGTGGAGGGCGGCCCTAAACCTCACCCAAACAGTCACACTTGTTCCGGAATTCTGAGAGTTGGGAGGTTCCGTCTTCTGTCTGCAGGACCCGAGATCTCCGAGGAGCCCTTCGAGAGTCTTCCCCGAGTCCCTCCCAGTACGGGCTGCCGGGGAAATGCGGGGGTTGGGCTGGATACGCAGGTAGCATCTAGTGCCTCCCCATGGACAGGGGAGGTAATTAGCGGACTTCCCCTTTCGAGGGAACACCTGAGACACCAGGAAGCTGCGTGGAGGGCGGCCCTAAACCTCCCACACACAGTCACACGTGTTCTGGAATTCTGAGTGTGGGGAGGTTCCGTCTTCTGTCTGCAGCACCCGAGATCTCCGAGGAGCCCTTCGAGAGTCTTCCCCGAGTCCCTCCCAGTACGGGTTGCCGGGGAAATGCGGGGGTTGGGCTGGAAACGCAGGTAGCATCTAGTGCCTCCCCCTGGACAGGGGAGGTAATTAGCGGACTTCCCCCTGCCAGGGAACACGTGTGACACCAGGAAGCTGCGTCGAGGGCGGCCCCGAACCTCCCCCACACAGTCAGCCGTGTTCCGGAATTCTGAGTGTGGGGAGGTTCCGTCTTCTGTCTGCAGCACCCGGGATCTCCTAGGAGCCCTTCGAGGGTCTTACCGGAGTCCCTCGCACTGCGGGCAGCCGGGGAAAAGCGGGGGTTGGGCTGGAAACGCAGGTAGCATCTAGTGCCTCCCCCTGGACAGGGGAGGTAATTAGCGGACTTACCCCTGCAAGGGAACACGTGTGACACCAGGAAGCTGCGTGGTGGGCGGCCCCGAACCTCCCCCACACAGTCAGCCGTGTTCCGGAATTCTGAGTGTGGGGAGGTTCCGTCTTCTGTCTGCAGCACCCGAGATCTCCTAGGAGCCCTTCGAGAGTCTTCCCCGTGTCCCTCTCACTGCGGGCAGCCGGGGAAAAGCGGGGGTTGGGCTGGAAACGCAGGTAGCATCTAGTTCCTCCCCATGGACAGGGGAAGTAAGTAGCGGACATCCCATTGCGAGGGAACACCTGTGACACCATGAAGCTGCGTGGAGGGCGGCCCCGAACCTCCCCCACACAGTCAGCCGTGTTCCGGAATTCTGAGTGTGGGGAGGTTCCGTCTTCTGTCTGCAGCACCCGAGATCTCCTAGGAGCCCTTCGAGGGTCTTCCCCGAGTCCCTCTCACTGCGGGCAGCCGGGGAAAAGCGGGGGTTGGGCTGGAAACGCAGGTAGCATCTAGTGCCTCCCCATGGACAGGGGAGGTAATTAGCGGACTTCCCCCTGCAAGGGAACACGTGTGACACCAGGAAGCTGCGTGGTGGGCGGCCCCGAACCTCCCCCACACAGTCAGCCGTGTTCCGGAATTCTGAGAGTGGGGAGGTTCCGTCTTCTGTCTGCAGCACCCGAGATCTCCTAGGAGCCCTTCGAGAGTCTTCCCCGAGTCCCTCCCAGTACGGGTTGCCGGGGAAATGCGGGGGTTGGGCTGGATACGCAGGTAGCATCTAGTGCCTCCCCATGGACAGGGGAGGTAATTAGCGGACTTCCCTTGGCGAGGGAACACCTGTGACACCAGGAAGCTGCGTGGAGGGCGGCCCTAAACCTCCCCCACACAGTCAGCCGTGTTCCGGAATTCTGAATGTGAGGAGTTTCCGTCTTCTGTCTGCAGCACCCGAGATCTCCTAGGAGCCCTTCGAGAGTCTTCCCCGAGTCCCTCCCAGTACGGGCTGCCGGGGAAATGCGGGGGTTGGGCTGGAAACGCAGGTAGCATCTAGTGCCTCCCCATGGACAGGGGAGGTAATAGCGGAATTCCCCTTGCGAGGGAACACCTGTGACACCAGGAAGCTGCGTGGAGGGCGGCCCTAAACCTCACCCAAACAGTCACACTTGTTCCGGAATTCTGAGAGTTGGGAGGTTCCGTCTTCTGTCTGCAGGACCCGAGATCTCCGAGGAGCCCTTCGAGAGTCTTCCCCGAGTCCCTCTCAGTACGGGCTGCCGGGGAAATGCGGGGGTTGGGCTGGATACGCAGGTAGCATCTAGTGCCTCCCCATGGTCAGGGGAGGTAATTAGCGGACTTCCCCTTTCGAGGGAACACCTGAGACACCAGGAAGCTGCGTGGAGGGCGGCCCTAAACCTCCCACACACAGTCACCCGTGTTCTGGAATTCTGAGTGTGGGGAGGTTCCGTCTTCTGTCTGCAGCACCCGAGATCTCCGAGGAGCCCTTCGAGAGTCTTCCCCGAGTCCCTCCCAGTACGGGTTGCCGGGGAAATGCGGGGGTTGGGCTGGAAACGCAGGTAGCATCTAGTGCCTCCCCCTGGACAGGGGAGGTAATTAGCGGAATTCCCCCTGCCAGGGAACACGTGTGACACCAGGAAGCTGCGTCGAGGGCGGCCCCGAACCTCCCCCACACAGTCAGCCGTGTTCCGGAATTCTGAGTGTGGGGAGGTTCCGTCTTCTGTCTGCAGCACCCGGGATCTCCTAGGAGCCCTTCGAGGGTCTTACCGGAGTCCCTCGCACTGCGGGCAGCCGGGGAAAAGCGGGGGTTGGGCTGGAAACGCAGGTAGCATCTAGTGCCTCCCCCTGGACAGGGGAGGTAATTAGCGGACTTCCCCCTGCAAGGGAACACGTGTGACACCAGGAAGCTGCGTGGTGGGCGGCCCCGAACCTCCCCCACACAGTCAGCCGTGTTCCGGAATTCTGAGTGTGGGGAGGTTCCGTCTTCTGTCTGCAGCACCCGAGATCTCCTAGGAGCCCTTCGAGAGTCTTCCCCGTGTCCCTCTCACTGCGGGCAGCCGGGGAAAAGCGGGGGTTGGGCTGGAAACGCAGGTAGCATCTAGTTCCTCCCCATGGACAGGGGAAGTAAGTAGCGGACATCCCCTTGCGAGGGAACACCTGTGACACCATGAAGCTGCGTGGAGGGCGGCCCCGAACCTCCCCCACACAGTCAGCCGTGTTCCGGAATTCTGAGTGTGGGGAGGTTCCGTCTTCTGTCTGCAGCACCCGAGATCTCCTAGGAGCCCTTCGAGAGTCTTCCCCGAGTCCCTCTCACTGCGGGCAGCCGGGGAAAAGCGGGGGTTGGGCTGGAAACGCAGGTAGCATCTAGTGCCTCCCCATGGACAGGGGAGGTAATTAGCGGACTTCCCCCTGCAAGGGAACACGTGTGACACCAGGAAGCTGCGTGGTGGGCGGCCCCGAACCTCCCCCACACAGTCAGCCGTGTTCCGGAATTCTGAGAGTGGGGAGGTTCCGTCTTCTGTCTGCAGCACCCGAGATCTCCTAGGAGCCCTTCGAGAGTCTTCCCCGTGTCCCTCTCACTGCGGGCAGCCGGGGAAAAGCGGGGGTTGGGCTGGAAACGCAGGTAGCATCTAGTTCCTCCCCATGGACAGGGGAAGTAAGTAGCGGACATCCCCTTGCGAGGGAACACCTGTGACACCATGAAGCTGCGTGGAGGGCGGCCCCGAACCTCCCCCACACAGTCAGCCGTGTTCCGGAATTCTGAGTGTGGGGAGGTTCCGTCTTCTGTCTGCAGCACCCGAGATCTCCTAGGAGCCCTTCGAGAGTCTTCCCCGAGTCCCTCTCACTGCGGGCAGCCGGGGAAAAGCGGGGGTTGGGCTGGAAACGCAGGTAGCATCTAGTGCCTCCCCATGGACAGGGGAGGTAATTAGCGGACTTCCCCCTGCAAGGGAACACGTGTGACACCAGGAAGCTGCGTGGTGGGCGGCCCCGAACCTCCCCCACACAGTCAGCCGAGTTCAGGAATTCTGAGTGTGGGGAGGTCCCGTCTTCTGTCTGCAGCACCCGAGATCTCCGAGGAGCCCTTCGAGAGTCTTCCCCGAGTCCCTCCCAGTACGGGTTGCCGGGGAAATGCGGGGGTTGGGCTGGAAACGCAGGTAGCATCTAGTGCCTCCCCATGGACAGGGGAGGTAATAGCGGAATTCCCCTTGCGAGGGAACACCTGTGACACCAGGAAGCTGCGTGGAGGGCGGCCCTAAACCTCACCCAAACAGTCACACTTTTTCCGGAATTCTGAGAGTTGGGAGGTTCCGTCTTCTGTCTGCAGGACCCGAGATCTCCGAGGAGCCCTTCGAGAGTCTTCCCCGAGTCCCTCCCAGTACGGGCTGCCGGGGTAATGCGGGGGTTGGGCTGGATACGCAGGTAGCATCTAGTGCCTCCCCATGGACAGGGGAGGTAATTAGCGGACATCCCCTTGCGAGGGAACACCTGTGACACCATGAAGCTGCGTGGAGGGCGGCCCCGAACCTCCCCCACACAGTCAGCCGTGTTCCGGAATTCTGAGTGTGGGGAGGTTCCGTCTTCTGTCTGCAGCACCCGAGATCTCCTAGGAGCCCTTCGAGAGTCTTCCCCGAGTCCCTCTCACTGCGGGCAGCCGGGGAAAAGCGGGGGTTGGGCTGGAAACGCAGGTAGCATCTAGTGCCTCCCCATGGACAGGGGAGGTAATTAGCGGACTTCCCCCTGCAAGGGAACACGTGTGACACCAGGAAGCTGCGTGGTGGGCGGCCCCGAACCTCCCCCACACAGTCAGCCGTGTTCCGGAATTCTGAGAGTGGGGAGGTTCCGTCTTCTGTCTGCAGCACCCGAGATCTCCTAGGAGCCCTTCGAGAGTCTTCCCCGAGTCCCTCCCAGTACGGGTTGCCGGGGAAATGCGGGGGTTGGGCTGGAAACGCAGGTGGCATCTAGTGCCTCCCCATGGACAGGGGAGGTAATAGCGGAATTCCCCTTGCGAGGGAACACCTGTGACACCAGGAAGCTGCGTGGAGGGCGGCCCTAAACCTCACCCAAACAGTCACACTTGTTCCGGAATTCTGAGAGTTGGGAGGTTCCGTCTTCTGTCTGCAGGACCCGAGATCTCCGAGGAGCCCTTCGAGAGTCTTCCCCGAGTCCCTCCCAGTACGGGCTGCCGGGGAAATGCGGGGGTTGGGCTGGATACGCAGGTAGCATCTAGTGCCTCCCCATGGACAGGGGAGGTAATTAGCGGACTTCCCCTTTCGAGGGAACACCTGAGACACCAGGAAGCTGCGTGGAGGGCGGCCCTAAACCTCCCACACACAGTCACCCGTGTTCTGGAATTCTGAGTGTGGGGAGGTTCCGTCTTCTGTCTGCAGCACCCGAGATCTCCGAGGAGCCCTTCGAGAGTCTTCCCCGAGTCCCTCCCAGTACGGGTTGCCGGGGAAATGCGGGGGTTGGGCTGGAAACGCAGGTAGCATCTAGTGCCTCCCCCTGGAAAGGGGAGGTAATTAGCGGACTTCCCCCTGCCAGGGAACACGTGTGACACCAGGAAGCTGCGTCGAGGGCGGCCCCGAACCTCCCCCACACAGTCAGCCGTGTTCCGGAATTCTGAGTGTGGGGAGGTTCCGTCTTCTGTCTGCAGCACCCGGGATCTCCTAGGAGCCCTTCGAGGGTCTTACCGGAGTCCCTCGCACTGCGGGCAGCCGGGGAAAAGCGGGGGTTGGGCTGGAAACGCAGGTAGCATCTAGTGCCTCCCCCTGGACAGGGGAGGTAATTAGCGGACTTCCCCCTGCAAGGGAACACGTGTGACACCAGGAAGCTGCGTGGTGGGCGGCCCCGAACCTCCCCCACACAGTCAGCCGTGTTCCGGAATTCTGAGTGTGGGGAGGTTCCGTCTTCTGTCTGCAGCACCCGAGATCTCCTAGGAGCCCTTCGAGAGTCTTCCCCGTGTCCCTCTCACTGCGGGCAGCCGGGGAAAAGCGGGGGTTGGGCTGGAAACGCAGGTAGCATCTAGTTCCTCCCCATGGACAGGGGAAGTAAGTAGCGGACATCCCCTTGCGAGGGAACACCTGTGACACCATGAAGCTGCGTGGAGGGCGGCCCCGAACCTCCCCCACACAGTCAGCCGTGTTCCGGAATTCTGAGTGTGGGGAGGTTCCGTCTTCTGTCTGCAGCACCCGAGATCTCCTAGGAGCCCTTCGAGAGTCTTCCCCGAGTCCCTCTCACTGCGGGCAGCCGGGGAAAAGCGGGGGTTGGGCTGGAAACGCAGGTAGCATCTAGTGCCTCCCCATGGACAGGGGAGGTAATTAGCGGACTTCCCCCTGCAAGGGAACACGTGTGACACCAGGAAGCTGCGTGGTTGGCGGCCCCGAACCTCCCCCACACAGTCAGCCGTGTTCCGGAATTCTGAGAGTGGGGAGGTTCCGTCTTCTGTCTGCAGCACCCGAGATCTCCTAGGAGCCCTTCGAGAGTCTTCCCCGTGTCCCTCTCACTGCGGGCAGCCGGGGAAAAGCGGGGGTTGGGCTGGAAACGCAGGTAGCATCTAGTTCCTCCCCATGGACAGGGGAAGTAAGTAGCGGACATCCCCTTGCGAGGGAACACCTGTGACACCATGAAGCTGCGTGGAGGGCGGCCCCGAACCTCCCCCACACAGTCAGCCGTGTTCCGGAATTCTGAGTGTGGGGAGGTTCCGTCTTCTGTCTGCAGCACCCGAGATCTCCTAGGAGCCCTTCGAGAGTCTTCCCCGAGTCCCTCTCACTGCGGGCAGCCGGGGAAAAGCGGGGGTTGGGCTGGAAACGCAGGTAGCATCTAGTGCCTCCCCATGGACAGGGGAGGTAATTAGCGGACTTCCCCCTGCAAGGGAACACGTGTGACACCAGGAAGCTGTGTGGTGGGCGGCCCCGAACCTCCCCCACACAGTCAGCCGAGTTCAGGAATTCTGAGTGTGGGGAGGTTCCGTCTTCTGTCTGCAGCACCCGAGATCTCCGAGGAGCCCTTCGAGAGTCTTCCCCGAGTCCCTCCCAGTACGGGTTGCCGGGGAAATGCGGGGGTTGGGCTGGATACGCAGGTAGCATCTAGTGCCTCCCCATGGACAGGGGAGGTAATTAGCGGACTTCCCTTGGCGAGGGAACACCTGTGACACCAGGAAGCTGCGTGGAGGGCGGCCCTAAACCTCCCCCACACAGTCAGCCGTGTTCCGGAATTCTGAATGTGAGGAGTTTCCGTCTTCTGTCTGCAGCACCCGAGATCTCCTAGGAGCCCTTCGAGAGTCTTCCCCGAGTCCCTCCCAGTACGGGCTGCCGGGGAAATGCGGGGGTTGGGCTGGAAACGCAGGTAGCATCTAGTGCCTCCCCATGGACAGGGGAGGTAATAGCGGAATTCCCCTTGCGAGGGAACACGTGTGACACCAGGAAGCTGCGTGGAGGGCGGCCCTAAACCTCACCCAAACAGTCACACTTGTTCCGGAATTCTGAGAGTTGGGAGGTTCCGTCTTCTGTCTGCAGGACCCGAGATCTCCGAGGAGCCCTTCGAGAGTCTTCCCCGAGTCCCTCCCAGTACGGGCTGCCGGGGAAATGCGGGGGTTGGGCTGGATACGCAGGTAGCATCTAGTGCCTCCCCATGGACAGGGGAGGTAATTAGCGGACTTCCCCTTTCGAGGGAACACCTGTGACACCAGGAAGCTGCGTGGAGGGCGGCCCTAAACCTCCCCCACACAGTCAGCCGTGTTCCGGAATTCTGAATGTGAGGAGTTTCCGTCTTCTGTCTGCAGCACCCGAGATCTCCTAGGAGCCCTTCGAGAGTCTTCCCCGTGTCCCTCTCACTGCGGGCAACCGGGGAAAAGCGGGGGTTGGGCTGTAAACGCAGGTAGCATCTAGTTCCTCCCCATGGACAGGGGAAGTAAGTAGCGGACATCCCCTTGCGAGGGAACACCTGTGACACCAGGAAGCTGCGTGGAGGGCGGCCCCGAACCTCCCCCACACAGTCAGCCGTGTTCCGGAATTCTGAGTGTGGGGAGGTTCCGTCTTCTGTCTGCAGCACCCGAGATCTCCTAGGAGCCCTTCGAGAGTCTTCCCCGAGTCCCTCTCACTGCGGGCAGCCGGGGAAAAGCGGGGGTTGGGCTGGAAACGCAGGTAGCATCTAGTGCCTCCCCATGGACAGGGGAGGTAATTAGCGGACTTCCCCCTGCAAGGGAACACGTGTGACACCAGGAAGCTGCGTGGTGGGCGGCCCCGAACCTCCCCCACACAGTCAGCCGTGTTCCGGAATTCTGAGAGTGGGGAGGTTCCGTCTTCTGTCTGCAGCACCCGAGATCTCCTAGGAGCCCTTCGAGAGTCTTCCCCGTGTCCCTCTCACTGCGGGCAGCCGGGGAAAAGCGGGGGTTGGGCTGGAAAAGCAGGTAGCATCTAGTTCCTCCCCATGGACAGGGGAAGTAATTAGCGGACATCCCCTTGCGAGGGAACACCTGTGACACCATGAAGCTGCGTGGAGGGCGGCCCCGAACCTCCCCCACACAGTCAGCCGTGTTCCGGAATTCTGAGTGTGGGGAGGTTCCGTCTTCTGTCTGCAGCACCCGAGATCTCCTAGGAGCCCTTCGAGAGTCTTCCCCGAGTCCCTCTCACTGCGGGCAGCCGGGGAAAAGCGGGGGTTGGGCTGGAAACGCAGGTAGCATCTAGTGCCTCCCCATGGACAGGGGAGGTAATTAGCGGACTTCCCCCTGCAAGGGAACACGTGTGACACCAGGAAGCTGTGTGGTGGGCGGCCCCGAACCTCCCCCACACAGTCAGCCGAGTTCAGGAATTCTGAGTGTGGGGAGGTTCCGTCTTCTGTCTGCAGCACCCGAGATCTCCTAGGAGCCCTTCGAGAGTCTTCCCCGAGTCCCTCCCAGTACGGGCTGCCGGGGAAATGCGGGGGTTGGGCTGGAAACGCAGGTAGCATCTAGTGCCTCCCCATGGACAGGGGAGGTAATAGCGGACTTCCCCTTTCGAGGGAACACCTGAGACACCAGGAAGCTGCGTGGAGGGCGGCCCTAAACCTCCCACACACAGTCACCCGTGTTCTGGAATTCTGAGTGTGGGGAGGTTCCGTCTTCTGTCTGCAGCACCCGAGATCTCCGAGGAGCCCTTCGAGAGTCTTCCCCGAGTCCCTCCCAGTACGGGTTGCCGGGGAAATGCGGGGGTTGGGCTGGAAACGCAGGTAGCATCTAGTGCCTCCCCCTGGACAGGGGAGGTAATTAGCGGACTTCCCCCTGCAAGGGAACACGTGTGACACCAGGAAGCTGTGTGGTGGGCGGCCCCGAACCTCCCCCACACAGTCAGCCGAGTTCAGGAATTCTGAGTGTGGGGAGGTTCCGTCTTCTGTCTGCAGCACCCGAGATCTCCTAGGAGCCCTTCGAGAGTCTTCCCCGAGTCCCTCCCAGTACGGGCTGCCGGGGAAATGCGGGGGTTGGGCTGGAAACGCAGGTAGCATCTAGTGCCTCCCCATGGACAGGGGAGGTAATAGCGGACTTCCCCTTTCGAGGGAACACCTGAGACACCAGGAAGCTGCGTGGAGGGCGGCCCTAAACCTCCCACACACAGTCACCCGTGTTCTGGAATTCTGAGTGTGGGGAGGTTCCGTCTTCTGTCTGCAGCACCCGAGATCTCCGAGGAGCCCTTCGAGAGTCTTCCCCGAGTCCCTCCCAGTACGGGTTGCCGGGGAAATGCGGGGGTTGGGCTGGAAACGCAGGTAGCATCTAGTGCCTCCCCCTGGAAAGGGGAGGTAATTAGCGGACTTCCCCCTGCCAGGGAACACGTGTGACACCAGGAAGCTGCGTCGAGGGCGGCCCCGAACCTCCCCCACACAGTCAGCCGTGTTCCGGAATTCTGAGTGTGGGGAGGTTCCGTCTTCTGTCTGCAGCACCCGGGATCCCCTAGGAGCCCTTCGAGGGTCTTACCGGAGTCCCTCGCACTGCGGGCAGCCGGGGAAAAGCGGGGGTTGGGCTGGAAACGCAGGTAGCATCTAGTGCCTCCCCCTGGACAGGGGAGGTAATTAGCGGACTTCCCCCTGCAAGGGAACACGTGTGACACCAGGAAGCTGCGTGGTGGGCGGCCCCGAACCTCCCCCACACAGTCAGCCGTGTTCCGGAATTCTGAGTGTGGGGAGGTTCCGTCTTCTGTCTGCAGCACCCGAGATCTCCTAGGAGCCCTTCGAGAGTCTTCCCCGTGTCCCTCTCACTGCGGGCAGCCGGGGAAAAGCGGGGGTTGGGCTGGAAACGCAGGTAGCATCTAGTTCCTCCCCATGGACAGGGGAAGTAAGTAGCGGACATCCCCTTGCGAGGGAACACCTGTGACACCATGAAGCTGCGTGGAGGGCGGCCCCGAACCTCCCCCACACAGTCAGCCGTGTTCCGGAATTCTGAGTGTGGGGAGGTTCCGTCTTCTGTCTGCAGCACCCGAGATCTCCTAGGAGCCCTTCGAGAGTCTTCCCCGAGTCCCTCTCACTGCGGGCAGCCGGGGAAAAGCGGGGGTTGGGCTGGAAACGCAGGTAGCATCTAGTGCCTCCCCATGGACAGGGGAGGTAATTAGCGGACTTCCCCCTGCAAGGGAACACGTGTGACACCAGGAAGCTGCGTGGTGGGCGGCCCCGAACCTCCCCCACACAGTCAGCCGAGTTCAGGAATTCTGAGTGTGGGGAGGTTCCGTCTTCTGTCTGCAGCACCCGAGATCTCCGAGGAGCCCTTCGAGAGTCTTCCCCGAGTCCCTCCCAGTACGGGTTGCCGGGGAAATGCGGGGGTTGGGCTGGAAACGCAGGTAGCATCTAGTGCCTCCCCATGGACAGGGGAGGTAATTAGCGGACTTCCCCTTTCGAGGGAACACCTGAGACACCAGGAAGCTGCGTGGAGGGCGGCCCTAAACCTTCCCCACACAGTCAGCCGTGTTCCGGAATTCTGAATGTGAGGAGTTTCCGTCTTCTGTCTGCAGCACCCGAGATCTCCTAGGAGCCCTTCGAGAGTCTTCCCCGTGTCCCTCTCACTGCGGGCAGCCGGGGAAAAGCGGGGGTTGGGCTGGAAACGCAGGTAGCATCTAGTTCCTCCCCATGGACAGGGGAAGTAAGTAGCGGACATCCCCTTGCGAGGGAACACCTGTGACACCATGAAGCTGCGTGGAGGGCGGCCCCGAACCTCCCCCACACAGTCAGCCGTGTTCCGGAATTCTGAGTGTGGGGAGGTTCCGTCTTCTGTCTGCAGCACCCGAGATCTCCTAGGAGCCCTTCGAGAGTCTTCCCCGAGTCCCTCTCACTGCGGGCAGCCGGGGAAAAGCGGGGGTTGGGCTGGAAACGCAGGTAGCATCTAGTGCCTCCCCATGGACAGGGGAGGTAATTAGCGGACTTCCCCCTGCAAGGGAACACGTGTGACACCAGGAAGCTGCGTGGTGGGCGGCCCCGAACCTCCCCCACACAGTCAGCCGTGTTCCGGAATTCTGAGAGTGGGGAGGTTCCGTCTTCTGTCTGCAGCACCCGAGATCTCCTAGGAGCCCTTCGAGAGTCTTCCCCGTGTCCCTCTCACTGCGGGCAGCCGGGGAAAAGCGGGGGTTGGGCTGGAAACGCAGGTAGCATCTAGTTCCTCCCCATGGACAGGGGAAGTAAGTAGCGGACATCCCCTTGCGAGGGAACACCTGTGACACCATGAAGCTGCGTGGAGGGCGGCCCCGAACCTCCCCCACACAGTCAGCCGTGTTCCGGAATTCTGAGTGTGGGGAGGTTCCGTCTTCTGTCTGCAGCACCCGAGATCTCCTAGGAGCCCTTCGAGAGTCTTCCCCGAGTCCCTCTCACTGCGGGCAGCCGGGGAAAAGCGGGGGTTGGGCTGGAAACGCTGGTAGCATCTAGTGCCTCCCCATGGACAGGGGAGGTAATTAGCGGACTTCCCCCTGCAAGGGAACACGTGTGACACCAGGAAGCTGTGTGGTGGGAGGCCCCGAACCTCCCCCACACAGTCAGCCGAGTTCAGGAATTCTGAGTGTGGGGAGGTTCCGTCTTCTGTCTGCAGCACCCGAGATCTCCGAGGAGCCCTTCGAGAGTCTTCCCCGAGTCCCTCCCAGTACGGGTTGCCGGGGAAATGCGGGGGTTGGGCTGGATACGCAGGTAGCATCTAGTGCCTCCCCATGGACAGGGGAGGTAATTAGCGGACTTCCCTTGGCGAGGGAACACGTGTGACACCAGGAAGCTGCGTGGAGGGCGGCCCTAAACCTCCCCCACACAGTCAGCCGTGTTCCGGAATTCTGAATGTGAGGAGTTTCCGTCTTCTGTCTGCAGCACCCGAGATCTCCTAGGAGCCCTTCGAGAGTCTTCCCCGAGTCCCTCCCAGTACGGGCTGCCGGGGAAATGCGGGGGTTGGGCTGGAAACGCAGGTAGCATCTAGTGCCTCCCCATGGACAGGGGAGGTAATAGCGGAATTCCCCTTGCGAGGGAACACCTGTGACACCAGGAAGCTGCGTGGAGGGCGGCCCTAAACCTCACCCAAACAGTCACACTTGTTCCGGAATTCTGAGAGTTGGGAGGTTCCGTCTTCTGTCTGCAGGACCCGAGATCTCCGAGGAGCCCTTCGAGAGTCTTCCCCGAGTCCCTCCCAGTACGGGCTGCCGGGGAAATGCGGGGGTTGGGCTGGATACGCAGGTAGCATCTAGTGCCTCCCCATGGACAGGGGAGGTAATTAGCGGACTTCCCCTTTCGAGGGAACACCTGAGACACCAGGAAGCTGCGTGGAGGGCGGCCCTAAACCTCCCACACACAGTCACCCGTGTTCTGGAATTCTGAGTGTGGGGAGGTTCCGTCTTCTGTCTGCAGCACCCGAGATCTCCGAGGAGCCCTTCGAGAGTCTTCCCCGAGTCCCTCCCAGTACGGGTTGCCGGGGAAATGCGGGGGTTGGGCTGGAAACGCAGGTAGCATCTAGTGCCTCCCCCTGGACAGGGGAGGTAATTAGCGGACTTCCCCCTGCCAGGGAACACGTGTGACACCAGGAAGCTGCGTCGAGGGCGGCCCCGAACCTCCCCCACACAGTCAGCCGTGTTCCGGAATTCTGAGTGTGGGGAGGTTCCGTCTTCTGTCTGCAGCACCCGGGATCCCCTAGGAGCCCTTCGAGGGTCTTACCGGAGTCCCTCGCACTGCGGGCAGCCGGGGAAAAGCGGGGGTTGGGCTGGAAACGCAGGTAGCATCTAGTGCCTCCCCCTGGACAGGGGAGGTAATTAGCGGACTTCCCCCTGCAAGGGAACACGTGTGACACCAGGAAGCTGCGTGGTGGGCGGCCCCGAACCTCCCCCACACAGTCAGCCGTGTTCCGGAATTCTGAGTGTGGGGAGGTTCCGTCTTCTGTCTGCAGCACCCGAGATCTCCTAGGAGCCCTTCGAGAGTCTTCCCCGTGTCCCTCTCACTGCGGGCAGCCGGGGAAAAGCGGGGGTTGGGCTGGAAACGCAGGTAGCATCTAGTTCCTCCCCATGGACAGGGGAAGTAAGTAGCGGACATCCCCTTGCGAGGGAACACCTGTGACACCATGAAGCTGCGTGGAGGGCGGCCCCGAACCTCCCCCACACAGTCAGCCGTGTTCCGGAATTCTGAGTGTGGGGAGGTTCCGTCTTCTGTCTGCAGCACCCGAGATCTCCTAGGAGCCCTTCGAGAGTCTTCCCCGAGTCCCTCTCACTGCGGGCAGCCGGGGAAAAGCGGGGGTTGGGCTGGAAACGCAGGTAGCATCTAGTGCCTCCCCATGGACAGGGGAGGTAATTAGCGGACTTCCCCCTGCAAGGGAACACGTGTGACACCAGGAAGCTGTGTGGTGGGCGGCCCCGAACCTCCCCCACACAGTCAGCCGAGTTCAGGAATTCTGAGTGTGGGGAGGTTCCGTCTTCTGTCTGCAGCACCCGAGATCTCCGAGGAGCCCTTCGAGAGTCTTCCCCGAGTCCCTCCCAGTACGGGTTGCCGGGGAAATGCGGGGGTTGGGCTGGATACGCAGGTAGCATCTAGTTCCTCCCCATGGACAGGGGAGGTAATTAGCGGACTTCCCTTGGCGAGGGAACACCTGTGACACCAGGAAGCTGCGTGGAGGGCGGCCCTAAACCTCCCCCACACAGTCAGCCGTGTTCCGGAATTCTGAATGTGAGGAGTTTCCGTCTTCTGTCTGCAGCACCCGAGATCTCCTAGGAGCCCTTCGAGAGTCTTCCCCGAGTCCCTCCCAGTACGGGCTGCCGGGGAAATGCGGGGGTTGGGCTGGAAACGCAGGTAGCATCTAGTGCCTCCCCATGGACAGGGGAGGTAATAGCGGACTTCCCCTTTCGAGGGAACACCTGAGACACCAGGAAGCTGCGTGGAGGGCGGCCCTAAACCTCCCACACACAGTCACCCGTGTTCTGGAATTCTGAGTGTGGGGAGGTTCCGTCTTCTGTCTGCAGCACCCGAGATCTCCGAGGAGCCCTTCGAGAGTCTTCCCCGAGTCCCTCCCAGTACGGGTTGCCGGGGAAATGCGGGGGTTGGGCTGGAAACGCAGGTAGCATCTAGTGCCTCCCCCTGGACAGGGGAGGTAATTAGCGGACTTCCCCCTGCCAGGGAACACGTGTGACACCAGGAAGCTGCGTCGAGGGCGGCCCCGAACCTCCCCCACACAGTCAGCCGTGTTCCGGAATTCTGAGTGTGGGGAGGTTCCGTCTTCTGTCTGCAGCACCCGGGATCCCCTAGGAGCCCTTCGAGGGTCTTACCGGAGTCCCTCGCACTGCGGGCAGCCGGGGAAAAGCGGGGGTTGGGCTGGAAACGCAGGTAGCATCTAGTGCCTCCCCCTGGACAGGGGAGGTAATTAGCGGACTTCCCCCTGCAAGGGAACACGTGTGACACCAGGAAGCTGCGTGGTGGGCGGCCCCGAACCTCCCCCACACAGTCAGCCGTGTTCCGGAATTCTGAGTGTGGGGAGGTTCCGTCTTCTGTCTGCAGCACCCGAGATCTCCTAGGAGCCCTTCGAGAGTCTTCCCCGTGTCCCTCTCACTGCGGGCAGCCGGGGAAAAGCGGGGGTTGGGCTGGAAACGCAGGTAGCATCTAGTTCCTCCCCATGGACAGGGGAAGTAAGTAGCGGACATCCCCTTGCGAGGGAACACCTGTGACACCATGAAGCTGCGTGGAGGGCGGCCCCGAACCTCCCCCACACAGTCAGCCGTGTTCCGGAATTCTGAGTGTGGGGAGGTTCCGTCTTCTGTCTGCAGCACCCGAGATCTCCTAGGAGCCCTTCGAGAGTCTTCCCCGAGTCCCTCTCACTGCGGGCAGCCGGGGAAAAGCGGGGGTTGGGCTGGAAACGCAGGTAGCATCTAGTGCCTCCCCATGGACAGGGGAGGTAATTAGCGGACTTCCCCCTGCAAGGGAACACGTGTGACACCAGGAAGCTGCGTGGTGGGCGGCCCCGAACCTCCCCCACACAGTCAGCCGAGTTCAGGAATTCTGAGTGTGGGGAGGTTCCGTCTTCTGTCTGCAGCACCCGAGATCTCCGAGGAGCCCTTCGAGAGTCTTCCCCGAGTCCCTCCCAGTACGGGTTGCCGGGGAAATGCGGGGGTTGGGCTGGAAACGCAGGTAGCATCTAGTGCCTCCCCATGGACAGGGGAGGTAATTAGCGGACTTCCCCTTTCGAGGGAACACCTGAGACACCAGGAAGCTGCGTGGAGGGCGGCCCTAAACCTTCCCCACACAGTCAGCCGTGTTCCGGAATTCTGAATGTGAGGAGTTTCCGTCTTCTGTCTGCAGCACCCGAGATCTCCTAGGAGCCCTTCGAGAGTCTTCCCCGTGTCCCTCTCACTGCGGGCAGCCGGGGAAAAGCGGGGGTTGGGCTGGAAACGCAGGTAGCATCTAGTTCCTCCCCATGGACAGGGGAAGTAAGTAGCGGACATCCCCTTGCGAGGGAACACCTGTGACACCATGAAGCTGCGTGGAGGGCGGCCCCGAACCTCCCCCACACAGTCAGCCGTGTTCCGGAATTCTGAGTGTGGGGAGGTTCCGTCTTCTGTCTGCAGCACCCGAGATCTCCTAGGAGCCCTTCGAGAGTCTTCCCCGAGTCCCTCTCACTGCGGGCAGCCGGGGAAAAGCGGGGGTTGGGCTGGAAACGCAGGTAGCATCTAGTGCCTCCCCATGGACAGGGGAGGTAATTAGCGGACTTCCCCCTGCAAGGGAACACGTGTGACACCAGGAAGCTGCGTGGTGGGCGGCCCCGAACCTCCCCCACACAGTCAGCCGTGTTCCGGAATTCTGAGAGTGGGGAGGTTCCGTCTTCTGTCTGCAGCACCCGAGATCTCCTAGGAGCCCTTCGAGAGTCTTCCCCGTGTCCCTCTCACTGCGGGCAGCCGGGGAAAAGCGGGGGTTGGGCTGGAAACGCAGGTAGCATCTAGTTCCTCCCCATGGACAGGGGAAGTAAGTAGCGGACATCCCCTTGCGAGGGAACACCTGTGACACCATGAAGCTGCGTGGAGGGCGGCCCCGAACCTCCCCCACACAGTCAGCCGTGTTCCGGAATTCTGAGTGTGGGGAGGTTCCGTCTTCTGTCTGCAGCACCCGAGATCTCCTAGGAGCCCTTCGAGAGTCTTCCCCGAGTCCCTCTCACTGCGGGCAGCCGGGGAAAAGCGGGGGTTGGGCTGGAAACGCTGGTAGCATCTAGTGCCTCCCCATGGACAGGGGAGGTAATTAGCGGACTTCCCCCTGCAAGGGAACACGTGTGACACCAGGAAGCTGTGTGGTGGGAGGCCCCGAACCTCCCCCACACAGTCAGCCGAGTTCAGGAATTCTGAGTGTGGGGAGGTTCCGTCTTCTGTCTGCAGCACCCGAGATCTCCGAGGAGCCCTTCGAGAGTCTTCCCCGAGTCCCTCCCAGTACGGGTTGCCGGGGAAATGCGGGGGTTGGGCTGGATACGCAGGTAGCATCTAGTGCCTCCCCATGGACAGGGGAGGTAATTAGCGGACTTCCCTTGGCGAGGGAACACCTGTGACACCAGGAAGCTGCGTGGAGGGCGGCCCTAAACCTCCCCCACACAGTCAGCCGTGTTCCGGAATTCTGAATGTGAGGAGTTTCCGTCTTCTGTCTGCAGCACCCGAGATCTCCTAGGAGCCCTTCGAGAGTCTTCCCCGAGTCCCTCCCAGTACGGGCTGCCGGGGAAATGCGGGGGTTGGGCTGGAAACGCAGGTAGCATCTAGTGCCTCCCCATGGACAGGGGAGGTAATAGCGGAATTCCCCTTGCGAGGGAACACCTGTGACACCAGGAAGCTGCGTGGAGGGCGGCCCTAAACCTCACCCAAACAGTCACACTTGTTCCGGAATTCTGAGAGTTGGGAGGTTCCGTCTTCTGTCTGCAGGACCCGAGATCTCCGAGGAGCCCTTCGAGAGTCTTCCCCGAGTCCCTCCCAGTACGGGCTGCCGGGGAAATGCGGGGGTTGGGCTGGATACGCAGGTAGCATCTAGTGCCTCCCCATGGACAGGGGAGGTAATTAGCGGACTTCCCCTTTCGAGGGAACACCTGAGACACCAGGAAGCTGCGTGGAGGGCGGCCCTAAACCTCCCACACACAGTCACCCGTGTTCTGGAATTCTGAGTGTGGGGAGGTTCCGTCTTCTGTCTGCAGCACCCGAGATCTCCGAGGAGCCCTTCGAGAGTCTTCCCCGAGTCCCTCCCAGTACGGGTTGCCGGGGAAATGCGGGGGTTGGGCTGGAAACGCAGGTAGCATCTAGTGCCTCCCCCTGGACAGGGGAGGTAATTAGCGGACTTCCCCCTGCCAGGGAACACGTGTGACACCAGGAAGCTGCGTCGAGGGCGGCCCCGAACCTCCCCCACACAGTCAGCCGTGTTCCGGAATTCTGAGTGTGGGGAGGTTCCGTCTTCTGTCTGCAGCACCCGGGATCCCCTAGGAGCCCTTCGAGGGTCTTACCGGAGTCCCTCGCACTGCGGGCAGCCGGGGAAAAGCGGGGGTTGGGCTGGAAACGCAGGTAGCATCTAGTGCCTCCCCCTGGACAGGGGAGGTAATTAGCGGACTTCCCCCTGCAAGGGAACACGTGTGACACCAGGAAGCTGCGTGGTGGGCGGCCCCGAACCTCCCCCACACAGTCAGCCGTGTTCCGGAATTCTGAGTGTGGGGAGGTTCCGTCTTCTGTCTGCAGCACCCGAGATCTCCTAGGAGCCCTTCGAGAGTCTTCCCCGTGTCCCTCTCACTGCGGGCAGCCGGGGAAAAGCGGGGGTTGGGCTGGAAACGCAGGTAGCATCTAGTTCCTCCCCATGGACAGGGGAAGTAAGTAGCGGACATCCCCTTGCGAGGGAACACCTGTGACACCATGAAGCTGCGTGGAGGGCGGCCCCGAACCTCCCCCACACAGTCAGCCGTGTTCCGGAATTCTGAGTGTGGGGAGGTTCCGTCTTCTGTCTGCAGCACCCGAGATCTCCTAGGAGCCCTTCGAGAGTCTTCCCCGAGTCCCTCTCACTGCGGGCAGCCGGGGAAAAGCGGGGGTTGGGCTGGAAACGCAGGTAGCATCTAGTGCCTCCCCATGGACAGGGGAGGTAATTAGCGGACTTCCCCCTGCAAGGGAACACGTGTGACACCAGGAAGCTGCGTGGTGGGCGGCCCCGAACCTCCCCCACACAGTCAGCCGAGTTCAGGAATTCTGAGTGTGGGGAGGTTCCGTCTTCTGTCTGCAGCACCCGAGATCTCCGAGGAGCCCTTCGAGAGCCTTCCCCGAGTCCCTCCCAGTACGGGTTGCCGGGGAAATGCGGGGGTTGGGCTGGAAACGCAGGTAGCATCTAGTGCCTCCCCCTGGACAGGGGAGGTAATTAGCGGACTTCCCCCTGCCAGGGAACACGTGTGACACCAGGAAGCTGCGTGGAGGGCGGCCCCGAACCTCCCCCACACAGTCAGCCGTGTTCCGGAATTCTGAGTGTGGGGAGGTTCCGTCTTCTGTCTGCAGCACCCGAGATCTCCTAGGAGCACTTCGAGAGTCTTCCCCGAGTCCCTCTCACTGCGGGCAGCCGGGGAAAAGCGGGGGTTGGGCTGGAAACGCAGGTAGCATCTAGTTCCTCCCCATGGACAGGGGAGGTAAGTAGCGGACTTCCCCTTGCGAGGGAACACCTGTGACACCAGGAAGCTGCGTGGAGGCGGCCCCGAACCTCCCCCACACAGTCACCCGTGTTCCGGAATTCTGAGTGTGGGGAGGTTCCGTCTTCTGTCTGCAGCACCCGGGATCTCCTAGGAGCCCTTCGAGGGTCTTACCGGAGTCCC
Source organism: Camelus bactrianus (assembly GCF_048773025.1). Taxonomy (NCBI): domain Eukaryota; kingdom Metazoa; phylum Chordata; class Mammalia; order Artiodactyla; family Camelidae; genus Camelus; species Camelus bactrianus. The sequence goes on along the minus strand of NW_027413971.1, from coordinate 1,868,286 downwards.
TCGCACTGCGGGCAGCCGGGGAAAAGCGGGGGTTGGGCTGGAAACGCAGGTAGCATCTAGTGCCTCCCCCTGGACAGGGGAGGTAATTAGCGGACTTCCCCCTGCAAGGGAACACGTGTGACACCAGGAAGCTGCGTGGTGGGCGGCCCCGAACCTCCCCCACACAGTCAGCCGTGTTCCGGAATTCTGAGTGTGGGGAGGTTCCGTCTTCTGTCTGCAGCACCCGAGATCTCCTAGGAGCCCTTCGAGAGTCTTCCCCGTGTCCCTCTCACTGCGGGCAGCCGGGGAAAAGCGGGGGTTGGGCTGGAAACGCAGGTAGCATCTAGTTCCTCCCCATGGACAGGGGAAGTAAGTAGCGGACATCCCCTTGCGAGGGAACACCTGTGACACCATGAAGCTGCGTGGAGGGCGGCCCCGAACCTCCCCCACACAGTCAGCCGTGTTCCGGAATTCTGAGTGTGGGGAGGTTCCGTCTTCTGTCTGCAGCACCCGAGATCTCCTAGGAGCCCTTCGAGAGTCTTCCCCGAGTCCCTCTCACTGCGGGCAGCCGGGGAAAAGCGGGGGTTGGGCTGGAAACGCAGGTAGCATCTAGTGCCTCCCCATGGACAGGGGAGGTAATTAGCGGACTTCCCCCTGCAAGGGAACACGTGTGACACCAGGAAGCTGTGTGGTGGGCGGCCCCGAACCTCCCCCACACAGTCAGCCGAGTTCAGGAATTCTGAGTGTGGGGAGGTTCCGTCTTCTGTCTGCAGCACCCGAGATCTCCGAGGAGCCCTTCGAGAGTCTTCCCCGAGTCCCTCCCAGTACGGGTTGCCGGGGAAATGCGGGGGTTGGGCTGGATACGCAGGTAGCATCTAGTTCCTCCCCATGGACAGGGGAGGTAATTAGCGGACTTCCCTTGGCGAGGGAACACCTGTGACACCAGGAAGCTGCGTGGAGGGCGGCCCTAAACCTCCCCCACACAGTCAGCCGTGTTCCGGAATTCTGAATGTGAGGAGTTTCCGTCTTCTGTCTGCAGCACCCGAGATCTCCTAGGAGCCCTTCGAGAGTCTTCCCCGAGTCCCTCCCAGTACGGGCTGCCGGGGAAATGCGGGGGTTGGGCTGGAAACGCAGGTAGCATCTAGTGCCTCCCCATGGACAGGGGAGGTAATAGCGGACTTCCCCTTTCGAGGGAACACCTGAGACACCAGGAAGCTGCGTGGAGGGCGGCCCTAAACCTCCCACACACAGTCACCCGTGTTCTGGAATTCTGAGTGTGGGGAGGTTCCGTCTTCTGTCTGCAGCACCCGAGATCTCCGAGGAGCCCTTCGAGAGTCTTCCCCGAGTCCCTCCCAGTACGGGTTGCCGGGGAAATGCGGGGGTTGGGCTGGAAACGCAGGTAGCATCTAGTGCCTCCCCCTGGACAGGGGAGGTAATTAGCGGACTTCCCCCTGCCAGGGAACACGTGTGACACCAGGAAGCTGCGTCGAGGGCGGCCCCGAACCTCCCCCACACAGTCAGCCGTGTTCCGGAATTCTGAGTGTGGGGAGGTTCCGTCTTCTGTCTGCAGCACCCGGGATCCCCTAGGAGCCCTTCGAGGGTCTTACCGGAGTCCCTCGCACTGCGGGCAGCCGGGGAAAAGCGGGGGTTGGGCTGGAAACGCAGGTAGCATCTAGTGCCTCCCCCTGGACAGGGGAGGTAATTAGCGGACTTCCCCCTGCAAGGGAACACGTGTGACACCAGGAAGCTGCGTGGTGGGCGGCCCCGAACCTCCCCCACACAGTCAGCCGTGTTCCGGAATTCTGAGTGTGGGGAGGTTCCGTCTTCTGTCTGCAGCACCCGAGATCTCCTAGGAGCCCTTCGAGAGTCTTCCCCGTGTCCCTCTCACTGCGGGCAGCCGGGGAAAAGCGGGGGTTGGGCTGGAAACGCAGGTAGCATCTAGTTCCTCCCCATGGACAGGGGAAGTAAGTAGCGGACATCCCCTTGCGAGGGAACACCTGTGACACCATGAAGCTGCGTGGAGGGCGGCCCCGAACCTCCCCCACACAGTCAGCCGTGTTCCGGAATTCTGAGTGTGGGGAGGTTCCGTCTTCTGTCTGCAGCACCCGAGATCTCCTAGGAGCCCTTCGAGAGTCTTCCCCGAGTCCCTCTCACTGCGGGCAGCCGGGGAAAAGCGGGGGTTGGGCTGGAAACGCAGGTAGCATCTAGTGCCTCCCCATGGACAGGGGAGGTAATTAGCGGACTTCCCCCTGCAAGGGAACACGTGTGACACCAGGAAGCTGCGTGGTGGGCGGCCCCGAACCTCCCCCACACAGTCAGCCGAGTTCAGGAATTCTGAGTGTGGGGAGGTTCCGTCTTCTGTCTGCAGCACCCGAGATCTCCGAGGAGCCCTTCGAGAGTCTTCCCCGAGTCCCTCCCAGTACGGGTTGCCGGGGAAATGCGGGGGTTGGGCTGGAAACGCAGGTAGCATCTAGTGCCTCCCCATGGACAGGGGAGGTAATTAGCGGACTTCCCCTTTCGAGGGAACACCTGAGACACCAGGAAGCTGCGTGGAGGGCGGCCCTAAACCTTCCCCACACAGTCAGCCGTGTTCCGGAATTCTGAATGTGAGGAGTTTCCGTCTTCTGTCTGCAGCACCCGAGATCTCCTAGGAGCCCTTCGAGAGTCTTCCCCGTGTCCCTCTCACTGCGGGCAGCCGGGGAAAAGCGGGGGTTGGGCTGGAAACGCAGGTAGCATCTAGTTCCTCCCCATGGACAGGGGAAGTAAGTAGCGGACATCCCCTTGCGAGGGAACACCTGTGACACCATGAAGCTGCGTGGAGGGCGGCCCCGAACCTCCCCCACACAGTCAGCCGTGTTCCGGAATTCTGAGTGTGGGGAGGTTCCGTCTTCTGTCTGCAGCACCCGAGATCTCCTAGGAGCCCTTCGAGAGTCTTCCCCGAGTCCCTCTCACTGCGGGCAGCCGGGGAAAAGCGGGGGTTGGGCTGGAAACGCAGGTAGCATCTAGTGCCTCCCCATGGACAGGGGAGGTAATTAGCGGACTTCCCCCTGCAAGGGAACACGTGTGACACCAGGAAGCTGCGTGGTGGGCGGCCCCGAACCTCCCCCACACAGTCAGCCGTGTTCCGGAATTCTGAGAGTGGGGAGGTTCCGTCTTCTGTCTGCAGCACCCGAGATCTCCTAGGAGCCCTTCGAGAGTCTTCCCCGTGTCCCTCTCACTGCGGGCAGCCGGGGAAAAGCGGGGGTTGGGCTGGAAACGCAGGTAGCATCTAGTTCCTCCCCATGGACAGGGGAAGTAAGTAGCGGACATCCCCTTGCGAGGGAACACCTGTGACACCATGAAGCTGCGTGGAGGGCGGCCCCGAACCTCCCCCACACAGTCAGCCGTGTTCCGGAATTCTGAGTGTGGGGAGGTTCCGTCTTCTGTCTGCAGCACCCGAGATCTCCTAGGAGCCCTTCGAGAGTCTTCCCCGAGTCCCTCTCACTGCGGGCAGCCGGGGAAAAGCGGGGGTTGGGCTGGAAACGCTGGTAGCATCTAGTGCCTCCCCATGGACAGGGGAGGTAATTAGCGGACTTCCCCCTGCAAGGGAACACGTGTGACACCAGGAAGCTGTGTGGTGGGAGGCCCCGAACCTCCCCCACACAGTCAGCCGAGTTCAGGAATTCTGAGTGTGGGGAGGTTCCGTCTTCTGTCTGCAGCACCCGAGATCTCCGAGGAGCCCTTCGAGAGTCTTCCCCGAGTCCCTCCCAGTACGGGTTGCCGGGGAAATGCGGGGGTTGGGCTGGATACGCAGGTAGCATCTAGTGCCTCCCCATGGACAGGGGAGGTAATTAGCGGACTTCCCTTGGCGAGGGAACACCTGTGACACCAGGAAGCTGCGTGGAGGGCGGCCCTAAACCTCCCCCACACAGTCAGCCGTGTTCCGGAATTCTGAATGTGAGGAGTTTCCGTCTTCTGTCTGCAGCACCCGAGATCTCCTAGGAGCCCTTCGAGAGTCTTCCCCGAGTCCCTCCCAGTACGGGCTGCCGGGGAAATGCGGGGGTTGGGCTGGAAACGCAGGTAGCATCTAGTGCCTCCCCATGGACAGGGGAGGTAATAGCGGAATTCCCCTTGCGAGGGAACACCTGTGACACCAGGAAGCTGCGTGGAGGGCGGCCCTAAACCTCACCCAAACAGTCACACTTGTTCCGGAATTCTGAGAGTTGGGAGGTTCCGTCTTCTGTCTGCAGGACCCGAGATCTCCGAGGAGCCCTTCGAGAGTCTTCCCCGAGTCCCTCCCAGTACGGGCTGCCGGGGAAATGCGGGGGTTGGGCTGGATACGCAGGTAGCATCTAGTGCCTCCCCATGGACAGGGGAGGTAATTAGCGGACTTCCCCTTTCGAGGGAACACCTGAGACACCAGGAAGCTGCGTGGAGGGCGGCCCTAAACCTCCCACACACAGTCACCCGTGTTCTGGAATTCTGAGTGTGGGGAGGTTCCGTCTTCTGTCTGCAGCACCCGAGATCTCCGAGGAGCCCTTCGAGAGTCTTCCCCGAGTCCCTCCCAGTACGGGTTGCCGGGGAAATGCGGGGGTTGGGCTGGAAACGCAGGTAGCATCTAGTGCCTCCCCCTGGACAGGGGAGGTAATTAGCGGACTTCCCCCTGCCAGGGAACACGTGTGACACCAGGAAGCTGCGTCGAGGGCGGCCCCGAACCTCCCCCACACAGTCAGCCGTGTTCCGGAATTCTGAGTGTGGGGAGGTTCCGTCTTCTGTCTGCAGCACCCGGGATCCCCTAGGAGCCCTTCGAGGGTCTTACCGGAGTCCCTCGCACTGCGGGCAGCCGGGGAAAAGCGGGGGTTGGGCTGGAAACGCAGGTAGCATCTAGTGCCTCCCCCTGGACAGGGGAGGTAATTAGCGGACTTCCCCCTGCAAGGGAACACGTGTGACACCAGGAAGCTGCGTGGTGGGCGGCCCCGAACCTCCCCCACACAGTCAGCCGTGTTCCGGAATTCTGAGTGTGGGGAGGTTCCGTCTTCTGTCTGCAGCACCCGAGATCTCCTAGGAGCCCTTCGAGAGTCTTCCCCGTGTCCCTCTCACTGCGGGCAGCCGGGGAAAAGCGGGGGTTGGGCTGGAAACGCAGGTAGCATCTAGTTCCTCCCCATGGACAGGGGAAGTAAGTAGCGGACATCCCCTTGCGAGGGAACACCTGTGACACCATGAAGCTGCGTGGAGGGCGGCCCCGAACCTCCCCCACACAGTCAGCCGTGTTCCGGAATTCTGAGTGTGGGGAGGTTCCGTCTTCTGTCTGCAGCACCCGAGATCTCCTAGGAGCCCTTCGAGAGTCTTCCCCGAGTCCCTCTCACTGCGGGCAGCCGGGGAAAAGCGGGGGTTGGGCTGGAAACGCAGGTAGCATCTAGTGCCTCCCCATGGACAGGGGAGGTAATTAGCGGACTTCCCCCTGCAAGGGAACACGTGTGACACCAGGAAGCTGCGTGGTGGGCGGCCCCGAACCTCCCCCACACAGTCAGCCGAGTTCAGGAATTCTGAGTGTGGGGAGGTTCCGTCTTCTGTCTGCAGCACCCGAGATCTCCGAGGAGCCCTTCGAGAGCCTTCCCCGAGTCCCTCCCAGTACGGGTTGCCGGGGAAATGCGGGGGTTGGGCTGGAAACGCAGGTAGCATCTAGTGCCTCCCCCTGGACAGGGGAGGTAATTAGCGGACTTCCCCCTGCCAGGGAACACGTGTGACACCAGGAAGCTGCGTGGAGGGCGGCCCCGAACCTCCCCCACACAGTCAGCCGTGTTCCGGAATTCTGAGTGTGGGGAGGTTCCGTCTTCTGTCTGCAGCACCCGAGATCTCCTAGGAGCACTTCGAGAGTCTTCCCCGAGTCCCTCTCACTGCGGGCAGCCGGGGAAAAGCGGGGGTTGGGCTGGAAACGCAGGTAGCATCTAGTTCCTCCCCATGGACAGGGGAGGTAAGTAGCGGACTTCCCCTTGCGAGGGAACACCTGTGACACCAGGAAGCTGCGTGGAGGCGGCCCCGAACCTCCCCCACACAGTCACCCGTGTTCCGGAATTCTGAGTGTGGGGAGGTTCCGTCTTCTGTCTGCAGCACCCGGGATCTCCTAGGAGCCCTTCGAGGGTCTTACCGGAGTCCCTCGCACTGCGGGCAGCCGGGGAAAAGCGGGGGTTGGGCTGGAAACGCAGGTAGCATCTAGTGCCTCCCCCTGGACAGGGGAGGTAATTAGCGGACTTCCCCCTGCAAGGGAACACGTGTGACACCAGGAAGCTGCGTGGTGGGCGGCCCCGAACCTCCCCCACACAGTCAGCCGTGTTCCGGAATTCTGAGTGTGGGGAGGTTCCGTCTTCTGTCTGCAGCACCCGAGATCTCCTAGGAGCCCTTCGAGAGTCTTCCCCGTGTCCCTCTCACTGCGGGCAGCCGGGGAAAAGCGGGGGTTGGGCTGGAAACGCAGGTAGCATCTAGTTCCTCCCCATGGACAGGGGAAGTAAGTAGCGGACATCCCCTTGCGAGGGAACACCTGTGACACCATGAAGCTGCGTGGAGGGCGGCCCCGAACCTCCCCCACACAGTCAGCCTTGTTCCGGAATTCTGAGTGTGGGGAGGTTCCGTCTTCTGTCTGCAGCACCCGAGATCTCCTAGGAGCCCTTCGAGAGTCTTCCCCGAGTCCCTCTCACTGCGGGCAGCCGGGGAAAAGCGGGGGTTGGGCTGGAAACGCAGGTAGCATCTAGTGCCTCCCCATGGACAGGGGAGGTAATTAGCGGACTTCCCCCTGCAAGGGAACACGTGTGACACCAGGAAGCTGCGTGGTGGGCGGCCCCGAACCTCCCCCACACAGTCAGCCGAGTTCAGGAATTCTGAGTGTGGGGAGGTTCCGTCTTCTGTCTGCAGCACCCGAGATCTCCGAGGAGCCCTTCGAGAGTCTTCCCCGAGTCCCTCCCAGTACGGGTTGCCGGGGAAATGCGGGGGTTGGGCTGGAAACGCAGGTAGCATCTAGTGCCTCCCCCTGGACAGGGGAGGTAATTAGCGGACTTCCCCCTGCCAGGGAACACGTGTGACACCAGGAAGCTGCGTGGAGGGCGGCCCCGAACCTCCCCCACACAGTCAGCCGTGTTGCGGAATTCTGAGTGTGGGGAGGTTCCGTCTTCTGTCTGCAGCACCCGAGATCTCCTAGGAGCACTTCGAGAGTCTTCCCCGAGTCCCTCTCACTGCGGGCAGCCGGGGAAAAGCGGGGGTTGGGCTGGAAACGCAGGTAGCATCTAGTTCCTCCCCATGGACAGGGGAGGTAAGTAGCGGACTTCCCCTTGCGAGGGAACACCTGTGACACCAGGAAGCTGCGTGGAGGGCGGCCCCGAACCTCCCCCACACAGTCACGCGTGTTCCGGAATTCTGAGTGTGGGGAGGTTCCGTCTTCTGTCTGCAGCACCCGGGATCTCCTAGGAGCCCTTCGAGGGTCTTACCGGAGTCCCTCGCACTGCGGGCAGCCGGGGAAAAGCGGGGGTTGGGCTGGAAACGCAGGTAGCATCTAGTGCCTCCCCCTGGACAGGGGAGGTAATTAGCGGACTTCCCCCTGCAAGGGAACACGTGTGACACCAGGAAGCTGCGTGGTGGGCGGCCCCGAACCTCCCCCACACAGTCAGCCGTGTTCCGGAATTCTGAGAGTGGGGAGGTTCCGTCTTCTGTCTGCAGCACCCGAGATCTCCTAGGAGCCCTTCGAGAGTCTTCCCCGTGTCCCTCTCACTGCGGGCAGCCGGGGAAAAGCGGGGGTTGGGCTGGAAACGCAGGTAGCATCTAGTTCCTCCCCATGGACAGGGGAAGTATGTAGCGGACATCCCCTTGCGAGGGAACACCTGTGACACCATGAAGCTGCGTGGAGGGCGGCCCCGAACCTCCCCCACACAGTCAGCCGTGTTCCGGAATTCTGAGTGTGGGGAGGTTCCGTCTTCTGTCTGCAGCACCCGAGATCTCCTAGGAGCCCTTCGAGAGTCTTCCCCGAGTCCCTCTCACTGCGGGCAGCCGGGGAAAAGCGGGGGTTGGGCTGGAAACGCAGGTAGCATCTAGTGCCTCCCCATGGACAGGGGAGGTAATTAGCGGACTTCCCCCTGCAAGGGAACACGTGTGACACCAGGAAGCTGCGTGGTGGGCGGCCCCGAACCTCCCCCACACAGTCAGCCGTGTTCCGGAATTCTGAGTGTGGGGAGGTTCCGTCTTCTGTCTGCAGCACCCGAGATCTCCTAGGAGCCCTTCGATAGTCTTCCCCGTGTCCCTCTCACTGCGGGCAGCCGGGGAAAAGCGGGGGTTGGGCTGGAAACGCAGGTAGCATCTAGTTCCTCCCCATGGACAGGGGAAGTAAGTAGCGGACATCCCCTTGCGAGGGAACACCTGTGACACCATGAAGCTGCGTGGAGGGCGGCCCCGAACCTCCCCCACACAGTCAGCCGTGTTCCGGAATTCTGAGTGTGGGGAGGTTCCGTCTTCTGTCTGCAGCACCCGAGATCTCCTAGGAGCCCTTCGAGAGTCTTCCCCGAGTCCCTCTCACTGCGGGCAGCCGGGGAAAAGCGGGGGTTGGGCTGGAAACGCAGGTAGCATCTAGTGCCTCCCCATGGACAGGGGAGGTAATTAGCGGACTTCCCCCTGCAAGGGAACACGTGTGACACCAGGAAGCTGCGTGGTGGGCGGCCCCGAACCTCCCCCACACAGTCAGCCGAGTTCAGGAATTCTGAGTGTGGGGAGGTTCCGTCTTCTGTCTGCAGCACCCGAGATCTCCGAGGAGCCCTTCGAGAGTCTTCCCCGAGTCCCTCCCAGTACGGGTTGCCGGGGAAATGCGGGGGTTGGGCTGGAAACGCAGGTAGCATCTAGTGCCTCCCCCTGGACAGGGGAGGTAATTAGCGGACTTCCCCCTGCCAGGGAACACGTGTGACACCAGGAAGCTGCGTGGAGGGCGGCCCCGAACCTCCCCCACACAGTCAGCCGTGTTGCGGAATTCTGAGTGTGGGGAGGTTCCGTCTTCTGTCTGCAGCACCCGAGATCTCCTAGGAGCACTTCGAGAGTCTTCCCCGAGTCCCTCTCACTGCGGGCAGCCGGGGAAAAGCGGGGGTTGGGCTGGAAACGCAGGTAGCATCTAGTTCCTCCCCATGGACAGGGGAGGTAAGTAGCGGACTTCCCCTTGCGAGGGAACACCTGTGACACCAGGAAGCTGCGTGGAGGGCGGCCCCGAACCTCCCCCACACAGTCACCCGTGTTCCGGAATTCTGAGTGTGGGGAGGTTCCGTCTTCTGTCTGCAGCACCCGGGATCTCCTAGGAGCCCTTCGAGGGTCTTACCGGAGTCCCTCGCACTGCGGGCAGCCGGGGAAAAGCGGGGGTTGGGCTGGAAACGCAGGTAGCATCTAGTGCCTCCCCCTGGACAGGGGAGGTAATTAGCGGACTTCCCCCTGCAAGGGAACACGTGTGACACCAGGAAGCTGCGTGGTGGGCGGCCCCGAACCTCCCCCACACAGTCAGCCGTGTTCCGGAATTCTGAGAGTGGGGAGGTTCCGTCTTCTGTCTGCAGCACCCGAGATCTCCTAGGAGCCCTTCGAGAGTCTTCCCCGTGTCCCTCTCACTGCGGGCAGCCGGGGAAAAGCGGGGGTTGGGCTGGAAACGCAGGTAGCATCTAGTTCCTCCCCATGGACAGGGGAAGTAAGTAGCGGACATCCCCTTGCGAGGGAACACCTGTGACACCATGAAGCTGCGTGGAGGGCGGCCCCGAACCTCCCCCACACAGTCAGCCGTGTTCCGGAATTCTGAGTGTGGGGAGGTTCCGTCTTCTGTCTGCAGCACCCGAGATCTCCTAGGAGCCCTTCGAGAGTCTTCCCCGAGTCCCTCTCACTGCGGGCAGCCGGGGAAAAGCGGGGGTTGGGCTGGAAAAGCAGGTAGCATCTAGTGCCTCCCCATGGACAGGGGAGGTAATTAGCGGACTTCCCCCTGCAAGGGAACACGTGTGACACCAGGAAGCTGTGTGGTGGGCGGCCCCGAACCTCCCCCACACAGTCAGCCGAGTTCAGGAATTCTGAGTGTGGGGAGGTTCCGTCTTCTGTCTGCAGCACCCGAGATCTCCGAGGAGCCCTTCGAGAGTCTTCCCCGAGTCCCTCCCAGTACGGGTTGCCGGGGAAATGCGGGGGTTGGGCTGGATACGCAGGTAGCATCTAGTGCCTCCCCATGGACAGGGGAGGTAATTAGCGGACTTCCCTTGGCGAGGGAACACCTGTGACACCAGGAAGCTGCGTGGAGGGCGGCCCTAAACCTCCCCCACACAGTCAGCCGTGTTCCGGAATTCTGAATGTGAGGAGTTTCCGTCTTCTGTCTGCAGCACCCGAGATCTCCTAGGAGCCCTTCGAGAGTCTTCCCCGAGTCCCTCCCAGTACGGGCTGCCGGGGAAATGCGGGGGTTGGGCTGGAAACGCAGGTAGCATCTAGTGCCTCCCCATGGACAGGGGAGGTAATAGCGGAATTCCCCTTGCGAGGGAACACCTGTGACACCAGGAAGCTGCGTGGAGGGCGGCCCTAAACCTCACCCAAACAGTCACACTTGTTCCGGAATTCTGAGAGTTGGGAGGTTCCGTCTTCTGTCTGCAGGACCCGAGATCTCCGAGGAGCCCTTCGAGAGTCTTCCCCGAGTCCCTCCCAGTACGGGCTGCCGGGGAAATGCGGGGGTTGGGCTGGATACGCAGCTAGCATCTAGTGCCTCCCCATGGACAGGGGAGGTAATTAGCGGACTTCCCCTTTCGAGGGAACACCTGAGACACCAGGAAGCTGCGTGGAGGGCGGCCCTAAACCTCCCACACACAGTCACCCGTGTTCTGGAATTCTGAGTGTGGGGAGGTTCCGTCTTCTGTCTGCAGCACCCGAGATCTCCGAGGAGCCCTTCGAGAGTCTTCCCCGAGTCCCTCCCAGTACGGGTTGCCGGGGAAATGCGGGGGTTGGGCTGGAAACGCAGGTAGCATCTAGTGCCTCCCCCTGGACAGGGGAGGTAATTAGCGGACTTCCCCCTGCCAGGGAACACGTGTGACACCAGGAAGCTGCGTCGAGGGCGGCCCCGAACCTCCCCCACACAGTCAGCCGTGTTCCGGAATTCTGAGTGTGGGGAGGTTCCGTCTTCTGTCTGCAGCACCCGGGATCTCCTAGGAGCCCTTCGAGGGTCTTACCGGAGTCCCTCGCACTGCGGGCAGCCGGGGAAAAGCGGGGGTTGGGCTGGAAACGCAGGTAGCATCTAGTGCCTCCCCCTGGACAGGGGAGGTAATTAGCGGACTTCCCCCTGCAAGGGAACACGTGTGACACCAGGAAGCTGCGTGGTGGGCGGCCCCGAACCTCCCCCACACAGTCAGCCGTGTTCCGGAATTCTGAGTGTGGGGAGGTTCCGTCTTCTGTCTGCAGCACCCGAGATCTCCTAGGAGCCCTTCGAGAGTCTTCCCCGTGTCCCTCTCACTGCGGGCAGCCGGGGAAAAGCGGGGGTTGGGCTGGAAACGCAGGTAGCATCTAGTTCCTCCCCATGGACAGGGGAAGTAAGTAGCGGACATCCCCTTGCGAGGGAACACCTGTGACACCATGAAGCTGCGTGGAGGGCGGCCCCGAACCTCCCCCACACAGTCAGCCGTGTTCCGGAATTCTGAGTGTGGGGAGGTTCCGTCTTCTGTCTGCAGCACCCGAGATCTCCTAGGAGCCCTTCGAGAGTCTTCCCCGAGTCCCTCTCACTGCGGGCAGCCGGGGAAAAGCGGGGGTTGGGCTGGAAACGCAGGTAGCATCTAGTGCCTCCCCATGGACAGGGGAGGTAATTAGCGGACTTCCCCCTGCAAGGGAACACGTGTGACACCAGGAAGCTGCGTGGTGGGCGGCCCCGAACCTCCCCCACACAGTCAGCCGTGTTCCGGAATTCTGAGAGTGGGGAGGTTCCGTCTTCTGTCTGCAGCACCCGAGATCTCCTAGGAGCCCTTCGAGAGTCTTCCCCGTGTCCCTCTCACTGCGGGCAGCCGGGGAAAAGCGGGGGTTGGGCTGGAAACGCAGGTAGCATCTAGTTCCTCCCCATGGACAAGGGAAGTAAGTAGCGGACATCCCCTTGCGAGGGAACACCTGTGACACCATGAAGCTGCGTGGAGGGCGGCCCCGAACCTCCCCCACACAGTCAGCCGTGTTCCGGAATTCTGAGTGTGGGGAGGTTCCGTCTTCTGTCTGCAGCACCCGAGATCTCCTAGGAGCCCTTCGAGAGTCTTCCCCGAGTCCCTCTCACTGCGGGCAGCCGGGGAAAAGCGGGGGTTGGGCTGGAAACGCAGGTAGCATCTAGTGCATCCCCATGGACAGGGGAGGTAATTAGCGGACTTCCCCCTGCAAGGGAACACGTGTGACACCAGGAAGCTGTGTGGTGGGCGGCCCCGAACCTCCCCCACACAGTCAGCCGAGTTCAGGAATTCTGAGTGTGGGGAGGTTCCGTCTTCTGTCTGCAGCACCCGAGATCTCCGAGGAGCCCTTCGAGAGTCTTCCCCGAGTCCCTCCCAGTACGGGTTGCCGGGGAAATGCGGGGGTTGGGCTGGATACGCAGGTAGCATCTAGTGCCTCCCCATGGACAGGGGAGGTAATTAGCGGACTTCCCTTGGCGAGGGAACACCTGTGACACCAGGAAGCTGCGTGGAGGGCGGCCCTAAACCTCCCCCACACAGTCAGCCGTGTTCCGGAATTCTGAATGTGAGGAGTTTCCGTCTTCTGTCTGCAGCACCCGAGATCTCCTAGGAGCCCTTCGAGAGTCTTCCCCGAGTCCCTCCCAGTACGGGCTGCCGGGGAAATGCGGGGGTTGGGCTGGAAACGCAGGTAGCATCTAGTGCCTCCCCATGGACAGGGGAGGTAATAGCGGAATTCCCCTTGCGAGGGAACACCTGTGACACCAGGAAGCTGCGTGGAGGGCGGCCCTAAACCTCACCCAAACAGTCACACTTGTTCCGGAATTCTGAGAGTTGGGAGGTTCCGTCTTCTGTCTGCAGGACCCGAGATCTCCGAGGAGCCCTTCGAGAGTCTTCCCCGAGTCCCTCCCAGTACGGGCTGCCGGGGAAATGCGGGGGTTGGGCTGGATACGCAGGTAGCATCTAGTGCCTCCCCATGGACAGGGGAGGTAATTAGCGGACTTCCCCTTTCGAGGGAACACCTGAGACACCAGGAAGCTGCGTGGAGGGCGGCCCTAAACCTCCCACACACAGTCACCCGTGTTCTGGAATTCTGAGTGTGGGGAGGTTCCGTCTTCTGTCTGCAGCACCCGAGATCTCCGAGGAGCCCTTCGAGAGTCTTCCCCGAGTCCCTCCCAGTACGGGTTGCCGGGGAAATGCGGGGGTTGGGCTGGAAACGCAGGTAGCATCTAGTGCCTCCCCCTGGACAGGGGAGGTAATTAGCGGACTTCCCCCTGCCAGGGAACACGTGTGACACCAGGAAGCTGCGTCGAGGGCGGCCCCGAACCTCCCCCACACAGTCAGACGTGTTCCGGAATTCTGAGTGTGGGGAGGTTCCGTCTTCTGTCTGCAGCACCCGGGATCTCCTAGGAGCCCTTCGAGGGTCTTACCGGAGTCCCTCGCACTGCGGGCAGCCGGGGAAAAGCGGGGGTTGGGCTGGAAACGCAGGTAGCATCTAGTGCCTCCCCCTGGACAGGGGAGGTAATTAGCGGACTTCCCCCTGCAAGGGAACACGTGTGACACCAGGAAGCTGCGTGGTGGGCGGCCCCGAACCTCCCCCACACAGTCAGCCGTGTTCCGGAATTCTGAGTGTGGGGAGGTTCCGTCTTCTGTCTGCAGCACCCGAGATCTCCTAGGAGCCCTTCGAGAGTCTTCCACGTGTCCCTCTCACTGCGGGCAGCCGGGGAAAAGCGGGGGTTGGGCTGGAAACGCAGGTAGCATCTAGTGCCTCCCCATGGACAGGGGAGGTAATTAGCGGACTTCCCCCTGCAAGGGAACACGTGTGACACCAGGAAGCTGCGTGGAGGGCGGCCCCGAACCTCCCCCACACAGTCAGCCGTGTTCCGGAATTCTGAGAGTGGGGAGGTTCCGTCTTCTGTCTGCAGCACCCGAGATCTCCTAGGAGCCCTTCGAGAGTCTTCCCCGAGTCCCTCTCACTGCGGGCAGCCGGGGAAAAGCAGGGGTTGGGCTGGAAACGCAGGTAGCATCTAGTTCCTCCCCATGGACAGGGGAAGTAAGTAGCGGACATCCCCTTGCGAGGGAACACCTGTGACACCATGAAGCTGCGTGGAGGGCGGCCCCGAACCTCCCCCACACAGTCAGCCGTGTTCCGGAATTCTGAGTGTGGGGAGGTTCCGTCTTCTGTCTGCAGCACCCGAGATCTCCTAGGAGCCCTTCGAGAGTCTTCCCCGAGTCCCTCTCACTGCGGGCAGCCGGGGAAAAGCGGGGGTTGGGCTGGAAACGCAGGTAGCATCTAGTGCCTCCCCATGGACAGGGGAGGTAATTAGCGGACTTCCCCCTGCAAGGGAACACGTGTGACACCAGGAAGCTGTGTGGTGGGCGGCCCCGAACCTCCCCCACACAGTCAGCCGAGTTCAGGAATTCTGAGTGTGGGGAGGTTCCGTCTTCTGTCTGCAGCACCCGAGATCTCCGAGGAGCCCTTCGAGAGTCTTCCCCGAGTCCCTCCCAGTACGGGTTGCCGGGGAAATGCGGGGGTTGGGCTGGATACGCAGGTAGCATCTAGTGCCTCCCCATGGACAGGGGAGGTAATAGCGGAATTCCCCTTGCGAGGGAACACCTGTGACACCAGGAAGCTGCGTGGAGGGCGGCCCTAAACCTCACCCAAACAGTCACACTTGTTCCGGAATTCTGAGAGTTGGGAGGTTCCGTCTTCTGTCTGCAGGACCCGAGATCTCCGAGGAGCCCTTCGAGAGTCTTCCCCGAGTCCCTCCCAGTACGGGCTGCCGGGGAAATGCGGGGGTTGGGCTGGATACGCAGGTAGCATCTAGTGCCTCCCCATGGACAGGGGAGGTAATTAGCGGACTTCCCCTTTCGAGGGAACACCTGAGACACCAGGAAGCTGCGTGGAGGGCGGCCCTAAACCTCCCACACACAGTCACCCGTGTTCTGGAATTCTGAGTGTGGGGAGGTTCCGTCTTCTGTCTGCAGCACCCGAGATCTCCGAGGAGCCCTTCGAGAGTCTTCCCCGAGTCCCTCCCAGTACGGGTTGCCGGGGAAATGCGGGGGTTGGGCTGGAAACGCAGGTAGCATCTAGTGCCTCCCCCTGGACAGGGGAGGTAATTAGCGGACTTCCCCCTGCCAGGGAACACGTGTGACACCAGGAAGCTGCGTCGAGGGCGGCCCCGAACCTCCCCCACACAGTCAGCCGTGTTCCGGAATTCTGAGTGTGGGGAGGTTCCGTCTTCTGTCTGCAGCACCCAGGATCCCCTAGGAGCCCTTCGAGGGTCTTACCGGAGTCCCTCGCACTGCGGGCAGCCGGGGAAAAGCGGGGGTTGGGCTGGAAACGCAGGTAGCATCTAGTGCCTCCCCCTGGACAGGGGAGGTAATTAGCGGACTTCCCCCTGCAAGGGAACACGTGTGACACCAGGAAGCTGCGTGGTGGGCGGCCCCGAACCTCCCCCACACAGTCAGCCGTGTTCCGGAATTCTGAGTGTGGGGAGGTTCCGTCTTCTGTCTGCAGCACCCGAGATCTCCTAGGAGCCCTTCGAGAGTCTTCCCCGTGTCCCTCTCACTGCGGGCAGCCGGGGAAAAGCGGGGGTTGGGCTGGAAACGCAGGTAGCATCTAGTTCCTCCCCATGGACAGGGGAAGTAAGTAGCGGACATCCCCTTGCGAGGGAACACCTGTGACACCATGAAGCTGCGTGGAGGGCGGCCCCGAACCTCCCCCACACAGTCAGCCGTGTTCCGGAATTCTGAGTGTGGGGAGGTTCCGTCTTCTGTCTGCAGCACCCGAGATCTCCTAGGAGCCCTTCGAGAGTCTTCCCCGAGTCCCTCTCACTGCGGGCAGCCGGGGAAAAGCGGGGATTGGGCTGGAAACGCAGGTAGCATCTAGTTCCTCCCCATGGACAGGGGAGGTAAGTAGCGGACTTCCCCTTGCGAGGGAACACCTGTGACACCAGGAAGCTGCGTGGAGGGCGGCCCCGAACCTCCCCCACACAGTCACCCGTGTTCCGGAATTCTGAGTGTGGGGAGGTTCCGTCTTCTGTCTGCAGCACCCGGGATCTCCTAGGAGCCCTTCGAGGGTCTTACCGGAGTCCCTCGCACTGCGGGCAGCCGGGGAAAAGCGGGGGTTGGGCTGGAAACGCAGGTAGCATCTAGTGCCTCCCCCTGGACAGGGGAGGTAATTAGCGGACTTCCCCCTGCAAGGGAACACGTGTGACACCAGGAAGCTGCGTGGTGGGCGGCCCCGAACCTCCCCCACACAGTCAGCCGTGTTCCGGAATTCTGAGAGTGGGGAGGTTCCGTCTTCTGTCTGCAGCACCCGAGATCTCCTAGGAGCCCTTCGAGAGTCTTCCCCGTGTCCCTCTCACTGCGGGCAGCCGGGGAAAAGCGGGGGTTGGGCTGGAAACGCAGGTAGCATCTAGTTCCTCCCCATGGACAGGGGAAGTAAGTAGCGGACATCCCCTTGCGAGGGAACACCTGTGACACCATGAAGCTGCGTGGAGGGCGGCCCCGAACCTCCCCCACACAGTCAGCCGTGTTCCGGAATTCTGAGTGTGGGGAGGTTCCGTCTTCTGTCTGCAGCACCCGAGATCTCCTAGGAGCCCTTCGAGAGTCTTCCCCGAGTCCCTCTCACTGCGGGCAGCCGGGGAAAAGCGGGGGTTGGGCTGGAAACGCAGGTAGCATCTAGTGCCTCCCCATGGACAGGGGAGGTAATTAGCGGACTTCCCCCTGCAAGGGAACACGTGTGACACCAGGAAGCTGCGTGGTGGGCGGCCCCGAACCTCCCCCACACAGTCAGCCGAGTTCAGGAATTCTGAGTGTGGGGAGGTTCCGTCTTCTGTCTGCAGCACCCGAGATCTCCGAGGAGCCCTTCGAGAGTCTTCCCCGAGTCCCTCCCAGTACGGGTTGCCGGGGAAATGCGGGGGTTGGGCTGGAAACGCAGGTAGCATCTAGTGCCTCCCCCTGGACAGGGGAGGTAATTAGCGGACTTCCCCCTGCCAGGGAACACGTGTGACACCAGGAAGCTGCGTGGAGGGCGGCCCCGAACCTCCCCCACACAGTCAGCCGTGTTGCGGAATTCTGAGTGTGGGGAGGTTCCGTCTTCTGTCTGCAGCACCCGAGATCTCCTAGGAGCCCTTCGAGAGTCTTCCCCGAGTCCCTCTCACTGCGGGCAGCCGGGGAAAAGCGGGGGTTGGGCTGGAAAAGCAGGTAGCATCTAGTTCCTCCCCATGGACAGGGGAGGTAAGTAGCGGACTTCCCCTTGCGAGGGAACACCTGTGACACCAGGAAGCTGCGTGGAGGGCGGCCCCGAACCTCCCCCACACAGTCACCCGTGTTCCGGAATTCTGAGTGTGGGGAGGTTCCGTCTTCTGTCTGCAGCACCCGGGATCCCCTAGGAGCCCTTCGAGGGTCTTACCGGAGTCCCTCGCACTGCGGGCAGCCGGAGAAAAGCGGGGGTTGGGCTGGAAACGCAGGTAGCATCTAGTGCCTCCCCCTGGACAGGGGAGGTAATTAGCGGACTTCCCCCTGCAAGGGAACACGTGTGACACCAGGAAGCTGCGTGGTGGGCGGCCCCGAACCTCCCCCACACAGTCAGCCGTGTTCCGGAATTCTGAGTGTGGGGAGGTTCCGTCTTCTGTCTGCAGCACCCGAGATCTCCTAGGAGCCCTTCGAGAGTCTTCCCCGTGTCCCTCTCACTGCGGGCAGCCGGGGAAAAGCGGGGGTTGGGCTGGAAACGCAGGTAGCATCTAGTTCCTCCCCATGGACAGGGGAAGTAAGTAGCGGACATCCCCTTGCGAGGGAACACCTGTGACACCATGAAGCTGCGTGGAGGGCGGCCCCGAACCTCCCCCACACAGTCAGCCGTGTTCCGGAATTCTGAGTGTGGGGAGGTTCCGTCTTCTGTCTGCAGCACCCGAGATCTCCTAGGAGCCCTTCGAGAGTCATCCCCGAGTCCCTCTCACTGCGGGCAGCCGGGGAAAAGCGGGGGTTGGGCTGGAAACGCAGGTAGCATCTAGTGCCTCCCCATGGACAGGGGAGGTAATTAGCGGACTTCCCCCTGCAAGGGAACACGTGTGACACCAGGAAGCTGCGTGGTGGGTGGCCCCGAACCTCCCCCACACAGTCAGCCGAGTTCAGGAATTCTGAGTGTGGGGAGGTTCCGTCTTCTGTCTGCAGCACCCGAGATCTCCGAGGAGCCCTTCGAGAGTCTTCCCCGAGTCCCTCCCAGTACGGGTTGCCGGGGAAATGCGGGGGTTGGGCTGGAAACGCAGGTAGCATCTAGTGCCTCCCCCTGGACAGGGGAGGTAATTAGCGGACTTCCCCCTGCCAGGGAACACGTGTGACACCAGGAAGCTGCGTGGAGGGCGGCCCCGAACCTCCCCCACACAGTCAGCCGTGTTCCGGAATTCTGAGTGTGGGGAGGTTCCGTCTTCTGTCTGCAGCACCCGAGATCTCCTAGGAGCACTTCGAGAGTCTTCCCCGAGTCCCTCTCACTGCGGGCAGCCGGGGAAAAGCGGGGGTTGGGCTGGAAACGCTTGTAGCATCTAGTTCCTCCCCATGGACAGGGGAGGTAAGTAGCGGACTTCCCCTTGCGAGGGAACACCTGTGACACCAGGAAGCTGCGTGGAGGGCGGCCCCGAACCTCCCCCACACAGTCACCCGTGTTCCGGAATTCTGAGTGTGGGGAGGTTCCGTCTTCTGTCTGCAGCACCCGGGATCTCCTAGGAGCCCTTCGAGGGTCTTACCGGAGTCCCTCGCACTGCGGGCAGCCGGGGAAAAGCGGGGGTTGGGCTGGAAACGCAGGTAGCATCTAGTGCCTCCCCCTGGACAGGGGAGGTAATTAGCGGACTTCCCCCTGCAAGGGAACACGTGTGACACCAGGAAGCTGCGTGGTGGGCGGCCCCGAACCTCCCCCACACAGTCAGCCGTGTTCCGGAATTCTGAGTGTGGGGAGGTTCCGTCTTCTGTCTGCAGCACCCGAGATCTCCTAGGAGCCCTTCGAGAGTCTTCCCCGTGTCCCTCTCACTGCGGGCAGCCGGGGAAAAGCGGGGGTTGGGCTGGAAACGCAGGTAGCATCTAGTTCCTCCCCATGGACAGGGGAAGTAAGTAGCGGACATCCCCTTGCGAGGGAACACCTGTGACACCATGAAGCTGCGTGGAGGGCGGCCCCGAACCTCCCCCACACAGTCAGCCGTGTTCCGGAATTCTGAGTGTGGGGAGGTTCCGTCTTCTGTCTGCAGCACCCGAGATCTCCTAGGAGCCCTTCGAGAGTCTTCCCCGAGTCCCTCTCACTGCGGGCAGCCGGGGAAAAGCGGGGGTTGGGCTGGAAACGCAGGTAGCATCTAGTGCCTCCCCATGGACAGGGGAGGTAATTAGCGGACTTCCCCCTGCAAGGGAACACGTGTGACACCAGGAAGCTGCGTGGTGGGCGTCCCCGAACCTCCCCCACACAGTCAGCCGAGTTCAGGAATTCTGAGTGTGGGGAGGTTCCGTCTTCTGTCTGCAGCACCCGAGATCTCCGAGGAGCCCTTCGAGAGTCTTCCCCGAGTCCCTCCCAGTACGGGTTGCCGGGGAAATGCGGGGGTTGGGCTGGAAACGCAGGTAGCATCTAGTGCCTCCCCCTGGACAGGGGAGGTAATTAGCGGACTTCCCCCTGCAAGGGAACACGTGTGACACCAGGAAGCTGCGTGGAGGGCGGCCCCGAACCTCCCCCACACAGTCAGCCGTGTTCCGGAATTCTGAGTGTGGGGAGGTTCCGTCTTCTGTCTGCAGCACCCGAGATCTCCTAGGAGCCCTTCGAGAGTCTTCCCCGAGTCCCTCTCACTGCGGGCAGCCGGGGAAAAGCGGGGGTTGGGCTGGAAACGCAGGTAGCATCTAGTTCCTCCCCATGGACAGGGGAGGTAAGTAGCGGACTTCCCCTTGCGAGGGAACACCTGTGACACCAGGAAGCTGCGTGGAGGGCGGCCCCGAACCTCCCCAACACAGTCACCCGTGTTCCGGAATTCTGAGTGTGGGGAGGTTCCGTCTTCTGTCTGCAGCACCCGGGATCTCCTAGGAGCCCTTCGAGGGTCTTACCGGAGTCCCTCGCACTGCGGGCAGCCGGGGAAAAGCGGGGGTTGGGCTGGAAACGCAGGTAGCATCTAGTGCCTCCCCCTGGACAGGGGAGGTAATTAGCGGACTTCCCCCTGCAAGGGAACACGTGTGACACCAGGAAGCTGCGTGGTGGGCGGCCCCGAACCTCCCCCACACAGTCAGCCGTGTTCCGGAATTCTGAGAGTGGGGAGGTTCCGTCTTCTGTCTGCAGCACCCGAGATCTCCTAGGAGCCCTTCGAGAGTCTTCCCCGTGTCCCTCTCACTGCGGGCAGCCGGGGAAAAGCGGGGGTTGGGCTGGAAACGCAGGTAGCATCTAGTTCCTCCCCATGGACAGGGGAAGTAAGTAGCGGACATCCCCTTGCGAGGGAACACCTGTGACACCATGAAGCTGCGTGGAGGGCGGCCCCGAACCTCCCCCACACAGTCAGCCGTGTTCCGGAATTCTGAGTGTGGGGAGGTTCCGTCTTCTGTCTGCAGCACCCGAGATCTCCTAGGAGCCCTTCGAGAGTCTTCCCCGAGTCCCTCTCACTGCGGGCAGCCGGGGAAAAGCGGGGGTTGGGCTGGAAACGCAGGTAGCATCTAGTGCCTCCCCATGGACAGGGGAGGTAATTAGCGGACTTCCCCCTGCAAGGGAACACGTGTGACACCAGGAAGCTGTGTGGTGGGCGGCCCCGAACCTCCCCCACACAGTCAGCCGAGTTCAGGAATTCTGAGTGTGGGGAGGTTCCGTCTTCTGTCTGCAGCACCCGAGATCTCCGAGGAGCCCTTCGAGAGTCTTCCCCGAGTCCCTCCCAGTACGGGTTCCCGGGGAAATGCGGGGGTTGGGCTGGATACGCAGGTAGCATCTAGTGCCTCCCCATGGACAGGGGAGGTAATTAGCGGACTTCCCTTGGCGAGGGAACACCTGTGACACCAGGAAGCTGCGTGGAGGGCGGCCCTAAACCTCCCCCACACAGTCAGCCGTGTTCCGGAATTCTGAATGTGAGGAGTTTCCGTCTTCTGTCTGCAGCACCCGAGATCTCCTAGGAGCCCTTCGAGAGTCTTCCCCGAGTCCCTCCCAGTACGGGCTGCCGGGGAAATGCGGGGGTTGGGCTGGAAACGCAGGTAGCATCTAGTGCCTCCCCATGGACAGGGGAGGTAATAGCGGAATTCCCCTTGCGAGGGAACACCTGTGACACCAGGAAGCTGCGTGGAGGGCGGCCCTAAACCTCACCCAAACAGTCACACTTGTTCCGGAATTCTGAGAGTTGGGAGGTTCCGTCTTCTGTCTGCAGGACCCGAGATCTCCGAGGAGCCCTTCGAGAGTCTTCCCCGAGTCCCTCCCAGTACGGGCTGCCGGGGAAATGCGGGGGTTGGGCTGGATACGCAGGTAGCATCTAGTGCCTCCCCATGGACAGGGGAGGTAATTAGCGGACTTCCCCTTTCGAGGGAACACCTGAGACACCAGGAAGCTGCGTGGAGGGCGGCCCTAAACCTCCCACACACAGTCACCCGTGTTCTGGAATTCTGAGTGTGGGGAGGTTCCGTCTTCTGTCTGCAGCACCCGAGATCTCCGAGGAGCCCTTCGAGAGTCTTCCCCGAGTCCCTCCCAGTACGGGTTGCCGGGGAAATGCGGGGGTTGGGCTGGAAACGCAGGTAGCATCTAGTGCCTCCCCCTGGACAGGGGAGGTAATTAGCGGACTTCCCCCTGCCAGGGAACACGTGTGACACCAGGAAGCTGCGTCGAGGGCGGCCCCGAACCTCCCCCACACAGTCAGCCGTGTTCCGGAATTCTGAGTGTGTGGAGGTTCCGTCTTCTGTCTGCAGCACCCGGGATCTCCTAGGAGCCCTTCGAGGGTCTTACCGGAGTCCCTCGCACTGCGGGCACCCGGGGAAAAGCGGGGGTTGGGCTGGAAACGCAGGTAGCATCTAGTGCCTCCCCCTGGACAGGGGAGGTAATTAGCGGACTTCCCCCTGCAAGGGAACACGTGTGACACCAGGAAGCTGCGTGGTGGGCGGCCCCGAACCTCCCCCACACAGTCAGCCGTGTTCCGGAATTCTGAGTGTGGGGAGGTTCCGTCTTCTGTCTGCAGCACCCGAGATCTCCTAGGAGCCCTTCGAGAGTCTTCCCCGTGTCCCTCTCACTGCGGGCAGCCGGGGAAAAGCGGGGGTTGGGCTGGAAACGCAGGTAGCATCTAGTTCCTCCCCATGGACAGGGGAAGTAAGTAGCGGACATCCCCTTGCGAGGGAACACCTGTGACACCATGAAGCTGCGTGGAGGGCGGCCCCGAACCTCCCCCACACAGTCAGCCGTGTTCCGGAATTCTGAGTGTGGGGAGGTTCCGTCTTCTGTCTGCAGCACCCGAGATCTCCTAGGAGCCCTTCGAGAGTCTTCCCCGAGTCCCTCTCACTGCGGGCAGCCGGGGAAAAGCGGGGGTTGGGCTGGAAACGCAGGTAGCATCTAGTGCCTCCCCATGGACAGGGGAGGTAATTAGCGGACTTCCCCCTGCAAGGGAACACGTGTGACACCAGGAAGCTGCGTGGTGGGCGGCCCCGAACCTCCCCCACACAGTCAGCCGAGTTCAGGAATTCTGAGTGTGGGGAGGTTCCGTCTTCTGTCTGCAGCACCCGAGATCTCCGAGGAGCCCTTCGAGAGTCTTCCCCGAGTCCCTCCCAGTACGGGTTGCCTGGGAAATGCGGGGGTTGGGCTGGAAACGCAGGTAGCATCTAGTGCCTCCCCCTGGACAGGGGAGGTAATTAGCGGACTTCCCCCTGCCAGGGAACACGTGTGACACCAGGAAGCTGCGTGGAGGGCGGCCCCGAACCTCCCCCACACAGTCAGCCGTGTTCCGGAATTCTGAGTGTGGGGAGGTTCCGTCTTCTGTCTGCAGCACCCGAGATCTCCTAGGAGCACTTCGAGAGTCTTCCCCGAGTCCCTCTCACTGCGGGCAGCCGGGGAAAAGCGGGGGTTGGGCTGGAAACGCAGGTAGCATCTAGTTCCTCCCCATGGACAGGGGAGGTAAGTAGCGGACTTCCCCTTGCGAGGGAACACCTGTGACACCAGGAAGCTGCGTGGAGGGCGGACCCGAACCTCCCCCACACAGTCACCCGTGTTCCGGAATTCTGAGTGTGGGGAGGTTCCGTCTTCTGTCTGCAGCACCCGGGATCTCCTAGGAGCCCTTCGAGGGTCTTACCGGAGTCCCTCGCACTGCGGGCAGCCGGGGAAAAGCGGGGGTTGGGCTGGAAACGCAGGTAGCATCTAGTGCCTCCCCCTGGACAGGGGAGGTAATTAGCGGACTTCCCCCTGCAAGGGAACACGTGTGACACCAGGAAGCTGCGTGGTGGGCGGCCCCGAACCTCCCCCACACAGTCAGCCGTGTTCCGGAATTCTGAGTGTGGGGAGGTTCCGTCTTCTGTCTGCAGCACCCGAGATCTCCTAGGAGCCCTTCGAGAGTCTTCCCCGTGTCCCTCTCACTGCGGGCAGCCGGGGAAAAGCGGGGGTTGGGCTGGAAACGCAGGTAGCATCTAGTTCCTCCCCATGGACAGGGGAAGTAAGTAGCGGACATCCCCTTGCGAGGGAACACCTGTGACACCATGAAGCTGCGTGGAGGGCGGCCCCGAACCTCCCCCACACAGTCAGCCGTGTTCCGGAATTCTGAGTGTGGGGAGGTTCCGTCTTCTGTCTGCAGCACCCGAGATCTCCTAGGAGCCCTTCGAGAGTCTTCCCCGAGTCCCTCTCACTGCGGGCAGCCGGGGAAAAGCGGGGGTTGGGCTGGAAACGCAGGTAGCATCTAGTGCCTCCCCATGGACAGGGGAGGTAATTAGCGGACTTCCCCCTGCAAGGGAACACGTGTGACACCAGGAAGCTGCGTGGTGGGCGGCCCCGAACCTCCCACACACAGTCAGCCGAGTTCAGGAATTCTGAGTGTGGGGAGGTTCCGTCTTCTGTCTGCAGCACCCGAGATCTCCGAGGAGCCCTTCGAGAGTCTTCCCCGAGTCCCTCCCAGTACGGGTTGCCGGGGAAATGCGGGGGTTGGGCTGGATACGCAGGTAGCATCTAGTGCCTCCCCATGGACAGGGGAGGTAATTAGCGGACTTCCCTTGGCGAGGGAACACCTGTGACACCAGGAAGCTGCGTGGAGGGCGGCCCTAAACCTCCCCCACACAGTCAGCCGTGTTCCGGAATTCTGAATGTGAGGAGTTTCCGTCTTCTGTCTGCAGCACCCGAGATCTCCTAGGAGCCCTTCGAGAGTCTTCCCCGAGTCCCTCCCAGTACGGGCTGCCGGGGAAATGCGGGGGTTGGGCTGGAAACGCAGGTAGCATCTAGTGCCTCCCCATGGACAGGGGAGGTAATAGCGGAATTCCCCTTGCGAGGGAACACCTGTGACACCAGGAAGCTGCGTGGAGGGCGGCCCTAAACCTCACCCAAACAGTCACACTTGTTCCGGAATTCTGAGTGTGGGGAGGTTCCGTCTTCTGTCTGCAGCACCCGAGATCTCCTAGGAGCAGTTCGAGAGTCTTCCCCGAGTCCCTCTCACTGCGGGCAGCCGGGGAAATGCGGGGGTTGGGCTGGAAACGCAGGTAGCATCTAGTTCCTCCCCATGGACAGGGGAGGTAAGTAGCGGACTTCCCCTTGCGAGGGAACACCTGTGACACCAGGAAGCTGCGTGGAGGGCGGCCCCGAACCTCCCCCACACAGTCAGCCGTGTTCCGGAATTCTGAGTGTGGGGAGGTTCCGTCTTCTGTCTGCAGCACCCGAGATCTCCTAGCAGCCCTTCGAGTGTCTCCCCCGAGTCCCTCCCAGTGCGGGCTACCGGGGAAAGGCGGGGGTTGGGCTGGAAACCCAGGTAGCATCTAGTGCCTCTCTCTGGACAGGGGAGGTAATTAGCGGACTTTCACTTTCGAGGGAACACGTGTGACACCAGGAAGCTGCGTGGAGGGCGGCCCTAAACCTCCACCAAACAGTCACCCTTGTTCCGGAATTCTGAGTGTGGGGAGGTTCCGTCTTCTGTCTGCAGCACCCGAGAACTCCGAGGAGCCCTTCGAGAGTCTTCCCCGAGTCCCTCCCAGTACGGGCTGCCGGGGAAATGCGGGGGTTGGGCTGGAAACGCAGGTAGCATCTAGTGCCTCCCCATGGACAGGGGAGGTAATTAGCGGACTTCCCCTTGCGAGGGAACACCTGAGACACCAGGAAGCTGCGTGGAGGGCGGCCCCGAACCTCCCCCACACAGTCAGCCGTGTTCCGGAATTCTGAGTGTGGGGAGGTTCCGTCTTCTGTCTGCAGCACCCGAGAACTCCGAGGAGCCCTTCGAGAGTCTTCCCCGAGTCCCTCCCAGTACGGGCTGCCGGGGAAATGCGGGGGTTGGGCTGGAAACGCAGGTAGCATCTAGTGCCTCCCCCTGGACAGGGGAGGTAATTAGCGGATTTCCCCTGCAAGGGAACACGTGTGACACCAGGAAGCTGCGTGGAGGGCGGCCCCGAACCTCCCCCACACAGTCAGCCGTGTTCCGGAATTCTGAGTGTGGGGAGGTTCCGTCTTCTGTCTGCAGCACCCGAGATCTCCTAGGAGCCTTTCGAGAGTCTTCCCCGAGTCCCTCTCACTGCGGGCAGCCGGGGAAAAGCGGGGGTTGGGCTGGAAACGCAGGTAGCATCTAGTGCCTCCCCATGGACAGGGGAGGTAAGTAGCGGACTTCCCCTTGCGAGGGAACACCTGTGACACCAGGAAGCTGCGTGGAGGGCGGCCCCGAACCTCCCCCATACAGTCAGCCGTGTTCCGGTATTCTGAGTGTGGGGAGGTTCCGTCTTCTGTCTGCAGCACCCGAGATCTCCTAGCAGCCCTTCGAGTGTCTCCCCCGAGTCCCTCCCAGTGCGGGCTACCGGGGAAAGGCGGGGGTTGGGCTGGAAACCCAGGTAGCATCTAGTGCCTCCCCATGGACAGGGGAGGTAATTAGCGGACTTCCCCTTTCGAGGGAACACCTGAGACACCAGGAAGCTGCGTGGAGGGCGGCCCTAAACCTCCCACACACAGTCACCCGTGTTCTGGAATTCTGAGTGTGGGGAGGTTCCGTCTTCTGTCTGCAGCACCCGAGATCTCCTAGGAGCCCTTCGAGAGTCTTCCCCGAGTCCCTCTCACTGCGGGCAGCCGGGGAAAAGCGGGGGTTGGGCTGGAAACGCAGGTAGCATCTAGTGCCTCCCCATGGACAGGGGAGGTAATTAGCGGACTTCCCCCTGCAAGGGAACACGTGTGACACCAGGAAGCTGCGTGGTGGGCGGCCCCGAACCTCCCCCACACAGTCAGCCGTGTTCCGGAATTCTGAGTGTGGGGAGGTTCCGTCTTCTGTCTGCAGCACCCGAGATCTCCTAGGAGCCCTTCGAGAGTCTTCCCCGTGTCCCTCTCACTGCGGGCAGCCGGGGAAAAGCGGGGGTTGGGCTGGAAACGCAGGTAGCATCTAGTTCCTCCATATGGACAGGGGAAGTAAGTAGCGGACATCCCCTTGCGAGGGAACACCTGTGACACCATGAAGCTGCGTGGAGGGCGGCCCCGAACCTCCCCCACACAGTCAGCCGTGTTCCGGAATTCTGAGTGTGGGGAGGTTCCGTCTTCTGTCTGCAACACCCGAGATCTCCTAGGAGCCCTTCGAGAGTCTTCCCCGAGTCCCTCCCAGTACGGGTTGCCGGGGAAATGCGGGGGTTGGGCTGGATACGCAGGTAGCATCTAGTGCCTCCCCATGGACAGGGGAGGTAATTAGCGGACTTCCCCCTGCCAGGGAACACGTGTGACACCAGGAAGCTGCGTCGAGGGCGGCCCCGAACCTCCCCCACACAGTCAGCCGTGTTCCGGAATTCTGAGTGTGGGGAGGTTCCGTCTTCTGTCTGCAGCACCCGGGATCTCCTAGGAGCCCTTCGAGGGTCTTACCGGAGTCCCTCGCACTGCGGGCAGCCGGGGAAAAGCGGGGGTTGGGCTGGAAACGCAGGTAGCATCTAGTGCCTCCCCCTGGACAGGGGAGGTAATTAGCGGACTTCCCCCTGCAAGGGAACACGTGTGACACCAGGAAGCTGCGTGGTGGGCGGCCCCGAACCTCCCCCACACAGTCAGCCGTGTTCCGGAATTCTGAGTGTGGGGAGGTTCCGTCTTCTGTCTGCAGCACCCGAGATCTCCTAGGAGCCCTTCGAGAGTCTTCCCCGTGTCCCTCTCACTGCGGGCAGCCGGGGAAAAGCGGGGGTTGGGCTGGAAACGCAGGTAGCATCTAGTTCCTCCCCATGGACAGGGGAAGTAAGTAGCGGACATCCCCTTGCGAGGGAACACCTGTGACACCATGAAGCTGCGTGGAGGGCGGCCCCGAACCTCCCCCACACAGTCAGCCGTGTTCCGGAATTCTGAGTGTGGGGAGGTTCCGTCTTCTGTCTGCAGCACCCGAGATCTCCTAGGAGCCCTTCGAGAGTCTTCCCCGAGTCCCTCTCACTGCGGGCAGCCGGGGAAAAGCGGGGGTTGGGCTGGAAACGCAGGTAGCATCTAGTGCCTCCCCATGGACAGGGGAGGTAATTAGCGGACTTCCCCCTGCAAGGGAACACGTGTGACACCAGGAAGCTGAGTGGTGGGCGGCCCCGAACCTCCCCCACACAGTCAGCCGAGTTCAGGAATTCTGAGTGTGGGGAGGTTCCGTCTTCTGTCTGCAGCACCCGAGATCTCCGAGGAGCCCTTCGAGAGTCTTCCCCGAGTCCCTCCCAGTACGGGTTGCCGGGGAAATGCGGGGGTTGGGCTGGAAACGCAGGTAGCATCTAGTGCCTCCCCCTGGACAGGGGAGGTAATTAGCGGACTTCCCCCTGCCAGGGAACACGTGTGACACCAGGAAGCTGCGTGGAGGGCGGCCCCGAACCTCCCCCACACAGTCAGCCGTGTTCCGGAATTCTGAGTGTGGGGAGGTTCCGTCTTCTGTCTGCAGCACCCGAGATCTCCTAGGAGCACTTCGAGAGTCTTCCCCGAGTCCCTCTCACTGAGGGCAGCCGGGGAAAAGCGGGGGTTGGGCTGGAAACGCAGGTAGCATCTAGTTCCTCCCCATGGACAGGGGAGGTAAGTAGCGGACTTCCCCTTGCGAGGGAACACCTGTGACACCAGGAAGCTGCGTCGAGGGCGGCCCCGAACCTCCCCCACACAGTCACCCGTGTTCCGGAATTCTGAGTGTGGGGAGGTTCCGTCTTCTGTCTGCAGCACCCGGGATCTCCTAGGAGCCCTTCGAGGGTCTTACCGGAGTCCCTCGCACTGCGGGCAGCCGGGGAAAAGCGGGGGTTGGGCTGGAAACGCAGGTAGCATCTAGTGCCTCCCCCTGGACAGGGGAGGTAATTAGCGGACTTCCCCCTGCAAGGGAACACGTGTGACACCAGGAAGCTGCGTGGTGGGCGGCCCCGAACCTCCCCCACACAGTCAGCCGTGTTCCGGAATTCTGAGTGTGGGGAGGTTCCGTCTTCTGTCTGCAGCACCCGAGATCTCCTAGGAGCCCTTCGAGAGTCTTCCCCGTGTCCCTCTCACTGCGGGCAGCCGGGGAAAAGCGGGGGTTGGGCTGGAAACACAGGTAGCATCTAGTTCCTCCCCATGGACAGGGGAAGTAAGTAGCGGACATCCCCTTGCGAGGGAACACCTGTGACACCATGAAGCTGCGTGGAGGGCGGCCCCGAACCTCCCCCACACAGTCAGCCGTGTTCCGGAATTCTGAGTGTGGGGAGGTTCCGTCTTCTGTCTGCAGCACCCGAGATCTCCTAGGAGCCCTTCGAGAGTCTTCCCCGAGTCCCTCTCACTGCGGGCAGCCGGGGAAAAGCGGGGGTTGGGCTGGAAACGCAGGTAGCATCTAGTGCCTCCCCATGGACAGGGGAGGTAATTAGCGGACTTCCCCCTGCAAGGGAACACGTGTGACACCAGGAAGCTGCGTGGTGGGCGGCCCCGAACCTCCCCCACACAGTCAGCCGAGTTCAGGAATTCTGAGTGTGGGGAGGTTCCGTCTTCTGTCTGCAGCACCCGAGATCTCCGAGGAGCCCTTCGAGAGTCTTCCCCGAGTCCCTCCCAGTACGGGTTGCCGGGGAAATGCGGGGGTTGGGCTGGAAACGCAGGTAGCATCTAGTGCCTCCCCCTGGACAGGGGAGGTAATTAGCGGACTTCCCCCTGCCAGGGAACACGTGTGACACCAGGAAGCTGCGTGGAGGGCGGCCCCGAACCTCCCCCACACAGTCAGCCGTGTTGCGGAATTCTGAGTGTGGGGAGGTTCCGTCTTCTGTCTGCAGCACCCGAGATCTCCTAGGAGCCCTTCGAGAGTCTTCCCCGAGTCCCTCTCACTGCGGGCAGCCGGGGAAAAGCGGGGGTTGGGCTGGAAACGCAGGTAGCATCTAGTTCCTCCCCATGGACAGGGGAGGTAAGTAGCGGACTTCCCCTTGCGAGGGAACACCTGTGACACCAGGAAGCTGCGTGGAGGGCGGCCCCGAACCTCCCCCACACAGTCACCCGTGTTCCGGAATTCTGAGTGTGGGGAGGTTCCGTCTTCTGTCTGCAGCACCCGGGATCCCCTAGGAGCCCTTCGAGGGTCTTACCGGAGTCCCTCGCACAGCGGGCAGCCGGGGAAAAACGGGGGTTGGGCTGGAAACGCAGGTAGCATCTAGTGCCTCCCCCTGGACAGGGGAGGTAATTAGCGGACTTCCCCCTGCAAGGGAACACGTGTGACACCAGGAAGCTGCGTGGTGGGCGGCCCCGAACCTCCCCCACACAGTCAGCCGTGTTCCGGAATTCTGAGTGTGGGGAGGTTCCGTCTTCTGTCTGCAGCACCCGAGATCTCCTAGGAGCCCTTCGAGAGTCTTCCCCGTGTCCCTCTCACTGCGGGCAGCCGGGGAAATGCGGGGGTTGGGCTGGAAACGCAGGTAGCATCTAGTTCCTCCCCATGGACAGGGGAAGTAAGTAGCGGACATCCCCTTGCGAGGGAACACCTGTGACACCATGAAGCTGCGTGGAGGGCGGCCCCGAACCTCCCCCACACAGTCAGCCGTGTTCCGGATTTCTGAGTGTGGGGAGGTTCCGTCTTCTGTCTGCAGCACCCGAGATCTCCTAGGAGCCCTTCGAGAGTCTTCCCCGAGTCCCTCTCACTGCGGGCAGCCGGGGAAAAGCGGGGGTTGGGCTGGAAACGCAGGTAGCATCTAGTGCCTCCCCATGGACAGGGGAGGTAATTAGCGGACTTCCCCCTGCAAGGGAACACGTGTGACACCAGGAAGCTGCGTGGTGGGCGGCCCCGAACCTCCCCCACACAGTCAGCCGAGTTCAGGAATTCTGAGTGTGGGGAGGTTCCGTCTTCTGTCTGCAGCACCCGAGATCTCCGAGGAGCCCTTCGAGAGTCTTCCCCGAGTCCCTCCCAGTACGGGTTGCCGGGGAAATGCGGGGGTTGGGCTGGAAACGCAGGTAGCATCTAGTGCCTCCCCCTGGACAGGGGAGGTAATTAGCGGACTTCCCCCTGCCAGGGAACACGTGTGACACCAGGAAGCTGCGTGGAGGGCGGCCCCGAACCTCCCCCACACAGTCAGCCGTGTTCCGGAATTCTGAGTGTGGGGAGGTTCCGTCTTCTGTCTGCAGCACCCGAGATCTCCTAGGAGCACTTCGAGAGTCTTCCCCGAGTCCCTCTCACTGCGGGCAGCCGGGGAAAAGCGGGGGTTGGGCTGGAAACGCAGGTAGCATCTAGTTCCTCCCCATGGACAGGGGAGGTAAGTAGCGGACTTCCCCTTGCGAGGGAACACCTGTGACACCAGGAAGCTGCGTGGAGGGCGGCCCCGAACCTCCCCCACACAGTCACCCGTGTTCCGGAATTCTGAGTGTGGGGAGGTTCCGTCTTCTGTCTGCAGCACCCGGGATCTCCTAGGAGCCCTTCGAGGGTCTTACCGGAGTCCCTCGCACTGCGGGCAGCCGGGGAAAAGCGGGGGTTGGGCTGGAAACGCAGGTAGCATCTAGTGCCTCCCCCTGGACAGGGGAGGTAATTAGCGGACTTCCCCCTGCAAGGGAACACGTGTGACACCAGGAAGCTGCGTGGTGGGCGGCCCCGAACCTCCCCCACACAGTCAGCCGTGTTCCGGAATTCTGAGTGTGGGGAGGTTCCGTCTTCTGTCTGCAGCACCCGAGATCTCCTAGGAGCCCTTCGAGAGTCTTCCCCGTGTCCCTCTCACTGCGGGCAGCCGGGGAAAAGCGGGGGTTGGGCTGGAAACGCAGGTAGCATCTAGTTCCTCCCCATGGACAGGGGAAGTAAGTAGCGGACATCCCCTTGCGAGGGAACACCTGTGACACCATGAAGCTGCGTGGAGGGCGGCCCCGAACCTCCCCCACACAGTCAGCCGTGTTCCGGAATTCTGAGTGTGGGGAGGTTCCGTCTTCTGTCTGCAGCACCCGAGATCTCCTAGGAGCCCTTCGAGAGTCTTCCCCGAGTCCCTCTCACTGCGGGCAGCCGGGGAAAAGCGGGGGTTGGGCTGGAAACGCAGGTAGCATCTAGTGCCTCCCCATGGACAGGGGAGGTAATTAGCGGACTTCCCCCTGCAAGGGAACACGTGTGACACCAGGAAGCTGCGTGGTGGGCGGCCCCGAACCTCCCCCACACAGTCAGCCGAGTTCAGGAATTCTGAGTGTGGGGAGGTTCCGTCTTCTGTCTGCAGCACCCGAGATCTCCGAGGAGCCCTTCGAGAGTCTTCCCCGAGTCCCTCCCAGTACGGGTTGCCGGGGAAATGCGGGGGTTGGGCTGGAAACGCAGGTAGCATCTAGTGCCTCCCCCTGGACAGGGGAGGTAATTAGCGGACTTCCCCCTGCCAGGGAACACGTGTGACACCAGGAAGCTGCGTGGAGGGCGGCCCCGAACCTCCCCCACACAGTCAGCCGTGTTGCGGAATTCTGAGTGTGGGGAGGTTCCGTCTTCTGTCTGCAGCACCCGAGATCTCCTAGGAGCCCTTCGAGAGTCTTCCCCGAGTCCCTCTCACTGCGGGCAGCCGGGGAAAAGCGGGGGTTGGGCTGGAAACGCAGGTAGAATCTAGTTCCTCCCCATGGACAGGGGAGGTAAGTAGCGGACTTCCCCTTGCGAGGGAACACCTGTGACACCAGGAAGCTGCGTGGAGGGCGGCACCGAACCTCCCCCACACAGTCACCCGTGTTCCGGAATTCTGAGTGTGGGGAGGTTCCGTCTTCTGTCTGCAGCACCCGGGATCTCCTAGGAGCCCTTCGAGGGTCTTACCGGAGTCCCTCGCACTGCGGGCAGTCGGGGAAAAGCGGGGGTTGGGCTGGAAACGCAGGTAGCATCTAGTGCCTCCCCATGGACAGGGGAGGTAATTAGCGGACTTCCCTTGGCGAGGGAACACCTGTGACACCAGGAAGCTGCGTGGAGGGCGGCCCTAAACCTCCCCCACACAGTCAGCCGTGTTCCGGAATTCTGAATGTGAGGAGTTTCCGTCTTCTGTCTGCAGCACCCGAGATCTCCTAGGAGCCCTTCGAGAGTCTTCCCCGAGTCCCTCCCAGTACGGGCTGCCGGGGAAATGCGGGGGTTGGGCTGGAAACGCAGGTAGCATCTAGTGCCTCCCCATGGACAGGGGAGGAAATAGCGGAATTCCCCTTGCGAGGGAACACCTGTGACACCAGGAAGCTGCGTGGAGGGCGGCCCTAAACCTCACCCAAACAGTCACACTTGTTCCGGAATTCTGAGAGTTGGGAGGTTCCGTCTTCTGTCTGCAGGACCCGAGATCCCCGAGGAGCCCTTCGAGAGTCTTCCCCGAGTCCCTCCCAGTACGGGCGGCCGGGGAAATGCGGGGGTTGGGCTGGATACGCAGGTAGCATCTAGTGCCTCCCCATGGACAGGGGAGGTAATTAGCGGACTTCCCCTTTCGAGGGAACACCTGAGACACCAGGAAGCTGCGTGGAGGGCGGCCCTAAACCTCCCACACACAGTCACCCGTGTTCTGGAATTCTGAGTGTGGGGAGGTTCCGTCTTCTGTCTGCAGCACCCGAGATCTCCGAGGAGCCCTTCGAGAGTCTTCCCCGAGTCCCTCCCAGTACGGGTTGCCGGGGAAATGCGGGGGTTGGGCTGGAAACGCAGGTAGCATCTAGTGCCTCCCCCTGGACAGGGGAGGTAATTAGCGGACTTCCCCCTGCTAGGGAACACGTGTGACACCAGGAAGCTGCGTCGAGGGCGGCCCCGAACCTCCCCCACACAGTCAGCCGTGTTCCGGAATTCTGAGTGTGGGGAGGTTCCGTCTTCTGTCTGCAGCACCCGGGATCTCCTAGGAGCCCTTCGAGGGTCTTACCGGAGACCCTCGCACTGCGGGCAGCCGGGGAAAAGCGGGGGTTGGGCTGGAAACGCAGGTAGCATCTAGTGCCTCCCCCTGGACAGGGGAGGTAATTAGCGGACTTCCCCCTGCAAGGGAACACGTGTGACACCAGGAAGCTGCGTGGTGGGCGGCCCCGAACCTCCCCCACACAGTCAGCCGTGTTCCGGAATTCTGAGTGTGGGGAGGTTCCGTCTTCTGTCTGCAGCACCCGAGATCTCCTAGGAGCCCTTCGAGAGTCTTCCCCGTGTCCCTCTCACTGCGGGCAGCCGGGGAAAAGCGGGGGTTGGGCTGGAAACGCAGGTAGCATCTAGTTCCTCCCCATGGACAGGGGAAGTAAGTAGCGGACATCCCCTTGCGAGGGAACACCTGTGACACCATGAAGCTGCGTGGAGGGCGGCCCCGAACCTCCCCCACACAGTCAGCCGTGTTCCGGAATTCTGAGTGTGGGGAGGTTCCGTCTTCTGTCTGCAGCACCCGAGATCTCCTAGGAGCCCTTCGAGAGTCTTCCCCGAGTCCCTCTCACTGCGGGCAGCCGGGGAAAAGCGGGGGTTGGGCTGGAAACGCAGGTAGCATCTAGTGCCTCCCCCTGGACAGGGGAGGTAATTAGCGGACTTCCCCCTGCAAGGGAACACGTGTGACACCAGGAAGCTGCGTGGTGGGCGGCCCCGAACCTCCCCCACACAGTCAGCCGAGTTCAGGAATTCTGAGTGTGGGGAGGTTCCGTCTTCTGTCTGCAGCACCCGAGATCTCCGAGTAGCCCTTCGAGAGTCTTCCCCGAGTCCCTCCCAGTACGGGTTGCCGGGGAAATGCAGGGGTTGGGCTGGAAACGCAGGTAGCATCTAGTGCCTCCCCCTGGACAGGGGAGGTAATTAGCGGACTTCCCCCTGCCAGGGAACACGTGTGACACCAGGAAGCTGCGTGGAGGGCGGCCCCGAACCTCCCCCACACAGTCAGCCGTGTTCCGGAATTCTGAGTGTGGGGAGGTTCCGTCTTCTGTCTGCAGCACCCGAGATCT